>NC_133331.1:251665985-251965985 GCF_042186555.1 Aquarana catesbeiana
GGTTGAAAAGTGATCTGATTTCATTTGTAAAAAGCCAAGAAACTGCTTGGGAAACTGCCATTTCCTGAAACCGGAAGTGGCCTCATCAAAACTGGAAGTGGCCCTTAAACACCTTTCTCCTTGACATTTTGGCCTTTAAATTCTTTTTGCATCCATTTTAGGGACTTTTGATTTCGTTTGGACACATTTCCTGCGTATCTGAGCCATTGGCCAAAGGGGTGAAAATTTGGGGGGCCACGCCCGCCAAATGGGCCAAATTTATTTTTCAGCCATTTTACCTGTTTTGACTTCCTTTTACCAAGAAAGGACCAGAGGGTTGAAAAGTGACCTGATTTCATTTGTAAAAAGCCAAGAAACTGCTTGGGAAACTGCCATTTCCTGAAACCGGAAGTGGCCTCCTCAAAACCGGAAGTGGTTCTTAAACACCTTTCTCCTTGACATTTTGGCCTTTAAATTCTTTTTGCATCCATTTTAGGGACTTTTGATCTCGTTTGGACACATTTCCTGCCTAACTGAGCCATTGGCCAAAGGGGTGAAAATTTCGGGGGCCACGCCCGCCAAATGGGCCAAATTTATTTTTCAGCCATTTTACCTGTTTTGACTTCCTTTTACCAAGAAAGGACCAGAGGGTTGAAAAGTGACCTGATTTCATTTGTAAAAAGACAAGAAACTGCTTGGGAAACTGCCATTTCCTGAAACCGGAAGTGGCCTCCTCAAAACCGGAAGTGGCCCTTAAACACCTTTCTCCTTGACATTTTGGCCTTTAAATTCTTTTTGCATCCATTTTAGGGACTTTTGATCTCGTTTGGACACATTTCCTGCCTAACTGAGCAATTGGCCAAAGGGGTGAAAATTTGGGGGGCCACGCCCGCCAAATGGGCCAAATTTATTTTTCAGCCATTTTACCTGTTTTGACTTCCTTTTACCAAGAAAGGACCAGAGGGTTGAAAAGTGACCTGATTTCATTTGTAAAAAGCCAAGAAACTGCTTGGGAAACTGCCATTTCCTGAAACCGGAAGTGGCCTCCTCAAAACCGGAAGTGGCCCTTAAACACCTTTCTCCTTGAAATTTTGGTCTTTAAATTCTTTTTGCATCCATTTTAGGGACTTTTGATCTCGTTTGGACACATTTCCTGCGTAACTGAGCCATTGGCCAAAGGGGTGAAAATTTGGGGGGCCACGACCGCCAAATGGGCCAAATTTATTTTTCAGTCATTTTACCTGTTTTGACTTCCTTTTACCAAGAAAGGACCAGAGGGTTGAAAAGTGACCTGATTTCATTTGTAAAAAGCCAAGAAACTGCTTGGGAAACTGCCATTTCCTGAAACCGGAAGTGGCCTCCTCAAAACCGGAAGTGGCCCTTAAACACCTTTCTCCTTGACATTTTGGCCTTTAAATTCTTTTTGCATCCATTTTAGGGACTTTTGATTTCGTTTGGACACATTTCCTGCGTATCTGAGCCATTGGCCAAAGGGGTGAAAATTTGGGGGGCCACGCCCGCCAAATGGGCCAAATTTATTTTTCAGCCATTTTACCTGTTCTGACTTCCTTTTACCAAGAAAGGACCAGAGGGTTGAAAAGTGACCTGATTTCATTTGTAGAAAGCCAAGAAACTGCTTGGGAAACTGCCATTTCCTGAAACCGGAAGTGGCCTCCTCAAAACCGGAAGTGGCCCTTAAACACCTTTCTCCTTGACATTTTGGTCTTTAAATTCTTTTTGCATCCATTTTAGGGACTTTTGATCTCGTTTGGACACATTTCCTGCGTAACTGAGCCTTTGGCCAAAGGGGTGAAAATTTGGGGGGCCACGCCCGCCAAATGGGCCAAATTTATTTTTCAGCCATTTTACCTGTTTTGGCTTCCTTTTACCAAGAAAGGACCAGAGGGTTGAAAAGTTACCTGATTTCATTTGTAAAAAGCCAAGAAACTGCTTGGGAAACTGCCATTTCCTGAAACCGGAAGTGGCCTCCTCAAAACCGGAAGTGGCCCTTAAACACCTTTCTCCTTGACATTTTGGTCTTTAAATTCTTTTTGCATCCATTTTAGGGACTTTTGATCTCGTTTGGACACATTTCCTGCGTAACTGAGCCATTGGCCAAAGGGGTGAAAATTTGGGGGGCCACGACCGCCAAATGGGCCAAATTTATTTTTCAGCCATTTTACCTGTTTTGACTTCCTTTTACCAAGAAAGGACCAGAGGGTTGAAAAGTGACCTGATTTCATTTGTAAAAAGCCAAGAAACTGCTTGGGAAACTGCCATTTCCTGAAACCGGAAGTGGCCTCATCAAAACCGGAAGTGGCCCTTAAACACCTTTCTCCTTGACATTTTGGCCTTTAAATTCTTTTTGCATCCATTTTAGGGACTTTTGATTTCGTTTGGACACATTTCCTGCGTATCTGAGCCATTGGCCAAAGGGGTGAAAATTTGGGGGGCCACGCCCGCCAAATGGGCCAAATTTATTTTTCAGCCATTTTACCTGTTTTGACTTCCTTTTACCAAGAAAGGACCAGAGGGTTGAAAAGTGACCTGATTTCATTTGTAAAAAGCCAAGAAACTGCTTGGGAAACTGCCATTTCCTGAAACCGGAAGTGGCCTCCTCAAAACCGGAAGTGGTCCTTAAACACCTTTCTCCTTGACATTTTGGCCTTTAAATTCTTTTTGCATCCATTTTAGGGACTTTTGATCTCGTTTGGACACATTTCCTGCCTAACTGAGCCATTGGCCAAAGGGGTGAAAATTTCGGGGGCCACGCCCGCCAAATGGGCCAAATTTATTTTTCAGCCATTTTACCTGTTTTGACTTCCTTTTACCAAGAAAGGACCAGAGGGTTGAAAAGTGACCTGATTTCATTTGTAAAAAGACAAGAAACTGCTTGGGAAACTGCCATTTCCTGAAACCGGAAGTGGCCTCCTCAAAACCGGAAGTGGCCCTTAAACACCTTTCTCCTTGACATTTTGGTCTTTAAATTCTTTTTGCATCCATTTTAGGGACTTTTGATCTCGTTTGGACACATTTCCTGCGTAACTGAGCCATTGGCCAAAGGGGTGAAAATTTGGGGGCCACGCCCGCCAAATGGGCCAAATTTATTTTTCAGCCATTTTACCTGTTTTGACTTACTTTTACCAAGAAAGGACCAGAGGGTTGAAAAGTGACCTGATTTCATTTGTAAAAAGCCAAGAAACTGCTTGGGAAACCGGCCATTTCCTGAAACCGGAAGTGGCCTCCTCAAAACCGGAAGTGGCCCTTAAACACCTTTCTCCTTGACATTTTGGCCTTTAAATTCTTTTTGCATCCATTTTAGGGACTTTTGATCTCGTTTGGACACATTTCCTGCCTAACTGAGCCATTGGCCAAAGGGGTGAAAATTTGGGGGGCCACGCCCGCCAAATGGGCCAAATTTATTTTTCAGCCATTTTACCTGTTTTGACTTCCTTTTACCAAGAAAGGAACAGAGGGTTGAAAAGTGACCTGATTTCATTTGTAAAAAGCCAAGAAACTGCTTGGGAAACTGCCATTTCCTGAAACCGGAAGTGGCCTCCTCAAAACCGGAAGTGGCCCTTAAACACCTTTCTCCTTGACATTTTGGTCTTTAAATTCTTTTTGCATCCATTTTAGGGACTTTTGATCTCGTTTGGACACATTTCCTGCCTAACTGAGCCATTGGCCAAAGGGGTGAAAATTTGGGGGGCCACGCCCGCCAAATGGGCCAAATTAATTTTTCAGCCATTTTACCTGTTTTGACTTCCTTTTACCAAGAAAGGACCAGAGGGTTGAAAAGTGACCTGATTTCATTTGTAAAAAGCCAAGAAACTGCTTGGGAAACTGCCATTTCCTGAAACCGGAAGTGGCCTCCTCAAAACCGGAAGTGGTCCTTAAACACCTTTCTCCTTGACATTTTGGCCTTTAAATTCTTTTTGCATCCATTTTAGGGACTTTTGATCTCGTTTGGACACATTTCCTGCCTAACTGAGCCATTGGCCAAAGGGGTGAAAATTTCGGGGGCCACGCCCGCCAAATGGGCCAAATTTATTTTTCAGCCATTTTACCTGTTTTGACTTCCTTTTACCAAGAAAGGACCAGAGGGTTGAAAAGTGACCTGATTTCATTTGTAAAAAGACAAGAAACTGCTTGGGAAACTGCCATTTCCTGAAACCGGAAGTGGCCTCCTCAAAACCGGAAGTGGCCCTTAAACACCTTTCTCCTTGACATTTTGGTCTTTAAATTCTTTTTGCATCCATTTTAGGGACTTTTGATCTCGTTTGGACACATTTCCTGCCTAACTGAGCCATTGGCCAAAGGGGTGAAAATTTGGGGGGCCACGCCCGCCAAATGGGCCAAATTTATTTTTCAGCCATTTTACCTGTTTTGACTTCCTTTTACCAAGAAAGGACCAGAGGGTTGAAAAGTGACCTGATTTCATTTGTAAAAAGCCAAGAAACTGCTTGGGAAACTGCCATTTCCTGAAACCGGAAGTGGCCTCCTCAAAACCGGAAGTGGTCCTTAAACACCTTTCTCCTTGACATTTTGGCCTTTAAATTCTTTTTGCATCCATTTTAGGGACTTTTGATCTCGTTTGGACACATTTCCTGCCTAACTGAGCCATTGGCCAAAGGGGTGAAAATTTCGGGGGCCACGCCCGCCAAATGGGCCAAATTTATTTTTCAGCCATTTTACCTGTTTTGACTTCCTTTTACCAAGAAAGGACCAGAGGGTTGAAAAGTGACCTGATTTCATTTGTAAAAAGACAAGAAACTGCTTGGGAAACTGCCATTTCCTGAAACCGGAAGTGGCCTCCTCAAAACCGGAAGTGGCCCTTAAACACCTTTCTCCTTGACATTTTGGTCTTTAAATTCTTTTTGCATCCATTTTAGGGACTTTTGATCTCGTTTGGACACATTTCCTGCGTAACTGAGCCATTGGCCAAAGGGGTGAAAATTTGGGGGCCACGCCCGCCAAATGGGCCAAATTTATTTTTCAGCCATTTTACCTGTTTTGACTTACTTTTACCAAGAAAGGACCAGAGGGTTGAAAAGTGACCTGATTTCATTTGTAAAAAGCCAAGAAACTGCTTGGGAAACCGGCCATTTCCTGAAACCGGAAGTGGCCTCCTCAAAACCGGAAGTGGCCCTTAAACACCTTTCTCCTTGACATTTTGGCCTTTAAATTCTTTTTGCATCCATTTTAGGGACTTTTGATCTCGTTTGGACACATTTCCTGCCTAACTGAGCCATTGGCCAAAGGGGTGAAAATTTGGGGGGCCACGCCCGCCAAATGGGCCAAATTTATTTTTCAGCCATTTTACCTGTTTTGACTTCCTTTTACCAAGAAAGGAACAGAGGGTTGAAAAGTGACCTGATTTCATTTGTAAAAAGCCAAGAAACTGCTTGGGAAACTGCCATTTCCTGAAACCGGAAGTGGCCTCCTCAAAACCGGAAGTGGCCCTTAAACACCTTTCTCCTTGACATTTTGGTCTTTAAATTCTTTTTGCATCCATTTTAGGGACTTTTGATCTCGTTTGGACACATTTCCTGCCTAACTGAGCCATTGGCCAAAGGGGTGAAAATTTGGGGGGCCACGCCCGCCAAATGGGCCAAATTTATTTTTCAGCCATTTTACCTGTTTTGACTTCCTTTTACCAAGAAAGGACCAGAGGGTTGAAAAGTGACCTGATTTCATTTGTAAAAAGCCAAGAAACTGCTTGGGAAACTGCCATTTCCTGAAACCGGAAGTGGCCTCCTCAAAACCGGAAGTGGTCCTTAAACACCTTTCTCCTTGACATTTTGGCCTTTAAATTCTTTTTGCATCCATTTTAGGGACTTTTGATCTCGTTTGGACACATTTCCTGCCTAACTGAGCCATTGGCCAAAGGGGTGAAAATTTGGGGGGCCACGCCCGCCAAATGGGCCAAATTTATTTTTCAGCCATTTTACCTGTTTTGACTTCCTTTTACCAAGAAAGGACCAGAGGGTTGAAAAGTGACCTGATTTCATTTGTAAAAAGCCAAGAAACTGCTTGGGAAACTGCCATTTCCTGAAACCGGAAGTGGCCTCCTTAAAACCGGAAGTGGCCCTTAAACACCATTCTCCTTGACATTTTGGTCTTTAAATTCTTTTTGCATACATTTTAGGGACTTTTGATCTCGTTTGGACAGATTTCCTGCCTAACTGAGCCATTGGCCAAAGGGGTGAAAATTTGGGGGGCCACGCCCGCCAAATGGGCCAAATTTATTTTTCAGCCATTTTACCTGTTTTGACTTCCTTTTACCAAGAAAGGACCAGAGGGTTGAAAAGTGACCTGATTTCATTTGTAAAAAGCCAAGAAACTGCTTGGGAAAGTGCCATTTCCTGAAACCGGAAGTGGCCTCCTCAAAACCGGAAGTGACCCTTAAACACCTTTCTCCTTGACATTTTGGCCTTTAAATTCTTTTTGCATCCATTTTAGGGACTTTTGATCTCGTTTGGACACATTTCCTGCGTATCTGAGCCATTGGCCAAAGGGGTGAAAATTTGGGGGGCCACGCCCGCCAAATGGGCCAAATTTATTTTTCAGCCATTTTACCTGTTTTGACTTCCTTTTACCAAGAAAGGACCAGAGGGTTGAAAAGTGACCTGATTTCATTTGTAAAAAGCCAAGAAACTGCTTGGGAAACTGCCATTTCCTGAAACCGGAAGTGACCTCCTCAAAACCGGAAGTGGCCCTTAAACACCATTCTCCTTGACATTTTGGTCTTTAAATTCTTTTTGCATCCATTTTAGGGACTTTTGATCTCGTTTGGACACATTTCCTGCGTAACTGAGCCATTGGCCAAAGGCATGAAAATTTGGGGGGCCACGCCCGCCAAATGGGCCAAATTTATTTTTCAGCCATTTTACCTGTTTTGACTTCCTTTTACCAAGAAAGGACCAGAGGGTTGAAAAGTGACCTGATTTCATTCGTAAAAAGCCAAGAAACTGCTTGGGAAACTGCCATTTCCTGAAACCGGAAGTGGCCTCCTCAAAACCGGAAGTGGCCCTTAAACACCTTTCTCCTTGACATTTTGGCCTTTAAATTCTTTTTGCATCCATTTTAGGGACTTTTGATTTCGTTTGGACACATTTCCTGCGTATCTGAGCCATTGGCCAAAGGGGTGAAAATTTGGGGGGCCACGCCCGCCAAATGGGCCAAATTTATTTTTCAGCCATTTTACCTGTTTTGACTTCCTTTTACCAAGAAAGGACCAGAGGGTTGAAAAGTGACCTGATTTCATTTGTAAAAAGCCAAGAAACTGCTTGGGAAACTGCCATTTCCTGAAACCGGAAGTGGCCTCCTCAAAACCGGAAGTGGCCCTTAAACACCTTTCTCCTTGACATTTTGGCCTTTAAATTCTTTTTGCATCCATTTTAAGGACTTTTGATCTCGTTTGGACACAATTCCTGCCTAACTGAGCCATTGGCCAAAGGGGTGAAAATTTGGGGGCCACGCCCGCCAAATGGGCCAAATTTATTTTTCAGCCATTTTACCTGTTTTGGCTTCCTTTTACCAAGAAAGGACCAGAGGGTTGAAAAGTGACCTGATTTCATTTGTAAAAAGCCAAGAAACTGCTTGGGAAACTGCCATTTCCTGAAACCGGAAGTGGCCTCCTCAAAACCGGAAGTGGCCCTTAAACACCTTTCTCCTTGACATTTTGGTCTTTAAATTCTTTTTGCATCCATTTTAGGGACTTTTGATCTCGTTTGGACACATTTCCTGCCTAACTGAGCCATTGGCCAAAGGGGTGAAAATTTGGGGGGCCACGCCCGCCAAATGGGCCAAATTTATTTTTCAGCCATTTTACCTGTTTTGGCTTCCTTTTACCAAGAAAGGACCAGAGGGTTGAAAAGTGACCTGATTTCATTTGTAAAAAGCCAAGAAACTGCTTGGGAAACTGCCATTTCCTGAAACCGGAAGTGGCTTCCTCAAAACCGGAAGTGGTCCTTAAACACCTTTCTCCTTGACATTTTGGCCTTTAAATTCTTTTTGCATCCATTTTAGGGACTTTTGATCTCGTTTGGACACATTTCCTGCCTAACTGAGCCATTGGCCAAAGGGGTGAAAATTTGGGGGGCCACGCCCGCCAAATGGGCCAAATTTATTTTTCAGCCATTTTACCTGTTTTGACTTCCTTTTACCAAGAAAGGACCAGAGGGTTGAAAAGTGACCTGATTTCATTTGTAAAAAGCCAAGAAACTGCTTGGGAAACTGCCATTTCCTGAAACCGGAAGTGGCCTCCTTAAAACCGGAAGTGGCCCTTAAACACCATTCTCCTTGACATTTTGGTCTTTAAATTCTTTTTGCATACATTTTAGGGACTTTTGATCTCGTTTGGACAGATGTCCTGCCTAACTGAGCCATTGGCCAAAGGGGTGAAAATTTGGGGGGCCACGCCCGCCAAATGGGCCAAATTTATTTTTCAGCCATTTTACCTGTTTTGACTTCCTTTTACCAAGAAAGGACCAGAGGGTTGAAAAGTGACCTGATTTCATTTGTAAAAAGCCAAGAAACTGCTTGGGAAAGTGCCATTTCCTGAAACCGGAAGTGGCCTCCTCAAAACCGGAAGTGGCCCTTAAACACCTTTCTCCTTGACATTTTGGCCTTTAAATTCTTTTTGCATCCATTTTAGGGACTTTTGATCTCGTTTGGACACATTTCCTGCGTATCTGAGCCATTGGCCAAAGGGGTGAAAATTTGGGGGGCCACGCCCGCCAAATGGGCCAAATTTATTTTTCAGCCATTTTACCTGTTTTGACTTCCTTTTACCAAGAAAGGACCAGAGGGTTGAAAAGTGACCTGATTTCATTTGTAAAAAGCCAAGAAACTGCTTGGGAAACTGCCATTTCCTGAAACCGGAAGTGACCTCCTCAAAACCGGAAGTGGCCCTTAAACACCATTCTCCTTGACATTTTGGTCTTTAAATTCTTTTTGCATCCATTTTAGGGACTTTTGATCTCGTTTGGACACATTTCCTGCGTAACTGAGCCATTGGCCAAAGGCATGAAAATTTGGGGGGCCACGCCCGCCAAATGGGCCAAATTTATTTTTCAGCCATTTTACCTGTTTTGACTTCCTTTTACCAAGAAAGGACCAGAGGGTTGAAAAGTGACCTGATTTCATTCGTAAAAAGCCAAGAAACTGCTTGGGAAACTGCCATTTCCTGAAACCGGAAGTGGCCTCCTCAAAACCGGAAGTGGCCCTTAAACACCTTTCTCCTTGACATTTTGGCCTTTAAATTCTTTTTGCATCCATTTTAGGGACTTTTGATTTCGTTTGGACACATTTCCTGCGTATCTGAGCCATTGGCCAAAGGGGTGAAAATTTGGGGGGCCACGCCCGCCAAATGGGCCAAATTTATTTTTCAGCCATTTTACCTGTTTTGACTTCCTTTTACCAAGAAAGGACAAGAGGGTTGAAAAGTGACCTGATTTCATTTGTAAAAAGCCAAGAAACTGCTTGGGAAACTGCCATTTCCTGAAACCGGAAGTGGCCTCCTCAAAACCGGAAGTGGCCCTTAAACACCTTTCTCCTTGACATTTTGGCCTTTAAATTCTTTTTGCATCCATTTTAAGGACTTTTGATCTCGTTTGGACACAATTCCTGCCTAACTGAGCCATTGGCCAAAGGGGTGAAAATTTGGGGGCCACGCCCGACAAATGGGCCAAATTTATTTTTCAGCCATTTTACCTGTTTTGGCTTCCTTTTACCAAGAAAGGACCAGAGGGTTGAAAAGTGACCTGATTTCATTTGTAAAAAGCCAAGAAACTGCTTGGGAAACTGCCATTTCCTGAAACCGGAAGTGGCCTCCTCAAAACCGGAAGTGGCCCTTAAACACCTTTCTCCTTGACATTTTGGCCTTTAAATTCTTTTTGCATCCATTTTAAGGACTTTTGATCTCGTTTGGACACAATTCCTGCCTAACTGAGCCATTGGCCAAAGGTGTGAAAATTTGGGGGCCACGCCCGCCAAATGGGCCAAATTTATTTTTCAGCCATTTTACCTGTTTTGGCTTCCTTTTACCAAGAAAGGACCAGAGGGTTGAAAAGTGACCTGATTTCATTTGTAAAAAGCCAAGAAACTGCTTGGGAAACTGCCATTTCCTGAAACCGGAAGTGGCTTCCTCAAAACCGGAAGTGGTCCTTAAACACCTTTCTCCTTGACATTTTGGCCTTTAAATTCTTTTTGCATCCATTTTAGGGACTTTTGATCTCGTTTGGACACATTTCCTGCCTAACTGAGCCATTGGCCAAAGGGGTGAAAATTTGGGGGGCCACGCCCGCCAAATGGGCCAAATTTATTTTTCAGCCATTTTACCTGTTTTGACTTCCTTTTACCAAGAAAGGACCAGAGGGTTGAAAAGTGACCTGATTTCATTTGTAAAAAGCCAAGAAACTGCTTGGGAAACTGCCATTTCCTGAAACCGGAAGTGGCCTCCTCAAAACCGGAAGTGGTCCTTAAACACCTTTCTCCTTGACATTTTGGCCTTTAAATTCTTTTTGCATCCATTTTAGGGACTTTTGATCTCGTTTGGACACATTTCCTGCCTAACTGAGCCATTGGCCAAAGGGGTGAAAATTTGGGGGGCCACGCCCGCCAAATGGGCCAAATTTATTTTTCAGCCATTTTACCTGTTTTGACTTCCTTTTACCAAGAAAGGACCAGAGGGTTGAAAAGTGACCTGATTTCATTTGTAAAAAGCCAAGAAACTGCTTGGGAAACTGCCATTTCCTGAAACCGGAAGTGGCCTCCTTAAAACCGGAAGTGGCCCTTAAACACCATTCTCCTTGACATTTTGGTCTTTAAATTCTTTTTGCATACATTTTAGGGACTTTTGATCTCGTTTGGACAGATTTCCTGCCTAACTGAGCCATTGGCCAAAGGGGTGAAAATTTGGGGGGCCACGCCCGCCAAATGGGCCAAATTTATTTTTCAGCCATTTTACCTGTTTTGACTTCCTTTTACCAAGAAAGGACCAGAGGGTTGAAAAGTGACCTGATTTCATTTGTAAAAAGCCAAGAAACTGCTTGGGAAAGTGCCATTTCCTGAAACCGGAAGTGGCCTCCTCAAAACCGGAAGTGACCCTTAAACACCTTTCTCCTTGACATTTTGGCCTTTAAATTCTTTTTGCATCCATTTTAGGGACTTTTGATCTCGTTTGGACACATTTCCTGCGTATCTGAGCCATTGGCCAAAGGGGTGAAAATTTGGGGGGCCACGCCCGCCAAATGGGCCAAATTTATTTTTCAGCCATTTTACCTGTTTTGACTTCCTTTTACCAAGAAAGGACCAGAGGGTTGAAAAGTGACCTGATTTCATTTGTAAAAAGCCAAGAAACTGCTTGGGAAACTGCCATTTCCTGAAACCGGAAGTGGCCTCCTCAAAACCGGAAGTGGTCCTTAAACACCTTTCTCCTTGACATTTTGGCCTTTAAATTCTTTTTGCATCCATTTTAGGGACTTTTGATCTCGTTTGTATACATTTCCTGCCTAACTGAGCCATTGGCCAAAGGGGTGAAAATTTGGGGGGCCACGCCCTCCAAATGGGCCAAATTTATTTTTCAGCCTTTTTACCTGTTTTGACTTCCTTTTACCAAGAAAGGACCAGAGGGTTGAAAAGTGACCTGATTTCATTTGTAAAAAGCCAAGAAACTGCTTGGGAAACTGCCATTTCCTGAAACCGGAAGTGGCCTCCTCAAAACCGGAAGTGGCCCTTAAACTCCTTTCTCCATGACATTTTGGCCTTTAAATTCTTTTTGCATCCATTTTAGGGACTTTTGATCTCATTTGGACACATTTCCTGCGTATCTGAGCCATTGGCCAAAGGGGTGAAAATTTGGGGGGCCACGCCCGCCAAATGGGCCAAATTTATTTTTCAGCCATTTTACCTGTTTTGACTTCCTTTTACCAAGAAAGGACCAGAGGGTTGAAAAGTGACCTGATTTCATTTGTAAAAAGCCAAGAAACTGCTTGGGAAACTGCCATTTCCTGAAACCGGAAGTGGCCTCCTCAAAACCGGAAGTGGCCTTTAAACTCCTTTCTCCATGACATTTTGGCCTTTAAATTCTTTTTGCATCCATTTTAGGGACTTTTGATCTCATTTGGACACATTTCCTGCGTATCTGAGCCATTGGCCAAAGGGGTGAAAATTTGGGGGGCCACGCCCGCCAAATGGGCCAAATTTATTTTTCAGCCATTTTACGTGTTTCGACTTCCTTTTACCAAGAAAGGACCAGAGGGTTGAAAAGTGACCTGATTTCATTTGTAAAAAGCCAAGAAACTGCTTGGGAAACTGCCATTTCCTGAAACCGGAAGTGGCCTCCTCAAAACCGGAAGTGACCCTTAAACACCTTTCTCCTTGACATTTTGGCCTTTAAATTCTTTTTGCATCCATTTTAGGGACTTTTGATCTCCTTTGGACACATTTCCTGCCTAACTGAGCCATTGGCCAAAGGGGTGAAAATTTGGGGGGCCACGCCCGCCAAATGGGCCAAATTTATTTTTCAGCCATTTTACCTGTTTTGACTTCCTTTTACCAAGAAAGGACCAGAGGGTTGAAAAGTGACCTGATTTCATTTGTAGAAAGCCAAGAAACTGCTTGGGAAACTGCCATTTCCTGAAACCGGAAGTGGCCTCCTCAAAACCGGAAGTGGCCCTTAAACACCTTTCTCCTTGACATTTTGGTCTTTAAATTCTTTTTGCATCCATTTTAGGGACTTTTGATCTCGTTTGGACACATTTCCTGCGTAACTGAGCCTTTGGCCAAAGGGGTGAAAATTTGGGGGGCCACGCCCGCCAAATGGGCCAAATTTATTTTTCAGCCATTTTACCTGTTTTGGCTTCCTTTTACCAAGAAAGGACCAGAGGGTTGAAAAGTGACCTGATTTCATTTGTAAAAAGCCAAGAAACTGCTTGGGAAACTGCCATTTCCTGAAACCGGAAGTGGCCTCCTCAAAACCGGAAGTGGCCCTTAAACACCTTTCTCCTTGACATTTTGGCCTTTAAATTCTTTTTGCATCCATTTTAGGGACTTTTGATCTCGTTTGGACACATTTCCTGCCTAACTGAGCAATTGGCCAAAGGGGTGAAAATTTGGGGGGCCACGCCCGCCAAATGGGCCAAATTTATTTTTCAGCCATTTTACCTGTTTTGACTTCCTTTTACCAAGAAAGGACCAGAGGGTTGAAAAGTGACCTGATTTCATTTGTAAAAAGCCAAGAAACTGCTTGGGAAACTGCCATTTCCTGAAACCGGAAGTGGCCTCCTCAAAACCGGAAGTGGCCCTTAAACACCTTTCTCCTTGACATTTTGGCCTTTAAATTCTTTTTGCATCCATTTTAGGGACTTTTGATTTCGTTTGGACACATTTCCTGCGTATCTGAGCCATTGGCCAAAGGGGTGAAAATTTGGGGGGCCACGCCCGCCAAATGGGCCAAATTTATTTTTCAGCCATTTTACCTGTTCTGACTTCCTTTTACCAAGAAAGGACCAGAGGGTTGAAAAGTGACCTGATTTCATTTGTAGAAAGCCAAGAAACTGCTTGGGAAACTGCCATTTCCTGAAACCGGAAGTGGCCTCCTCAAAACCGGAAGTGGCCCTTAAACACCTTTCTCCTTGACATTTTGGTCTTTAAATTCTTTTTGCATCCATTTTAGGGACTTTTGATCTCGTTTGGACACATTTCCTGCGTAACTGAGCCTTTGGCCAAAGGGGTGAAAATTTGGGGGGCCACGCCCGCCAAATGGGCCAAATTTATTTTTCAGCCATTTTACCTGTTTTGGCTTCCTTTTACCAAGAAAGGACCAGAGGGTTGAAAAGTTACCTGATTTCATTTGTAAAAAGCCAAGAAACTGCTTGGGAAACTGCCATTTCCTGAAACCGGAAGTGGCCTCCTCAAAACCGGAAGTGGCCCTTAAACACCTTTCTCCTTGACATTTTGGTCTTTAAATTCTTTTTGCATCCATTTTAGGGACTTTTGATCTCGTTTGGACACATTTCCTGCGTAACTGAGCCATTGGCCAAAGGGGTGAAAATTTGGGGGGCCACGACCGCCAAATGGGCCAAATTTATTTTTCAGCCATTTTACCTGTTTTGACTTCCTTTTACCAAGAAAGGACCAGAGGGTTGAAAAGTGACCTGATTTCATTTGTAAAAAGCCAAGAAACTGCTTGGGAAACTGCCATTTCCTGAAACCGGAAGTGGCCTCATCAAAACCGGAAGTGGCCCTTAAACACCTTTCTCCTTGACATTTTGGCCTTTAAATTCTTTTTGCATCCATTTTAGGGACTTTTGATTTCGTTTGGACACATTTCCTGCGTATCTGAGCCATTGGCCAAAGGGGTGAAAATTTGGGGGGCCACGCCCGCCAAATGGGCCAAATTTATTTTTCAGCCATTTTACCTGTTTTGACTTCCTTTTACCAAGAAAGGACCAGAGGGTTGAAAAGTGACCTGATTTCATTTGTAAAAAGCCAAGAAACTGCTTGGGAAACTGCCATTTCCTGAAACCGGAAGTGGCCGCCTCAAAACCGGAAGTGGTCCTTAAACACCTTTCTCCTTGACATTTTGGCCTTTAAATTCTTTTTGCATCCATTTTAGGGACTTTTGATCTCGTTTGGACACATTTCCTGCCTAACTGAGCCATTGGCCAAAGGGGTGAAAATTTCGGGGGCCACGCCCGCCAAATGGGCCAAATTTATTTTTCAGCCATTTTACCTGTTTTGACTTCCTTTTACCAAGAAAGGACCAGAGGGTTGAAAAGTGACCTGATTTCATTTGTAAAAAGACAAGAAACTGCTTGGGAAACTGCCATTTCCTGAAACCGGAAGTGGCCTCCTCAAAACCGGAAGTGGCCCTTAAACACCTTTCTCCTTGACATTTTGGTCTTTAAATTCTTTTTGCATCCATTTTAGGGACTTTTGATCTCGTTTGGACACATTTCCTGCGTAACTGAGCCATTGGCCAAAGGGGTGAAAATTTGGGGGCCACGCCCGCCAAATGGGCCAAATTTATTTTTCAGCCATTTTACCTGTTTTGACTTACTTTTACCAAGAAAGGACCAGAGGGTTGAAAAGTGACCTGATTTCATTTGTAAAAAGCCAAGAAACTGCTTGGGAAACCGGCCATTTCCTGAAACCGGAAGTGGCCTCCTCAAAACCGGAAGTGGCCCTTAAACACCTTTCTCCTTGACATTTTGGCCTTTAAATTCTTTTTGCATCCATTTTAGGGACTTTTGATCTCGTTTGGACACATTTCCTGCCTAACTGAGCCATTGGCCAAAGGGGTGAAAATTTGGGGGGCCACGCCCGCCAAATGGGCCAAATTTATTTTTCAGCCATTTTACCTGTTTTGACTTCCTTTTACCAAGAAAGGAACAGAGGGTTGAAAAGTGACCTGATTTCATTTGTAAAAAGCCAAGAAACTGCTTGGGAAACTGCCATTTCCTGAAACCGGAAGTGGCCTCCTCAAAACCGGAAGTGGCCCTTAAACACCTTTCTCCTTGACATTTTGGTCTTTAAATTCTTTTTGCATCCATTTTAGGGACTTTTGATCTCGTTTGGACACATTTCCTGCCTAACTGAGCCATTGGCCAAAGGGGTGAAAATTTGGGGGGCCACGCCCGCCAAATGGGCCAAATTTATTTTTCAGCCATTTTACCTGTTTTGACTTCCTTTTACCAAGAAAGGACCAGAGGGTTGAAAAGTGACCTGATTTCATTTGTAAAAAGCCAAGAAACTGCTTGGGAAACTGCCATTTCCTGAAACCGGAAGTGGCCTCCTCAAAACCGGAAGTGGTCCTTAAACACCTTTCTCCTTGACATTTTGGCCTTTAAATTCTTTTTGCATCCATTTTAGGGACTTTTGATCTCGTTTGGACACATTTCCTGCCTAACTGAGCCATTGGCCAAAGGGGTGAAAATTTGGGGGGCCACGCCCGCCAAATGGGCCAAATGTATTTTTCAGCCATTTTACCTGTTTTGACTTCCTTTTACCAAGAAAGGACCAGAGGGTTGAAAAGTGACCTGATTTCATTTGTAAAAAGCCAAGAAACTGCTTGGGAAACTGCCATTTCCTGAAACCGGAAGTGGCCTCCTTAAAACCGGAAGTGGCCCTTAAACACCATTCTCCTTGACATTTTGGTCTTTAAATTCTTTTTGCATACATTTTAGGGACTTTTGATCTCGTTTGGACAGATTTCCTGCCTAACTGAGCCATTGGCCAAAGGGGTGAAAATTTGGGGGGCCACGCCCGCCAAATGGGCCAAATTTATTTTTCAGCCATTTTACCTGTTTTGACTTCCTTTTACCAAGAAAGGACCAGAGGGTTGAAAAGTGACCTGATTTCATTTGTAAAAAGCCAAGAAACTGCTTGGGAAAGTGCCATTTCCTGAAACCGGAAGTGGCCTCCTCAAAACCGGAAGTGACCCTTAAACACCTTTCTCCTTGACATTTTGGCCTTTAAATTCTTTTTGCATCCATTTTAGGGACTTTTGATCTCGTTTGGACACATTTCCTGCGTATCTGAGCCATTGGCCAAAGGGGTGAAAATTTGGGGGGCCACGCCCGCCAAATGGGCCAAATTTATTTTTCAGCCATTTTACCTGTTTTGACTTCCTTTTACCAAGAAAGGACCAGAGGGTTGAAAAGTGACCTGATTTCATTTGTAAAAAGCCAAGAAACTGCTTGGGAAACTGCCATTTCCTGAAACCGGAAGTGACCTCCTCAAAACCGGAAGTGGCCCTTAAACACCATTCTCCTTGACATTTTGGTCTTTAAATTCTTTTTGCATCCATTTTAGGGACTTTTGATCTCGTTTGGACACATTTCCTGCGTAACTGAGCCATTGGCCAAAGGCATGAAAATTTGGGGGGCCACGCCCGCCAAATGTGCCAAATTTATTTTTCAGCCATTTTACCTGTTTTGACTTCCTTTTACCAAGAAAGGACCAGAGGGTTGAAAAGTGACCTGATTTCATTTGTAAAAAGCCAAGAAACTGCTTGGGAAACTGCCATTTCCTGAAACCGGAAGTGGCCTCCTCAAAACCGGAAGTGGTCCTTAAACACCTTTCTCCTTGACATTTTGGCCTTTAAATTCTTTTTGCATCCATTTTAGGGACTTTTGATCTCGTTTGTATACATTTCCTGCCTAACTGAGCCATTGGCCAAAGGGGTGAAAATTTGGGGGGCCACGCCCTCCAAATGGGCCAAATTTATTTTTCAGCCTTTTTACCTGTTTTGACTTCCTTTTACCAAGAAAGGACCAGAGGGTTGAAAAGTGACCTGATTTCATTTGTAAAAAGCCAAGAAACTGCTTGGGAAACTGCCATTTCCTGAAACCGGAAGTGGCCTCCTCAAAACCGGAAGTGGCCCTTAAACTCCTTTCTCCATGACATTTTGGCCTTTAAATTCTTTTTGCATCCATTTTAGGGACTTTTGATCTCATTTGGACACATTTCCTGCGTATCTGAGCCATTGGCCAAAGGGGTGAAAATTTGGGGGGCCACGCCCGCCAAATGGGCCAAATTTATTTTTCAGCCATTTTACCTGTTTTGACTTCCTTTTACCAAGAAAGGACCAGAGGGTTGAAAAGTGACCTGATTTCATTTGTAAAAAGCCAAGAAACTGCTTGGGAAACTGCCATTTCCTGAAACCGGAAGTGGCCTCCTCAAAACCGGAAGTGACCCTTAAACACCTTTCTCCTTGACATTTTGGCCTTTAAATTCTTTTTGCATCCATTTTAGGGACTTTTGATCTCCTTTGGACACATTTCCTGCCTAACTGAGCCATTGGCCAAAGGGGTGAAAATTTGGGGGGCCACGCCCGCCAAATGGGCCAAATTTATTTTTCAGCCATTTTACCTGTTTTGACTTCCTTTTACCAAGAAAGGACCAGAGGGTTGAAAAGTGACCTGATTTCATTTGTAGAAAGCCAAGAAACTGCTTGGGAAACTGCCATTTCCTGAAACCGGAAGTGGCCTCCTCAAAACCGGAAGTGGCCCTTAAACACCTTTCTCCTTGACATTTTGGTCTTTAAATTCTTTTTGCATCCATTTTAGGGACTTTTGATCTCGTTTGGACACATTTCCTGCGTAACTGAGCCTTTGGCCAAAGGGGTGAAAATTTGGGGGGCCACGCCCGCCAAATGGGCCAAATTTATTTTTCAGCCATTTTACCTGTTTTGGCTTCCTTTTACCAAGAAAGGACCAGAGGGTTGAAAAGTGACCTGATTTCATTTGTAAAAAGCCAAGAAACTGCTTGGGAAACTGCCATTTCCTGAAACCGGAAGTGGCCTCCTCAAAACCGGAAGTGGCCCTTAAACACCTTTCTCCTTGACATTTTGGCCTTTAAATTCTTTTTGCATCCATTTTAGGGACTTTTGATCTCGTTTGGACACATTTCCTGCCTAACTGAGCAATTGGCCAAAGGGGTGAAAATTTGGGGGGCCACGCCCGCCAAATGGGCCAAATTTATTTTTCAGCCATTTTACCTGTTTTGACTTCCTTTTACCAAGAAAGGACCAGAGGGTTGAAAAGTGACCTGATTTCATTTGTAAAAAGACAAGAAACTGCTTGGGAAACTGCCATTTCCTGAAACCGGAAGTGGCCTCCTCAAAACCGGAAGTGGCCCTTAAACACCTTTCTCCTTGACATTTTGGTCTTTAAATTCTTTTTGCATCCATTTTAGGGACTTTTGATCTCGTTTGGACACATTTCCTGCGTAACTGAGCCATTGGCCAAAGGGGTGAAAATTTGGGGGGCCACGACCGCCAAATGGGCCAAATTTATTTTTCAGTCATTTTACCTGTTTTGACTTCCTTTTACCAAGAAAGGACCAGAGGGTTGAAAAGTGACCTGATTTCATTTGTAAAAAGCCAAGAAACTGCTTGGGAAACTGCCATTTCCTGAAACCGGAAGTGGCCTCCTCAAAACCGGAAGTGGCCCTTAAACACCTTTCTCCTTGACATTTTGGCCTTTAAATTCTTTTTGCATCCATTTTAGGGACTTTTGATTTCGTTTGGACACATTTCCTGCGTATCTGAGCCATTGGCCAAAGGGGTGAAAATTTGGGGGGCCACGCCCGCCAAATGGGCCAAATTTATTTTTCAGCCATTTTACCTGTTCTGACTTCCTTTTACCAAGAAAGGACCAGAGGGTTGAAAAGTGACCTGATTTCATTTGTAGAAAGCCAAGAAACTGCTTGGGAAACTGCCATTTCCTGAAACCGGAAGTGGCCTCCTCAAAACCGGAAGTGGCCCTTAAACACCTTTCTCCTTGACATTTTGGTCTTTAAATTCTTTTTGCATCCATTTTAGGGACTTTTGATCTCGTTTGGACACATTTCCTGCGTAACTGAGCCTTTGGCCAAAGGGGTGAAAATTTGGGGGGCCACGCCCGCCAAATGGGCCAAATTTATTTTTCAGCCATTTTACCTGTTTTGGCTTCCTTTTACCAAGAAAGGACCAGAGGGTTGAAAAGTTACCTGATTTCATTTGTAAAAAGCCAAGAAACTGCTTGGGAAACTGCCATTTCCTGAAACCGGAAGTGGCCTCCTCAAAACCGGAAGTGGCCCTTAAACACCTTTCTCCTTGACATTTTGGTCTTTAAATTCTTTTTGCATCCATTTTAGGGACTTTTGATCTCGTTTGGACACATTTCCTGCGTAACTGAGCCATTGGCCAAAGGGGTGAAAATTTGGGGGGCCACGACCGCCAAATGGGCCAAATTTATTTTTCAGCCATTTTACCTGTTTTGACTTCCTTTTACCAAGAAAGGACCAGAGGGTTGAAAAGTGACCTGATTTCATTTGTAAAAAGCCAAGAAACTGCTTGGGAAACTGCCATTTCCTGAAACCGGAAGTGGCCTCATCAAAACCGGAAGTGGCCCTTAAACACCTTTCTCCTTGACATTTTGGCCTTTAAATTCTTTTTGCATCCATTTTAGGGACTTTTGATTTCGTTTGGACACATTTCCTGCGTATCTGAGCCATTGGCCAAAGGGGTGAAAATTTGGGGGGCCACGCCCGCCAAATGGGCCAAATTTATTTTTCAGCCATTTTACCTGTTTTGACTTCCTTTTACCAAGAAAGGACCAGAGGGTTGAAAAGTGACCTGATTTCATTTGTAAAAAGCCAAGAAACTGCTTGGGAAACTGCCATTTCCTGAAACCGGAAGTGGCCTCCTCAAAACCGGAAGTGGTCCTTAAACACCTTTCTCCTTGACATTTTGGCCTTTAAATTCTTTTTGCATCCATTTTAGGGACTTTTGATCTCGTTTGGACACATTTCCTGCCTAACTGAGCCATTGGCCAAAGGGGTGAAAATTTCGGGGGCCACGCCCGCCAAATGGGCCAAATTTATTTTTCAGCCATTTTACCTGTTTTGACTTCCTTTTACCAAGAAAGGACCAGAGGGTTGAAAAG
Organism: Aquarana catesbeiana; assembly: GCF_042186555.1. Classification (NCBI taxonomy): domain Eukaryota; kingdom Metazoa; phylum Chordata; class Amphibia; order Anura; family Ranidae; genus Aquarana; species Aquarana catesbeiana. The sequence continues at coordinate 251,686,403 of NC_133331.1, forward strand.
TGACCTGATTTCATTTGTAAAAAGACAAGAAACTGCTTGGGAAACTGCCATTTCCTGAAACCGGAAGTGGCCTCCTCAAAACCGGAAGTGGCCCTTAAACACCTTTCTCCTTGACATTTTGGCCTTTAAATTCTTTTTGCATCCATTTTAGGGACTTTTGATCTCGTTTGGACACATTTCCTGCCTAACTGAGCCATTGGCCAAAGGGGTGAAAATTTGGGGGGCCACGCCCGCCAAATGGGCCAAATTTATTTTTCAGCCATTTTACCTGTTTTGACTTCCTTTTACCAAGAAAGGAACAGAGGGTTGAAAAGTGACCTGATTTCATTTGTAAAAAGCCAAGAAACTGCTTGGGAAACTGCCATTTCCTGAAACCGGAAGTGGCCTCCTCAAAACCGGAAGTGGCCCTTAAACACCTTTCTCCTTGACATTTTGGTCTTTAAATTCTTTTTGCATCCATTTTAGGGACTTTTGATCTCGTTTGGACACATTTCCTGCCTAACTGAGCCATTGGCCAAAGGGGTGAAAATTTGGGGGGCCACGCCCGCCAAATGGGCCAAATTTATTTTTCAGCCATTTTACCTGTTTTGACTTCCTTTTACCAAGAAAGGACCAGAGGGTTGAAAAGTGACCTGATTTCATTTGTAAAAAGCCAAGAAACTGCTTGGGAAACTGCCATTTCCTGAAACCGGAAGTGGCCTCCTCAAAACCGGAAGTGGTCCTTAAACACCTTTCTCCTTGACATTTTGGCCTTTAAATTCTTTTTGCATCCATTTTAGGGACTTTTGATCTCGTTTGGACACATTTCCTGCCTAACTGAGCCATTGGCCAAAGGGGTGAAAATTTGGGGGGCCACGCCCGCCAAATGGGCCAAATTTATTTTTCAGCCATTTTACCTGTTTTGACTTCCTTTTACCAAGAAAGGACCAGAGGGTTGAAAAGTTACCTGATTTCATTTGTAAAAAGCCAAGAAACTGCTTGGGAAACTGCCATTTCCTGAAACCGGAAGTGGCCTCCTCAAAACCGGAAGTGGCCCTTAAACACCTTTCTCCTTGACATTTTGGTCTTTAAATTCTTTTTGTATCCATTTTAGGGACTTTTGATCTCGTTTGGACACATTTCCTGCGTAACTGAGCCATTGGCCAAAGGGGTGAAAATTTGGGGGGCCACGACCGCCAAATGGGCCAAATTTATTTTTCAGCCATTTTACCTGTTTTGACTTCCTTTTACCAAGAAAGGACCAGAGGGTTGAAAAGTGACCTGATTTCATTTGTAAAAAGCCAAGAAACTGCTTGGGAAACTGCCATTTCCTGAAACCGGAAGTGGCCTCCTCAAAACCGGAAGTGGCCCTTAAACACCTTTCTCCTTGACATTTTGGCCTTTAAATTCTTTTTGCATCCATTTTAGGGACTTTTGATTTTGTTTGGACACATTTCCTGCGTATCTGAGCCATTGGCCAAAGGGGTGAAAATTTGGGGGGCCACGCCCGCCAAATGGGCCAAATTTATTTTTCAGCCATTTTACCTGTTTTGACTTCCTTTTACCAAGAAAGGACCAGAGGGTTGAAAAGTGACCTGATTTCATTTGTAAAAAGCCAAGAAACTGCTTGGGAAACTGCCATTTCCTGAAACCGGAAGTGGCCTCATCAAAACCGGAAGTGGCCCTTAAACACCTTTCTCCTTGACATTTTGGCCTTTAAATTCTTTTTGCATCCATTTTAGGGACTTTTGATTTCGTTTGGACACATTTCCTGCGTATCTGAGCCATTGGCCAAAGGGGTGAAAATTTGGGGGGCCACGCCCGCCAAATGGGCCAAATTTATTTTTCAGCCATTTTACCTGTTTTGACTTCCTTTTACCAAGAAAGGACCAGAGGGTTGAAAAGTGACCTGATTTCATTTGTAAAAAGCCAAGAAACTGCTTGGGAAACTGCCATTTCCTGAAACCGGAAGTGGCCTCCTCAAAACCGGAAGTGGCCCTTAAACACCTTTCTCCTTGACATTTTGGCCTTTAAATTCTTTTTGCATCCATTTTAGGGACTTTTGATCTCGTTTGGACACATTTCCTCCGTAACTGAGCCATTGGCCAAAGGGGTGAAAATTTGGGGGGCTACGCCCCCCAAATGGGCCAAATTTATTTTTCAGCCATTTTACCTGTTTTGACTTCCTTTTACCAAGAAAGGACCAGAGGGTTGAAAAGTGACCTGATTTCATTTGTAAAAAGCCAAGAAACTGCTTGGGAAACTGCCATTTCCTGAAACCGGAAGTGGCCTCCTCAAAACCGGAAGTGGCCCTTAAACATCTTTCTCCTTGACATTTTGGTCTTTAAATTCTTTTTGCATCCATTTTAGGGACTTTTGATCTCGTTTGGACACATTTCCTGCGTAACTGAGCCTTTGGCCAAAGGGGTGAAAATTTGGGGGGCCACGCCCGCCAAATGGGCCAAATTTATTTTTCAGCCATTTTACCTGTTTTGGCTTCCTTTTACCAAGAAAGGACCAGAGGGTTGAAAAGTGACCTGATTTCATTTGTAAAAAGCCAAGAAACTGCTTGGGAAACTGCCATTTCCTGAAACCGGAAGTGGCCTCCTCAAAACCGGAAGTGGCCCTTAAACACCTTTCTCCTTGACATTTTGGCCTTTAAATTCTTTTTGCATCCATTTTAGGGACTTTTGATCTCGTTTGGACACATTTCCTGCCTAACTGAGCAATTGGCCAAAGGGGTGAAAATTTGGGGGGCCACGCCCGCCAAATGGGCCAAATTTATTTTTCAGCCATTTTACCTGTTTTGACTTCCTTTTACCAAGAAAGGACCAGAGGGTTGAAAAGTTACCTGATTTCATTTGTAAAAAGCCAAGAAACTGCTTGGGAAACTGCCATTTCCTGAAACCGGAAGTGGCCTCCTCAAAACCGGAAGTGGCCCTTAAACACCTTTCTCCTTGACATTTTGGCCTTTAAATTCTTTTTGCATCCATTTTAGGGACTTTTGATTTCGTTTGGACACATTTCCTGCGTATCTGAGCCATTGGCCAAAGGGGTGAAAATTTGGGGGGCCACGCCCGCCAAATGGGCCAAATTTATTTTTCAGCCATTTTACCTGTTTTGGCTTCCTTTTACCAAGAAAGGACCAGAGGGTTGAAAAGTGACCTGATTTCATTTGTAAAAAGCCAAGAAACTGCTTGGGAAACTGCCATTTCCTGAAACCGGAAGTGGCCTCCTCAAAACCGGAAGTGGCCCTTAAACACCTTTCTCCTTGACATTTTGGCCTTTAAATTCTTTTTGCATCCATTTTAGGGACTTTTGATCTCGTTTGGACACATTTCCTGCCTAACTGAGCCATTGGCCAAAGGGGTGAAAATTTGGGGGGCCACGCCCGCCAAATGGGCCAAATTTATTTTTCAGCCATTTTACCTGTTTTGACTTCCTTTTACCAAGAAAGGACCAGAGGGTTGAAAAGTGACCTGATTTCATTTGTAGAAAGCCAAGAAACTGCTTGGGAAACTGCCATTTCCTGAAACCGGAAGTGGCCTCCTCAAAACCGGAAGTGGCCCTTAAACACCTTTCTCCTTGACATTTTGGTCTTTAAATTCTTTTTGCATCCATTTTAGGGACTTTTGATCTCGTTTGGACACATTTCCTGCGTAACTGAGCCTTTGGCCAAAGGGGTGAAAATTTGGGGGGCCACGCCCGCCAAATGGGCCAAATTTATTTTTCAGCCATTTTACCTGTTTTGGCTTCCTTTTACCAAGAAAGGACCAGAGGGTTGAAAAGTGACCTGATTTCATTTGTAAAAAGCCAAGAAACTGCCTGGGAAACTGCCATTTCCTGAAACCGGACGTGGCCTCCTCAAAACCGGAAGTGGCCCTTAAACACCTTTCTCCTTGACATTTTGGCCTTTAAATTCTTTTTGCATCCATTTTAGGGACTTTTGATCTCGTTTGGACACATTTCCTGCCTAACTGAGCAATTGGCCAAAGGGGTGAAAATTTGGGGGGCCACGCCCGCCAAATGGGCCAAATTTATTTTTCAGCCATTTTACCTGTTTTGACTTCCTTTTACCAAGAAAGGACCAGAGGGTTGAAAAGTTACCTGATTTCATTTGTAAAAAGCCAAGAAACTGCTTGGGAAACTGCCATTTCCTGAAACCGGAAGTGGCCTCCTCAAAACCGGAAGTGGCCCTTAAACACCTTTCTCCTTGACATTTTGGTCTTTAAATTCTTTTTGCATCCATTTTAGGGACTTTTGATCTCGTTTGGACACATTTCCTGCGTAACTGAGCCATTGGCCAAAGGGGTGAAAATTTGGGGGGCCACGACCGCCAAATGGGCCAAATTTATTTTTCAGTCATTTTACCTGTTTTGACTTCCTTTTACCAAGAAAGGACCAGAGGGTTGAAAAGTGACCTGATTTCATTTGTAAAAAGCCAAGAAACTGCTTGGGAAACTGCCATTTCCTGAAACCGGAAGTGGCCTCCTCAAAACCGGAAGTGGCCCTTAAACACCTTTCTCCTTGACATTTTGGCCTTTAAATTCTTTTTGCATCCATTTTAGGGACTTTTGATTTCGTTTGGACACATTTCCTGCGTATCTGAGCCATTGGCCAAAGGGGTGAAAATTTGGGGGGCCACGCCCGCCAAATGGGCCAAATTTATTTTTCAGCCATTTTACCTGTTCTGACTTCCTTTTACCAAGAAAGGACCAGAGGGTTGAAAAGTGACCTGATTTCATTTGTAGAAAGCCAAGAAACTGCTTGGGAAACTGCCATTTCCTGAAACCGGAAGTGGCCTCCTCAAAACCGGAAGTGGCCCTTAAACACCTTTCTCCTTGACATTTTGGTCTTTAAATTCTTTTTGCATCCATTTTAGGGACTTTTGATCTCGTTTGGACACATTTCCTGCGTAACTGAGCCTTTGGCCAAAGGGGTGAAAATTTGGGGGGCCACGCCCGCCAAATGGGCCAAATTTATTTTTCAGCCATTTTACCTGTTTTGGCTTCCTTTTACCAAGAAAGGACCAGAGGGTTGAAAAGTGACCTGATTTCATTTGTAAAAAGCCAAGAAACTGCTTGGGAAACTGCCATTTCCTGAAACCGGAAGTGGCCTCCTCAAAACCGGAAGTGGCCCTTAAACACCTTTCTCCTTGACATTTTGGCCTTTAAATTCTTTTTGCATCCATTTTAGGGACTTTTGATCTCGTTTGGACACATTTCCTGCCTAACTGAGCCATTGGCCAAAGGGGTGAAAATTTGGGGGGCCACGCCCGCCAAATGGGCCAAATTTATTTTTCAGCCATTTTACCTGTTTTGACTTCCTTTTACCAAGAAAGGACCAGAGGGTTGAAAAGTTACCTGATTTCATTTGTAAAAAGCCAAGAAACTGCTTGGGAAACTGCCATTTCCTGAAACCGGAAGTGGCCTCCTCAAAACCGGAAGTGGCCCTTAAACACCTTTCTCCTTGACATTTTGGTCTTTAAATTCTTTTTGCATCCATTTTAGGGACTTTTGATCTCGTTTGGACACATTTCCTGCGTAACTGAGCCATTGGCCAAAGGGGTGAAAATTTGGGGGGCCACGACCGCCAAATGGGCCAAATTTATTTTTCAGCCATTTTACCTGTTTTGACTTCCTTTTACCAACAAAAGGACCAGAGGGTTGAAAAGTGACCTGATTTCATTTGTAAAAAGCCAAGAAACTGCTTGGGAAACTGCCATTTCCTGAAACCGGAAGTGGCCTCATCAAAACCGGAAGTGGCCCTTAAACACCTTTCTCCTTGACATTTTGGCCTTTAAATTCTTTTTGCATCCATTTTAGGGACTTTTGATTTCGTTTGGACACATTTCCTGCGTATCTGAGCCATTGGCCAAAGGGGTGAAAATTTGGGGGGCCACGCCCGCCAAATGGGCCAAATTTATTTTTCAGCCATTTTACCTGTTTTGACTTCCTTTTACCAAGAAAGGACCAGAGGGTTGAAAAGTGACCTGATTTCATTTGTAAAAAGCCAAGAAACTGCTTGGGAAACTGCCATTTCCTGAAACCGGAAGTGGCCTCCTCAAAACCGGAAGTGGTCCTTAAACACCTTTCTCCTTGACATTTTGGCCTTTAAATTCTTTTTGCATCCATTTTAGGGACTTTTGATCTCGTTTGGACACATTTCCTGCCTAACTGAGCCATTGGCCAAAGGGGTGAAAATTTCGGGGGCCACGCCCGCCAAATGGGCCAAATTTATTTTTCAGCCATTTTACCTGTTTTGACTTCCTTTTACCAAGAAAGGACCAGAGGGTTGAAAAGTGACCTGATTTCATTTGTAAAAAGACAAGAAACTGCTTGGGAAACTGCCATTTCCTGAAACCGGAAGTGGCCTCCTCAAAACCGGAAGTGGCCCTTAAACACCTTTCTCCTTGACATTTTGGTCTTTAAATTCTTTTTGCATCCATTTTAGGGACTTTTGATCTCGTTTGGACACATTTCCTGCCTAACTGAGCAATTGGCCAAAGGGGTGAAAATTTGGGGGGCCACGCCCGCCAAATGGGCCAAATTTATTTTTCAGCCATTTTACCTGTTTTGACTTCCTTTTACCAAGAAAGGACCAGAGGGTTGAAAAGTTACCTGATTTCATTTGTAAAAAGCCAAGAAACTGCTTGGGAAACTGCCATTTCCTGAAACCGGAAGTGGCCTCCTCAAAACCGGAAGTGGCCCTTAAACACCTTTCTCCTTGACATTTTGGCCTTTAAATTCTTTTTGCATCCATTTTAGGGACTTTTGATTTCGTTTGGACACATTTCCTGCGTATCTGAGCCATTGGCCAAAGGGGTGAAAATTTGGGGGGCCACGCCCGCCAAATGGGCCAAATTTATTTTTCAGCCATTTTACCTGTTTTGGCTTCCTTTTACCAAGAAAGGACCAGAGGGTTGAAAAGTGACCTGATTTCATTTGTAAAAAGCCAAGAAACTGCTTGGGAAACTGCCATTTCCTGAAACCGGAAGTGGCCTCCTCAAAACCGGAAGTGGCCCTTAAACACCTTTCTCCTTGACATTTTGGCCTTTAAATTCTTTTTGCATCCATTTTAGGGACTTTTGATCTCGTTTGGACACATTTCCTGCCTAACTGAGCCATTGGCCAAAGGGGTGAAAATTTGGGGGGCCACGCCCGCCAAATGGGCCAAATTTATTTTTCAGCCATTTTACCTGTTTTGACTTCCTTTTACCAAGAAAGGACCAGAGGGTTGAAAAGTGACCTGATTTCATTTGTAGAAAGCCAAGAAACTGCTTGGGAAACTGCCATTTCCTGAAACCGGAAGTGGCCTCCTCAAAACCGGAAGTGGCCCTTAAACACCTTTCTCCTTGACATTTTGGTCTTTAAATTCTTTTTGCATCCATTTTAGGGACTTTTGATCTCGTTTGGACACATTTCCTGCGTAACTGAGCCTTTGGCCAAAGGGGTGAAAATTTGGGGGGCCACGCCCGCCAAATGGGCCAAATTTATTTTTCAGCCATTTTACCTGTTTTGGCTTCCTTTTACCAAGAAAGGACCAGAGGGTTGAAAAGTGACCTGATTTCATTTGTAAAAAGCCAAGAAACTGCCTGGGAAACTGCCATTTCCTGAAACCGGACGTGGCCTCCTCAAAACCGGAAGTGGCCCTTAAACACCTTTCTCCTTGACATTTTGGCCTTTAAATTCTTTTTGCATCCATTTTAGGGACTTTTGATCTCGTTTGGACACATTTCCTGCCTAACTGAGCAATTGGCCAAAGGGGTGAAAATTTGGGGGGCCACGCCCGCCAAATGGGCCAAATTTATTTTTCAGCCATTTTACCTGTTTTGACTTCCTTTTACCAAGAAAGGACCAGAGGGTTGAAAAGTTACCTGATTTCATTTGTAAAAAGCCAAGAAACTGCTTGGGAAACTGCCATTTCCTGAAACCGGAAGTGGCCTCCTCAAAACCGGAAGTGGCCCTTAAACACCTTTCTCCTTGACATTTTGGTCTTTAAATTCTTTTTGCATCCATTTTAGGGACTTTTGATCTCGTTTGGACACATTTCCTGCGTAACTGAGCCATTGGCCAAAGGGGTGAAAATTTGGGGGGCCACGACCGCCAAATGGGCCAAATTTATTTTTCAGTCATTTTACCTGTTTTGACTTCCTTTTACCAAGAAAGGACCAGAGGGTTGAAAAGTGACCTGATTTCATTTGTAAAAAGCCAAGAAACTGCTTGGGAAACTGCCATTTCCTGAAACCGGAAGTGGCCTCCTCAAAACCGGAAGTGGCCCTTAAACACCTTTCTCCTTGACATTTTGGCCTTTAAATTCTTTTTGCATCCATTTTAGGGACTTTTGATTTCGTTTGGACACATTTCCTGCGTATCTGAGCCATTGGCCAAAGGGGTGAAAATTTGGGGGGCCACGCCCGCCAAATGGGCCAAATTTATTTTTCAGCCATTTTACCTGTTCTGACTTCCTTTTACCAAGAAAGGACCAGAGGGTTGAAAAGTGACCTGATTTCATTTGTAGAAAGCCAAGAAACTGCTTGGGAAACTGCCATTTCCTGAAACCGGAAGTGGCCTCCTCAAAACCGGAAGTGGCCCTTAAACACCTTTCTCCTTGACATTTTGGTCTTTAAATTCTTTTTGCATCCATTTTAGGGACTTTTGATCTCGTTTGGACACATTTCCTGCGTAACTGAGCCTTTGGCCAAAGGGGTGAAAATTTGGGGGGCCACGCCCGCCAAATGGGCCAAATTTATTTTTCAGCCATTTTACCTGTTTTGGCTTCCTTTTACCAAGAAAGGACCAGAGGGTTGAAAAGTGACCTGATTTCATTTGTAAAAAGCCAAGAAACTGCTTGGGAAACTGCCATTTCCTGAAACCGGAAGTGGCCTCCTCAAAACCGGAAGTGGCCCTTAAACACCTTTCTCCTTGACATTTTGGCCTTTAAATTCTTTTTGCATCCATTTTAGGGACTTTTGATCTCGTTTGGACACATTTCCTGCCTAACTGAGCCATTGGCCAAAGGGGTGAAAATTTGGGGGGCCACGCCCGCCAAATGGGCCAAATTTATTTTTCAGCCATTTTACCTGTTTTGACTTCCTTTTACCAAGAAAGGACCAGAGGGTTGAAAAGTTACCTGATTTCATTTGTAAAAAGCCAAGAAACTGCTTGGGAAACTGCCATTTCCTGAAACCGGAAGTGGCCTCCTCAAAACCGGAAGTGGCCCTTAAACACCTTTCTCCTTGACATTTTGGTCTTTAAATTCTTTTTGCATCCATTTTAGGGACTTTTGATCTCGTTTGGACACATTTCCTGCGTAACTGAGCCATTGGCCAAAGGGGTGAAAATTTGGGGGGCCACGACCGCCAAATGGGCCAAATTTATTTTTCAGCCATTTTACCTGTTTTGACTTCCTTTTACCAACAAAAGGACCAGAGGGTTGAAAAGTGACCTGATTTCATTTGTAAAAAGCCAAGAAACTGCTTGGGAAACTGCCATTTCCTGAAACCGGAAGTGGCCTCATCAAAACCGGAAGTGGCCCTTAAACACCTTTCTCCTTGACATTTTGGCCTTTAAATTCTTTTTGCATCCATTTTAGGGACTTTTGATTTCGTTTGGACACATTTCCTGCGTATCTGAGCCATTGGCCAAAGGGGTGAAAATTTGGGGGGCCACGCCCGCCAAATGGGCCAAATTTATTTTTCAGCCATTTTACCTGTTTTGACTTCCTTTTACCAAGAAAGGACCAGAGGGTTGAAAAGTGACCTGATTTCATTTGTAAAAAGCCAAGAAACTGCTTGGGAAACTGCCATTTCCTGAAACCGGAAGTGGCCTCCTCAAAACCGGAAGTGGTCCTTAAACACCTTTCTCCTTGACATTTTGGCCTTTAAATTCTTTTTGCATCCATTTTAGGGACTTTTGATCTCGTTTGGACACATTTCCTGCCTAACTGAGCCATTGGCCAAAGGGGTGAAAATTTCGGGGGCCACGCCCGCCAAATGGGCCAAATTTATTTTTCAGCCATTTTACCTGTTTTGACTTCCTTTTACCAAGAAAGGACCAGAGGGTTGAAAAGTGACCTGATTTCATTTGTAAAAAGACAAGAAACTGCTTGGGAAACTGCCATTTCCTGAAACCGGAAGTGGCCTCCTCAAAACCGGAAGTGGCCCTTAAACACCTTTCTCCTTGACATTTTGGTCTTTAAATTCTTTTTGCATCCATTTTAGGGACTTTTGATCTCGTTTGGACACATTTCCTGCGTAACTGAGCCATTGGCCAAAGGGGTGAAAATTTGGGGGCCACGCCCGCCAAATGGGCCAAATTTATTTTTCAGCCATTTTACCTGTTTTGACTTACTTTTACCAAGAAAGGACCAGAGGGTTGAAAAGTGACCTGATTTCATTTGTAAAAAGCCAAGAAACTGCTTGGGAAACCGGCCATTTCCTGAAACCGGAAGTGGCCTCCTCAAAACCGGAAGTGGCCCTTAAACACCTTTCTCCTTGACATTTTGGCCTTTAAATTCTTTTTGCATCCATTTTAGGGACTTTTGATCTCGTTTGGACACATTTCCTGCCTAACTGAGCCATTGGCCAAAGGGGTGAAAATTTGGGGGGCCACGCCCGCCAAATGGGCCAAATTTATTTTTCAGCCATTTTACCTGTTTTGACTTCCTTTTACCAAGAAAGGAACAGAGGGTTGAAAAGTGACCTGATTTCATTTGTAAAAAGCCAAGAAACTGCTTGGGAAACTGCCATTTCCTGAAACCGGAAGTGGCCTCCTCAAAACCGGAAGTGGCCCTTAAACACCTTTCTCCTTGACATTTTGGTCTTTAAATTCTTTTTGCATCCATTTTAGGGACTTTTGATCTCGTTTGGACACATTTCCTGCCTAACTGAGCCATTGGCCAAAGGGGTGAAAATTTGGGGGGCCACGCCCGCCAAATGGGCCAAATTTATTTTTCAGCCATTTTACCTGTTTTGACTTCCTTTTACCAAGAAAGGACCACAGGGTTGAAAAGTGACCTGATTTCATTTGTAAAAAGCCAATAAACTGCTTGGGAAACTGCCATTTCCTGAAACCGGAAGTGGCCTCCTCAAAACCGGAAGTGGTCCTTAAACACCTTTCTCCTTGACATTTTGGCCTTTAAATTCTTTTTGCATCCATTTTAGGGACTTTTGATCTCGTTTGGACACATTTCCTGCCTAACTGAGCCTTTGGCCAAAGGGGTGAAAATTTGGGGGGCCACGCCCGCCAAATGGGCCAAATTTATTTTTCAGCCATTTTACCTGTTTTGGCTTCCTTTTACCAAGAAAGGACCAGAGGGTTGAAAAGTGACCTGATTTCATTTGTAAAAAGCCAAGAAACTGCTTGGGAAACTGCCATTTCCTGAAACCGGAAGTGGCCTCCTCAAAACCGGAAGTGGCCCTTAAACACCTTTCTCCTTGACATTTTGGCCTTTAAATTCTTTTTGCATCCATTTTAGGGACTTTTGATCTCGTTTGGACACATTTCCTGCCTAACTGAGCAATTGGCCAAAGGGGTGAAAATTTGGGGGGCCACGCCCGCCAAATGGGCCAAATTTATTTTTCAGCCATTTTACCTGTTTTGACTTCCTTTTACCAAGAAAGGACCAGAGGGTTGAAAAGTTACCTGATTTCATTTGTAAAAAGCCAAGAAACTGCTTGGGAAACTGCCATTTCCTGAAACCGGAAGTGGCCTCCTCAAAACCGGAAGTGGCCCTTAAACACCTTTCTCCTTGACATTTTGGCCTTTAAATTCTTTTTGCATCCATTTTAGGGACTTTTGATCTCGTTTGGACACATTTCCTGCCTAACTGAGCAATTGGCCAAAGGGGTGAAAATTTGGGGGGCCACGCCCGCCAAATGGGCCAAATTTATTTTTCAGCCATTTTACCTGTTTTGACTTCCTTTTACCAAGAAAGGACCAGAGGGTTGAAAAGTGACCTGATTTCATTTGTAAAAAGCCAAGAAACTGCTTGGGAAACTGCCATTTCCTGAAACCGGAAGTGGCCTCCTCAAAACCGGAAGTGGCCCTTAAACACCTTTCTCCTTGACATTTTGGCCTTTAAATTCTTTTTGCATCCATTTTAGGGACTTTTGATTTCGTTTGGACACATTTCCTGCGTATCTGAGCCATTGGCCAAAGGGGTGAAAATTTGGGGGGCCACGCCCGCCAAATGGGCCAAATTTATTTTTCAGCCATTTTACCTGTTCTGACTTCCTTTTACCAAGAAAGGACCAGAGGGTTGAAAAGTGACCTGATTTCATTTGTAGAAAGCCAAGAAACTGCTTGGGAAACTGCCATTTCCTGAAACCGGAAGTGGCCTCCTCAAAACCGGAAGTGGCCCTTAAACACCTTTCTCCTTGACATTTTGGTCTTTAAATTCTTTTTGCATCCATTTTAGGGACTTTTGATCTCGTTTGGACACATTTCCTGCGTAACTGAGCCTTTGGCCAAAGGGGTGAAAATTTGGGGGGCCACGCCCGCCAAATGGGCCAAATTTATTTTTCAGCCATTTTACCTGTTTTGGCTTCCTTTTACCAAGAAAGGACCAGAGGGTTGAAAAGTGACCTGATTTCATTTGTAAAAAGCCAAGAAACTGCTTGGGAAACTGCCATTTCCTGAAACCGGAAGTGGCCTCCTCAAAACCGGAAGTGGCCCTTAAACACCTTTCTCCTTGACATTTTGGCCTTTAAATTATTTTTGCATCCATTTTAGGGACTTTTGATCTCGTTTGGACACATTTCCTGCCTAACTGAGCCATTGGCCAAAGGGGTGAAAATTTGGGGGGCCACGCCCGCCAAATGGGCCAAATTTATTTTTCAGCCATTTTACCTGTTTTGACTTCCTTTTACCAAGAAAGGACCAGAGGGTTGAAAAGTTACCTGATTTCATTTGTAAAAAGCCAAGAAACTGCTTGGGAAACTGCCATTTCCTGAAACCGGAAGTGGCCTCCTCAAAACCGGAAGTGGCCCTTAAACACCTTTCTCCTTGACATTTTGGTCTTTAAATTCTTTTTGCATCCATTTTAGGGACTTTTGATCTCGTTTGGACACATTTCCTGCGTAACTGAGCCATTGGCCAAAGGGGTGAAAATTTGGGGGGCCACGACCGCCAAATGGGCCAAATTTATTTTTCAGCCATTTTACCTGTTTTGACTTCCTTTTACCAAGAAAGGACCAGAGGGTTGAAAAGTGACCTGATTTCATTTGTAAAAAGCCAAGAAACTGCTTGGGAAACTGCCATTTCCTGAAACCGGAAGTGGCCTCATCAAAACCGGAAGTGGCCCTTAAACAACTTTCTCCTTGACATTTTGGCCTTTAAATTCTTTTTGCATCCATTTTAGGGACTTTTGATTTCGTTTGGACACATTTCCTGCGTATCTGAGCCATTGGCCAAAGGGGTGAAAATTTGGGGGGCCACGCCCGCCAAATGGGCCAAATTTATTTTTCAGCCATTTTACCTGTTTTGACTTCCTTTTACCAAGAAAGGACCAGAGGGTTGAAAAGTGACCTGATTTCATTTGTAAAAAGCCAAGAAACTGCCATTTCCTGAAACCGGAAGTGGCCTCCTCAAAACCGGAAGTGGTCCTTAAACACCTTTCTCCTTGACATTTTGGCCTTTAAATTCTTTTTGCATCCATTTTAGGGACTTTTGATCTCGTTTGGACACATTTCCTGCCTAACTGAGCCATTGGCCAAAGGGGTGAAAATTTCGGGGGCCACGCCCGCCAAATGGGCCAAATTTATTTTTCAGCCATTTTACCTGTTTTGACTTCCTTTTACCAAGAAAGGACCAGAGGGTTGAAAAGTGACCTGATTTCATTTGTAAAAAGACAAGAAACTGCTTGGGAAACTGCCATTTCCTGAAACCGGAAGTGGCCTCCTCAAAACCGGAAGTGGCCCTTAAACACCTTTCTCCTTGACATTTTGGTCTTTAAATTCTTTTTGCATCCATTTTAGGGACTTTTGATCTCGTTTGGACACATTTCCTGCGTAACTGAGCCATTGGCCAAAGGGGTGAAAATTTGGGGGCCACGCCCGCCAAATGGGCCAAATTTATTTTTCAGCCATTTTACCTGTTTTGACTTACTTTTACCAAGAAAGGACCAGAGGGTTGAAAAGTGACCTGATTTCATTTGTAAAAAGCCAAGAAACTGCTTGGGAAACCGGCCATTTCCTGAAACCGGAAGTGGCCTCCTCAAAACCGGAAGTGGCCCTTAAACACCTTTCTCCTTGACATTTTGGCCTTTAAATTCTTTTTGCATCCATTTTAGGGACTTTTGATCTCGTTTGGACACATTTCCTGCCTAACTGAGCCATTGGCCAAAGGGGTGAAAATTTGGGGGGCCACGCCCGCCAAATGGGCCAAATTTATTTTTCAGCCATTTTACCTGTTTTGACTTCCTTTTACCAAGAAAGGAACAGAGGGTTGAAAAGTGACCTGATTTCATTTGTAAAAAGCCAAGAAACTGCTTGGGAAACTGCCATTTCCTGAAACCGGAAGTGGCCTCCTCAAAACAGGAAGTGGCCCTTAAACACCTTTCTCCTTGACATTTTGGTCTTTAAATTCTTTTTGCATCCATTTTAGGGACTTTTGATCTCGTTTGGACACATTTCCTGCCTAACTGAGCCATTGGCCAAAGGGGTGAAAATTTGGGGGGCCACGCCCGCCAAATGGGCCAAATTTATTTTTCAGCCATTTTACCTGTTTTGACTTCCTTTTACCAAGAAAGGACCAGAGGGTTGAAAAGTGACCTGATTTCATTTGTAAAAAGCCAAGAAACTGCTTGGGAAACTGCCATTTCCTGAAACCGGAAGTGGCCTCCTCAAAACCGGAAGTGGTCCTTAAACACCTTTCTCCTTGACATTTTGGCCTTTAAATTCTTTTTGCATCCATTTTAGGGACTTTTGATCTCGTTTGGACACATTTCCTGCCTAACTGAGCCATTGGCCAAAGGGGTGAAAATTTGGGGGGCCACGCCCGCCAAATGGGCCAAATTTATTTTTCAGCCATTTTACCTGTTTTGACTTCCTTTTACCAAGAAAGGACCAGAGGGTTGAAAAGTTACCTGATTTCATTTGTAAAAAGCCAAGAAACTGCTTGGGAAACTGCCATTTCCTGAAACCGGAAGTGGCCTCCTCAAAACCGGAAGTGGCCCTTAAACACCTTTCTCCTTGACATTTTGGTCTTTAAATTCTTTTTGCATCCATTTTAGGGACTTTTGATCTCGTTTGGACACATTTCCTGCGTAACTGAGCCATTGGCCAAAGGGGTGAAAATTTGGGGGGCCACGACCGCCAAATGGGCCAAATTTATTTTTCAGCCATTTTACCTGTTTTGACTTCCTTTTACCAAGAAAGGACCAGAGGGTTGAAAAGTGACCTGATTTCATTTGTAAAAAGCCAAGAAACTGCTTGGGAAACTGCCATTTCCTGAAACCGGAAGTGGCCTCCTCAAAACCGGAAGTGGCCCTTAAACACCTTTCTCCTTGACATTTTGGCCTTTAAATTCTTTTTGCATCCATTTTAGGGACTTTTGATTTTGTTTGGACACATTTCCTGCGTATCTGAGCCATTGGCCAAAGGGGTGAAAATTTGGGGGGACACGCCCGCCAAATGGGCCAAATTTATTTTTCAGCCATTTTACCTGTTTTGACTTCCTTTTACCAAGAAAGGACCAGAGGGTTGAAAAGTGACCTGATTTCATTTGTAAAAAGCCAAGAAACTGCTTGGGAAACTGCCATTTCCTGAAACCGGAAGTGGCCTCCTCAAAACCGGAAGTGGCCCTTAAACACCTTTCTCCTTGACATTTTGGCCTTTAAATTCTTTTTGCATCCATTTTAGGGACTTTTGATTTCGTTTGGACACATTTCCTGCGTATCTGAGCCATTGGCCAAAGGGGTGAAAATTTGGGGGGCCACGCCCGCCAAATGGGCCAAATTTATTTTTCAGCCATTTTACCTGTTTTGACTTCCTTTTACCAAGAAAGGACCAGAGGGTTGAAAAGTGACCTGATTTCATTTGTAAAAAGCCAAGAAACTGCTTGGGAAACTGCCATTTCCTGAAACCGGAAGTGGCCTCCTCAAAACCGGAAGTGGCCCTTAAACACCTTTCTCCTTGACATTTTGGCCTTTAAATTCTTTTTGCATCCATTTTAGGGACTTTTGATCTCGTTTGGACACATTTCCTGCCTAACTGAGCCATTGGCCAAAGGGGTGAAAATTTGGGGGGCCACGCCCGCCAAATGGGCCAAATTTATTTTTCAGCCATTTTACCTGTTTTGACTTCCTTTTACCAAGAAAGGACCAGAGGGTTGAAAAGTGACCTGATTTCATTTGTAAAAAGCCAAGAAACTGCTTGGGAAACTGCCATTTCCTGAAACCTGAAGTGGCCTCCTCAAAACCGGAAGTGGTCCTTAAACACCTTTCTCCTTGACATTTTGGCCTTTAAATTCTTTTTGCATCCATTTTAGGGACTTTTGATCTCGTTTGGACACATTTCCTGCCTAACTGAGCCTTTGGCCAAAGGGGTGAAAATTTGGGGGGCCACGCCCGCCAAATGGGCCAAATTTATTTTTCAGCCATTTTACCTGTTTTGGCTTCCTTTTACCAAGAAAGGACCAGAGGGTTGAAAAGTGACCTGATTTCATTTGTAAAAAGCCAAGAAACTGCTTGGGAAACTGCCATTTCCTGAAACCGGAAGTGGCCTCCTCAAAACCGGAAGTGGCCCTTAAACACCTTTCTCCTTGACATTTTGGCCTTTAAATTCTTTTTGCATCCATTTTAGGGACTTTTGATCTCGTTTGGACACATTTCCTGCCTAACTGAGCAATTGGCCAAAGGGGTGAAAATTTGAGGGGCCACGCCCGCCAAATGGGCCAAATTTATTTTTCAGCCATTTTACCTGTTTTGACTTCCTTTTACCAAGAAAGGACCAGAGGGTTGAAAAGTTACCTGATTTCATTTGTAAAAAGCCAAGAAACTGCTTGGGAAACTGCCATTTCCTGAAACCGGAAGTGGCCTCCTCAAAACCGGAAGTGGCCCTTAAACACCTTTCTCCTTGACATTTTGGCCTTTAAATTCTTTTTGCATCCATTTTAGGGACTTTTGATCTCGTTTGGACACATTTCCTGCCTAACTGAGCAATTGGCCAAAGGGGTGAAAATTTGGGGGGCCACGCCCGCCAAATGGGCCAAATTTATTTTTCAGCCATTTTACCTGTTTTGACTTCCTTTTACCAAGAAAGGACCAGAGGGTTGAAAAGTTACCTGATTTCATTTGTAAAAAGCCAAGAAACTGCTTGGGAAACTGCCATTTCCTGAAACCGGAAGTGGCCTCCTCAAAACCGGAAGTGGCCCTTAAACACCTTTCTCCTTGACATTTTGGTCTTTAAATTCTTTTTGCATCCATTTTAGGGACTTTTGATCTCGTTTGGACACATTTCCTGCGTAACTGAGCCATTAGCCAAAGGGGTGAAAATTTGGGGGGCCACGACCGCCAAATGGGCCAAATTTATTTTTCAGTCATTTTACCTGTTTTGACTTCCTTTTACCAAGAAAGGACCAGAGGGTTGAAAAGTGACCTGATTTCATTTGTAAAAAGCCAAGAAACTGCTTGGGAAACTGCCATTTCCTGAAACCGGAAGTGGCCTCCTCAAAACCGGAAGTGGCCCTTAAACACCTTTCTCCTTGACATTTTGGCCTTTAAATTCTTTTTGCATCCATTTTAGGGACTTTTGATTTCGTTTGGACACATTTCCTGCGTATCTGAGCCATTGGCCAAAGGGGTGAAAATTTGGGGGGCCACGCCCGCCAAATGGGCCAAATTTATTTTTCAGCCATTTTACCTGTTCTGACTTCCTTTTACCAAGAAAGGACCAGAGGGTTGAAAAGTGACCTGATTTCATTTGTAGAAAGCCAAGAAACTGCTTGGGAAACTGCCATTTCCTGAAACCGGAAGTGGCCTCCTCAAAACCGGAAGTGGCCCTTAAACACCTTTCTCCTTGACATTTTGGTCTTTAAATTCTTTTTGCATCCATTTTAGGGACTTTTGATCTCGTTTGGACACATTTCCTGCGTAACTGAGCCTTTGGCCAAAGGGGTGAAAATTTGGGGGGCCACGCCCGCTAAATGGGCCAAATTTATTTTTCAGCCATTTTACCTGTTTTGGCTTCCTTTTACCAAGAAAGGACCAGAGGGTTGAAAAGTGACCTGATTTCATTTGTAAAAAGCCAAGAAACTGCTTGGGAAACTGCCATTTCCTGAAACCGGAAGTGGCCTCCTCAAAACCGGAAGTGGCCCTTAAACACCTTTCTCCTTGACATTTTGGCCTTTAAATTCTTTTTGCATCCATTTTAGGGACTTTTGATCTCGTTTGGACACATTTCCTGCCTAACTGAGCCATTGGCCAAAGGGGTGAAAATTTGGGGGGCCACGCCCGCCAAATGGGCCAAATTTATTTTTCAGCCATTTTACCTGTTTTGACTTCCTTTTACCAAGAAAGGACCAGAGGGTTGAAAAGTTACCTGATTTCATTTGTAAAAAGCCAAGAAACTGCTTGGGAAACTGCCATTTCCTGAAACCGGAAGTGGCCTCCTCAAAACCGGAAGTGGCCCTTAAACACCTTTCTCCTTGACATTTTGGTCTTTAAATTCTTTTTGCATCCATTTTAGGGACTTTTGATCTCGTTTGGACACATTTCCTGCGTAACTGAGCCATTGGCCAAAGGGGTGAAAATTTGGGGGGCCACGACCGCCAAATGGGCCAAATTTATTTTTCAGCCATTTTACCTGTTTTGACTTCCTTTTACCAAGAAAGGACCAGAGGGTTGAAAAGTGACCTGATTTCATTTGTAAAAAGCCAAGAAACTGCTTGGGAAACTGCCATTTCCTGAAACCGGAAGTGGCCTCATCAAAACCGGAAGTGGCCCTTAAACACCTTTCTCCTTGACATTTTGGCCTTTAAATTCTTTTTGCATCCATTTTAGGGACTTTTGATTTCGTTTGGACACATTTCCTGCGTATCTGAGCCATTGGCCAAAGGGGTGAAAATTTGGGGGGCCACGCCCGCCAAATGGGCCAAATTTATTTTTCAGCCATTTTACCTGTTTTGACTTCCTTTTACCAAGAAAGGACCAGAGGGTTGAAAAGTGACCTGATTTCATTTGTAAAAAGCCAAGAAACTGCTTGGGAAACTGCCATTTCCTGAAACCGGAAGTGGCCTCCTCAAAACCGGAAGTGGTCCTTAAACACCTTTCTCCTTGACATTTTGGCCTTTAAATTCTTTTTGCATCCATTTTAGGGACTTTTGATCTCGTTTGGACACATTTCCTGCCTAACTGAGCCATTGGCCAAAGGGGTTAAAATTTCGGGGGCCACGCCCGCCAAATGGGCCAAATTTATTTTTCAGCCATTTTACCTGTTTTGACTTCCTTTTACCAAGAAAGGACCAGAGGGTTGAAAAGTGACCTGATTTCATTTGTAAAAAGACAAGAAACTGCTTGGGAAACTGCCATTTCCTGAAACCGGAAGTGGCCTCCTCAAAACCGGAAGTGGCCCTTAAACACCTTGCTCCTTGACATTTTGGTCTTTAAATTCTTTTTGCATCCATTTTAGGGACTTTTGATCTCGTTTGGACACATTTCCTGCGTAACTGAGCCATTGGCCAAAGGGGTGAAAATTTGGGGGCCACGCCCGCCAAATGGGCCAAATTTATTTTTCAGCCATTTTACCTGTTTTGACTTACTTTTACCAAGAAAGGACCAGAGGGTTGAAAAGTGACCTGATTTCATTTGTAAAAAGCCAAGAAACTGCTTGGGAAACCGGCCATTTCCTGAAACCGGAAGTGGCCTCCTCAAAACCGGAAGTGGCCCTTAAACACCTTTCTCCTTGACATTTTGGCCTTTAAATTCTTTTTGCATCCATTTTAGGGACTTTTGATCTCGTTTGGACACATTTCCTGCCTAACTGAGCCATTGGCCAAAGGGGTGAAAATTTGGGGGGCCACGCCCGCCAAATGGGCCAAATTTATTTTTCAGCCATTTTACCTGTTTTGACTTCCTTTTACCAAGAAAGGAACAGAGGGTTGAAAAGTGACCTGATTTCATTTGTAAAAAGCCAAGAAACTGCTTGGGAAACTGCCATTTCCTGAAACCGGAAGTGGCCTCCTCAAAACCGGAAGTGGCCCTTAAACACCTTTCCCCTTGACATTTTGGCCTTTAAATTCTTTTTGCATCCATTTTAGGGACTTTTGATCTCGTTTGGACACATTTCCTGCCTAACTGAGCCATTGGCCAAAGGGGTGAAAATTTGGGGGGCCACGCCCGCCAAATGGGCCAAATTTATTTTTCAGCCATTTTACCTGTTTTGACTTCCTTTTACCAAGAAAGGACCAGAGGGTTGAAAAGTTACCTGATTTCATTTGTAAAAAGCCAAGAAACTGCTTGGGAAACTGCCATTTCCTGAAACCGGAAGTGGCCTCCTCAAAACCGGAAGTGGCCCTTAAACACCTTTCTCCTTGACATTTTGGTCTTTAAATTCTTTTTGCATCCATTTTAGGGACTTTTGATCTCGTTTGGACACATTTCCTGCGTAACTGAGCCATTGGCCAAAGGGGTGAAAATTTGGGGGGCCACGACCGCCAAATGGGCCAAATTTATTTTTCAGCCATTTTACCTGTTTTGACTTCCTTTTACCAAGAAAGGACCAGAGGGTTGAAAAGTGACCTGATTTCATTTGTAAAAAGCCAAGAAACTGCTTGGGAAACTGCCATTTCCTGAAACCGGAAGTGGCCTCCTCAAAACCGGAAGTGGCCCTTAAACACCTTTCTCCTTGACATTTTGGCCTTTAAATTCTTTTTGCATCCATTTTAGGGACTTTTGATTTTGTTTGGACACATTTCCTGCGTATCTGAGCCATTGGCCAAAGGGGTGAAAATTTGGGGGGACACGCCCGCCAAATGGGCCAAATTTATTTTTCAGCCATTTTACCTGTTTTGACTTCCTTTTACCAAGAAAGGACCAGAGGGTTGAAAAGTGACCTGATTTCATTTGTAAAAAGCCAAGAAACTGCTTGGGAAACTGCCATTTCCTGAAACCGGAAGTGGCCTCCTCAAAACCGGAAGTGGCCCTTAAACACCTTTCTCCTTGACATTTTGGCCTTTAAATTCTTTTTGCATCCATTTTAGGGACTTTTGATTTCGTTTGGACACATTTCCTGCGTATCTGAGCCATTGGCCAAAGGGGTGAAAATTTGGGGGGCCACGCCCGCCAAATGGGCCAAATTTATTTTTCAGCCATTTTACCTGTTTTGACTTCCTTTTACCAAGAAAGGACCAGAGGGTTGAAAAGTGACCTGATTTCATTTGTAAAAAGCCAAGAAACTGCTTGGGAAACTGCCATTTCCTGAAACCGGAAGTGGCCTCCTCAAAACCGGAAGTGGCCCTTAAACACCTTTCTCCTTGACATTTTGGCCTTTAAATTCTTTTTGCATCCATTTTAGGGACTTTTGATCTCGTTTGGACACATTTCCTGCCTAACTGAGCCATTGGCCAAAGGGGTGAAAAATTGGGGGGCCACGCCCGCCAAATGGGCCAAATTTATTTTTCAGCCATTTTACCTGTTTTGACTTCCTTTTACCAAGAAAGGACCAGAGGGTTGAAAAGTGACCTGATTTCATTTGTAAAAAGCCAAGAAACTGCTTGGGAAACTGCCATTTCCTGAAACCGGAAGTGGCCTCCTCAAAACCGGAAGTGGCCCTTAAACACCTTTCTCCTTGACATTTTGGTCTTTAAATTCTTTTTGCATCCATTTTAGGGACTTTTGATCTCGTTTGGACACATTTCCTCCGTAACTGAGCCATTGGCCAAAGGGGTGAAAATTTGGGGGGCTACGCCCGCCAAATGGGCCAAATTTATTTTTCAGCCATTTTACCTGTTTTGACTTCCTTTTACCAAGAAAGGACCAGAGGGTTGAAAAGTGACCTGATTTCATTTGTAAAAAGCCAAGAAACTGCTTGGGAAACTGCCATTTCCTGAAACCGGAAGTGGCCTCCTCAAAACCGGAAGTGGCCCTTAAACACCTTTCTCCTTGACATTTTGGTCTTTAAATTCTTTTTGCATCCATTTTAGGGACTTTTGATTTCGTTTGGACACATTTCCTGCGTATCTGAGCCATTGGCCAAAGGGGTGAAAATTTGGGGGGCCACGCCCGCCAAATGGGCCAAATTTATTTTTCAGCCATTTTACCTGTTTTGACTTCCTTTTACCAAGAAAGGACCAGAGGGTTGAAAAGTGACCTGATTTCATTTGTAAAAAGCCAAGAAACTGCCATTTCCTGAAACCGGAAGTGGCCTCCTCAAAACCGGAAGTGGTCCTTAAACACCTTTCTCCTTGACATTTTGGCCTTTAAATTCTTTTTGCATCCATTTTAGGGACTTTTGATCTCGTTTGGACACATTTCCTGCCTAACTGAGCCATTGGCCAAAGGGGTGAAAATTTCGGGGGCCACGCCCGCCAAATGGGCCAAATTTATTTTTCAGCCATTTTACCTGTTTTGACTTCCTTTTACCAAGAAAGGACCAGAGGGTTGAAAAGTGACCTGATTTCATTTGTAAAAAGACAAGAAACTGCTTGGGAAACTGCCATTTCCTGAAACCGGAAGTGGCCTCCTCAAAACCGGAAGTGGCCCTTAAACACCTTTCTCCTTGACATTTTGGTCTTTAAATTCTTTTTGCATCCATTTTAGGGACTTTTGATCTCGTTTGGACACATTTCCTGCGTAACTGAGCCATTGGCCAAAGGGGTGAAAATTTGGGGGCCACGCCCGCCAAATGGGCCAAATTTATTTTTCAGCCATTTTACCTGTTTTGACTTACTTTTACCAAGAAAGGACCAGAGGGTTGAAAAGTGACCTGATTTCATTTGTAAAAAGCCAAGAAACTGCTTGGGAAACCGGCCATTTCCTGAAACCGGAAGTGGCCTCCTCAAAACCGGAAGTGGCCCTTAAACACCTTTCTCCTTGACATTTTGGCCTTTAAATTCTTTTTGCATCCATTTTAGGGACTTTTGATCTCGTTTGGACACATTTCCTGCCTAACTGAGCCATTGGCCAAAGGGGTGAAAATTTGGGGGGCCACGCCCGCCAAATGGGCCAAATTTATTTTTCAGCCATTTTACCTGTTTTGACTTCCTTTTACCAAGAAAGGACCAGAGGGTTGAAAAGTGACCTGATTTCATTTGTAGAAAGCCAAGAAACTGCTTGGGAAACTGCCATTTCCTGAAACCGGAAGTGGCCTCCTCAAAACCGGAAGTGGCCCTTAAACACCTTTCTCCTTGACATTTTGGTCTTTAAATTCTTTTTGCATCCATTTTAGGGACTTTTGATCTCGTTTGGACACATTTCCTGCGTAACTGAGCCTTTGGCCAAAGGGGTGAAAATTTGGGGGGCCACGCCCGCTAAATGGGCCAAATTTATTTTTCAGCCATTTTACCTGTTTTGGCTTCCTTTTACCAAGAAAGGACCAGAGGGTTGAAAAGTGACCTGATTTCATTTGTAAAAAGCCAAGAAACTGCTTGGGAAACTGCCATTTCCTGAAACCGGAAGTGGCCTCCTCAAAACCGGAAGTGGCCCTTAAACACCTTTCTCCTTGACATTTTGGCCTTTAAATTCTTTTTGCATCCATTTTAGGGACTTTTGATCTCGTTTGGACACATTTCCTGCCTAACTGAGCCATTGGCCAAAGGGGTGAAAATTTGGGGGGCCACGCCCACCAAATGGGCCAAATTTATTTTTCAGCCATTTTACCTGTTTTGACTTCCTTTTACCAAGAAAGGACCAGAGGGTTGAAAAGTTACCTGATTTCATTTGTAAAAAGCCAAGAAACTGCTTGGGAAACTGCCATTTCCTGAAACCGGAAGTGGCCTCCTCAAAACCGGAAGTGGCCCTTAAACACCTTTCTCCTTGACATTTTGGTCTTTAAATTCTTTTTGCATCCATTTTAGGGACTTTTGATCTCGTTTGGACACATTTCCTGCGTAACTGAGCCATTGGCCAAAGGGGTGAAAATTTGGGGGGCCACGACCGCCAAATGGGCCAAATTTATTTTTCAGCCATTTTACCTGTTTTGACTTCCTTTTACCAAGAAAGGACCAGAGGGTTGAAAAGTGACCTGATTTCATTTGTAAAAAGCCAAGAAACTGCTTGGGAAACTGCCATTTCCTGAAACCGGAAGTGGCCTCATCAAAACCGGAAGTGGCCCTTAAAGACCTTTCTCCTTGACATTTTGGCCTTTAAATTCTTTTTGCATCCATTTTAGGGACTTTTGATTTCGTTTGGACACATTTCCTGCGTATCTGAGCCAATGGCCAAAGGGGTGAAAATTTGGGGGGCCACGCCCGCCAAATGGGCCAAATTTATTTTTCAGCCATTTTACCTGTTTTGACTTCCTTTTACCAAGAAAGGACCAGAGGGTTGAAAAGTGACCTGATTTCATTTGTAAAAAGCCAAGAAACTGCTTGGGAAACTGCCATTTCCTGAAACCGGAAGTGGCCTCCTCAAAACCGGAAGTGGTCCTTAAACACCTTTCTCCTTGACATTTTGGCCTTTAAATTCTTTTTGCATCCATTTTAGGGACTTTTGATCTCGTTTGGACACATTTCCTGCCTAACTGAGCCATTGGCCAAAGGGGTTAAAATTTCGGGGGCCACGCCCGCCAAATGGGCCAAATTTATTTTTCAGCCATTTTACCTGTTTTGACTTCCTTTTACCAAGAAAGGACCAGAGGGTTGAAAAGTGACCTGATTTCATTTGTAAAAAGACAAGAAACTGCTTGGGAAACTGCCATTTCCTGAAACCGGAAGTGGCCTCCTCAAAACCGGAAGTGGCCCTTAAACACCTTGCTCCTTGACATTTTGGTCTTTAAATTCTTTTTGCATCCATTTTAGGGACTTTTGATCTCGTTTGGACACATTTCCTGCGTAACTGAGCCATTGGCCAAAGGGGTGAAAATTTGGGGGCCACGCCCGCCAAATGGGCCAAATTTATTTTTCAGCCATTTTACCTGTTTTGACTTACTTTTACCAAGAAAGGACCAGAGGGTTGAAAAGTGACCTGATTTCATTTGTAAAAAGCCAAGAAACTGCTTGGGAAACCGGCCATTTCCTGAAACCGGAAGTGGCCTCCTCAAAACCGGAAGTGGCCCTTAAACACCTTTCTCCTTGACATTTTGGCCTTTAAATTCTTTTTGCATCCATTTTAGGGACTTTTGATCTCGTTTGGACACATTTCCTGCCTAACTGAGCCATTGGCCAAAGGGGTGAAAATTTGGGGGGCCACGCCCGCCAAATGGGCCAAATTTATTTTTCAGCCATTTTACCTGTTTTGACTTCCTTTTACCAAGAAAGGAACAGAGGGTTGAAAAGTGACCTGATTTCATTTGTAAAAAGCCAAGAAACTGCTTGGGAAACTGCCATTTCCTGAAACCGGAAGTGGCCTCCTCAAAACCGGAAGTGGCCCTTAAACACCTTTCCCCTTGACATTTTGGCCTTTAAATTCTTTTTGCATCCATTTTAGGGACTTTTGATCTCGTTTGGACACATTTCCTGCCTAACTGAGCCATTGGCCAAAGGGGTGAAAATTTGGGGGGCCACGCCCGCCAAATGGGCCAAATTTATTTTTCAGCCATTTTACCTGTTTTGACTTCCTTTTACCAAGAAAGGACCAGAGGGTTGAAAAGTTACCTGATTTCATTTGTAAAAAGCCAAGAAACTGCTTGGGAAACTGCCATTTCCTGAAACCGGAAGTGGCCTCCTCAAAACCGGAAGTGGCCCTTAAACACCTTTCTCCTTGACATTTTGGTCTTTAAATTCTTTTTGCATCCATTTTAGGGACTTTTGATCTCGTTTGGACACATTTCCTGCGTAACTGAGCCATTGGCCAAAGGGGTGAAAATTTGGGGGGCCACGACCGCCAAATGGGCCAAATTTATTTTTCAGCCATTTTACCTGTTTTGACTTCCTTTTACCAAGAAAGGACCAGAGGGTTGAAAAGTGACCTGATTTCATTTGTAAAAAGCCAAGAAACTGCTTGGGAAACTGCCATTTCCTGAAACCGGAAGTGGCCTCCTCAAAACCGGAAGTGGCCCTTAAACACCTTTCTCCTTGACATTTTGGCCTTTAAATTCTTTTTGCATCCATTTTAGGGACTTTTGATTTTGTTTGGACACATTTCCTGCGTATCTGAGCCATTGGCCAAAGGGGTGAAAATTTGGGGGGACACGCCCGCCAAATGGGCCAAATTTATTTTTCAGCCATTTTACCTGTTTTGACTTCCTTTTACCAAGAAAGGACCAGAGGGTTGAAAAGTGACCTGATTTCATTTGTAAAAAGCCAAGAAACTGCTTGGGAAACTGCCATTTCCTGAAACCGGAAGTGGCCTCCTCAAAACCGGAAGTGGCCCTTAAACACCTTTCTCCTTGACATTTTGGCCTTTAAATTCTTTTTGCATCCATTTTAGGGACTTTTGATTTCGTTTGGACACATTTCCTGCGTATCTGAGCCATTGGCCAAAGGGGTGAAAATTTGGGGGGCCACGCCCGCCAAATGGGCCAAATTTATTTTTCAGCCATTTTACCTGTTTTGACTTCCTTTTACCAAGAAAGGACCAGAGGGTTGAAAAGTGACCTGATTTCATTTGTAAAAAGCCAAGAAACTGCTTGGGAAACTGCCATTTCCTGAAACCGGAAGTGGCCTCCTCAAAACCGGAAGTGGCCCTTAAACACCTTTCTCCTTGACATTTTGGCCTTTAAATTCTTTTTGCATCCATTTTAGGGACTTTTGATCTCGTTTGGACACATTTCCTGCCTAACTGAGCCATTGGCCAAAGGGGTGAAAAATTGGGGGGCCACGCCCGCCAAATGGGCCAAATTTATTTTTCAGCCATTTTACCTGTTTTGACTTCCTTTTACCAAGAAAGGACCAGAGGGTTGAAAAGTGACCTGATTTCATTTGTAAAAAGCCAAGAAACTGCTTGGGAAACTGCCATTTCCTGAAACCGGAAGTGGCCTCCTCAAAACCGGAAGTGGCCCTTAAACACCTTTCTCCTTGACATTTTGGTCTTTAAATTCTTTTTGCATCCATTTTAGGGACTTTTGATCTCGTTTGGACACATTTCCTCCGTAACTGAGCCATTGGCCAAAGGGGTGAAAATTTGGGGGGCTACGCCCGCCAAATGGGCCAAATTTATTTTTCAGCCATTTTACCTGTTTTGACTTCCTTTTACCAAGAAAGGACCAGAGGGTTGAAAAGTGACCTGATTTCATTTGTAAAAAGCCAAGAAACTGCTTGGGAAACTGCCATTTCCTGAAACCGGAAGTGGCCTCCTCAAAACCGGAAGTGGCCCTTAAACACCTTTCTCCTTGACATTTTGGTCTTTAAATTCTTTTTGCATCCATTTTAGGGACTTTTGATTTCGTTTGGACACATTTCCTGCGTATCTGAGCCATTGGCCAAAGGGGTGAAAATTTGGGGGGCCACGCCCGCCAAATGGGCCAAATTTATTTTTCAGCCATTTTACCTGTTTTGACTTCCTTTTACCAAGAAAGGACCAGAGGGTTGAAAAGTGACCTGATTTCATTTGTAAAAAGCCAAGAAACTGCCATTTCCTGAAACCGGAAGTGGCCTCCTCAAAACCGGAAGTGGTCCTTAAACACCTTTCTCCTTGACATTTTGGCCTTTAAATTCTTTTTGCATCCATTTTAGGGACTTTTGATCTCGTTTGGACACATTTCCTGCCTAACTGAGCCATTGGCCAAAGGGGTGAAAATTTCGGGGGCCACGCCCGCCAAATGGGCCAAATTTATTTTTCAGCCATTTTACCTGTTTTGACTTCCTTTTACCAAGAAAGGACCAGAGGGTTGAAAAGTGACCTGATTTCATTTGTAAAAAGACAAGAAACTGCTTGGGAAACTGCCATTTCCTGAAACCGGAAGTGGCCTCCTCAAAACCGGAAGTGGCCCTTAAACACCTTTCTCCTTGACATTTTGGTCTTTAAATTCTTTTTGCATCCATTTTAGGGACTTTTGATCTCGTTTGGACACATTTCCTGCGTAACTGAGCCATTGGCCAAAGGGGTGAAAATTTGGGGGCCACGCCCGCCAAATGGGCCAAATTTATTTTTCAGCCATTTTACCTGTTTTGACTTACTTTTACCAAGAAAGGACCAGAGGGTTGAAAAGTGACCTGATTTCATTTGTAAAAAGCCAAGAAACTGCTTGGGAAACCGGCCATTTCCTGAAACCGGAAGTGGCCTCCTCAAAACCGGAAGTGGCCCTTAAACACCTTTCTCCTTGACATTTTGGCCTTTAAATTCTTTTTGCATCCATTTTAGGGACTTTTGATCTCGTTTGGACACATTTCCTGCCTAACTGAGCCATTGGCCAAAGGGGTGAAAATTTGGGGGGCCACGCCCGCCAAATGGGCCAAATTTATTTTTCAGCCATTTTACCTGTTTTGACTTCCTTTTACCAAGAAAGGAACAGAGGGTTGAAAAGTGACCTGATTTCATTTGTAAAAAGCCAAGAAACTGCTTGGGAAACTGCCATTTCCTGAAACCGGAAGTGGCCTCCTCAAAACCGGAAGTGGCCCTTAAACACCTTTCTCCTTGACATTTTGGTCTTTAAATTCTTTTTGCATCCATTTTAGGGACTTTTGATCTCGTTTGGACACATTTCCTGCCTAACTGAGCCATTGGCCAAAGGGGTGAAAATTTGGGGGGCCACGCCCGCCAAATGGGCCAAATTTATTTTTCAGCCATTTTACCTGTTTTGACTTCCTTTTACCAAGAAAGGACCAGAGGGTTGAAAAGTGACCTGATTTCATTTGTAAAAAGCCAAGAAACTGCTTGGGAAACTGCCATTTCCTGAAACCGGAAGTGGCCTCCTCAAAACCGGAAGTGGTCCTTAAACACCTTTCTCCTTGACATTTTGGCCTTTAAATTCTTTTTGCATCCATTTTAGGGACTTTTGATCTCGTTTGGACACATTTCCTGCCTAACTGAGCCATTGGCCAAAGGGGTGAAAATTTGGGGGGCCACGCCCGCCAAATGGGCCAAATTTATTTTTCAGCCATTTTACCTGTTTTGACTTCCTTTTACCAAGAAAGGACCAGAGGGTTGAAAAGTTACCTGATTTCATTTGTAAAAAGCCAAGAAACTGCTTGGGAAACTGCCATTTCCTGAAACCGGAAGTGGCCTCCTCAAAACCGGAAGTGGCCCTTAAACACCTTTCTCCTTGACATTTTGGTCTTTAAATTCTTTTTGCATCCATTTTAGGGACTTTTGATCTCGTTTGGACACATTTCCTGCGTAACTGAGCCATTGGCCAAAGGGGTGAAAATTTGGGGGGCCACGACCGCCAAATGGGCCAAATTTATTTTTCAGCCATTTTACCTGTTTTGACTTCCTTTTACCAAGAAAGGACCAGAGGGTTGAAAGGTGACCTGATTTCATTTGTAAAAAGCCAAGAAACTGCTTGGGAAACTGCCATTTCCTGAAACCGGAAGTGGCCTCCTCAAAACCGGAAGTGGCCCTTAAACACCTTTCTCCTTGACATTTTGGCCTTTAAATTCTTTTTGCATCCATTTTAGGGACTTTTGATTTCGTTTGGACACATTTCCTGCGTATCTGAGCCATTGGCCAAAGGGGTGAAAATTTGGGGGGCCACGCCCGCCAAATGGGCCAAATTTATTTTTCAGCCATTTTACCTGTTTTGACTTCCTTTTACCAAGAAAGGACCAGAGGGTTGAAAAGTGACCTGATTTCATTTGTAAAAAGCCAAGAAACTGCTTGGGAAACTGCCATTTCCTGAAACCGGAAGTGGCCTCCTCAAAACCGGAAGTGGCCCTTAAACACCTTTCTCCTTGACATTTTGGCCTTTAAATTCTTTTTGCATCCATTTTAGGGACTTTTGATCTCGTTTGGACACATTTCCTGCCTAACTGAGCCATTGGCCAAAGGGGTGAAAAATTGGGGGGCCACGCCCGCCAAATGGGCCAAATTTATTTTTCAGCCATTTTACCTGTTTTGACTTCCTTTTACCAAGAAAGGACCAGAGGGTTGAAAAGTGACCTGATTTCATTTGTAAAAAGCCAAGAAACTGCTTGGGAAACTGCCATTTCCTGAAACCGGAAGTGGCCTCCTCAAAACCGGAAGTGGCCCTTAAACACCTTTCTCCTTGACATTTTGGTCTTTAAATTCTTTTTGCATCCATTTTAGGGACTTTTGATCTCGTTTGGACACATTTCCTCCGTAACTGAGCCATTGGCCAAAGGGGTGAAAATTTGGGGGGCTACGCCCGCCAAATGGGCCAAATTTATTTTTCAGCCATTTTACCTGTTTTGACTTCCTTTTACCAAGAAAGGACCAGAGGGTTGAAAAGTGACCTGATTTCATTTGTAAAAAGCCAAGAAACTGCTTGGGAAACTGCCATTTCCTGAAACCGGAAGTGGCCTCCTCAAAACCGGAAGTGGCCCTTAAACACCTTTCTCCTTGACATTTTGGTCTTTAAATTCTTTTTGCATCCATTTTAGGGACTTTTGATTTCGTTTGGACACATTTCCTGCGTATCTGAGCCATTGGCCAAAGGGGTGAAAATTTGGGGGGCCACGCCCGCCAAATGGGCCAAATTTATTTTTCAGCCATTTTACCTGTTTTGACTTCCTTTTACCAAGAAAGGACCAGAGGGTTGAAAAGTGACCTGATTTCATTTGTAAAAAGCCAAGAAACTGCCATTTCCTGAAACCGGAAGTGGCCTCCTCAAAACCGGAAGTGGTCCTTAAACACCTTTCTCCTTGACATTTTGGCCTTTAAATTCTTTTTGCATCCATTTTAGGGACTTTTGATCTCGTTTGGACACATTTCCTGCCTAACTGAGCCATTGGCCAAAGGGGTGAAAATTTCGGGGGCCACGCCCGCCAAATGGGCCAAATTTATTTTTCAGCCATTTTACCTGTTTTGACTTCCTTTTACCAAGAAAGGACCAGAGGGTTGAAAAGTGACCTGATTTCATTTGTAAAAAGACAAGAAACTGCTTGGGAAACTGCCATTTCCTGAAACCGGAAGTGGCCTCCTCAAAACCGGAAGTGGCCCTTAAACACCTTTCTCCTTGACATTTTGGTCTTTAAATTCTTTTTGCATCCATTTTAGGGACTTTTGATCTCGTTTGGACACATTTCCTGCGTAACTGAGCCATTGGCCAAAGGGGTGAAAATTTGGGGGCCACGCCCGCCAAATGGGCCAAATTTATTTTTCAGCCATTTTACCTGTTTTGACTTACTTTTACCAAGAAAGGACCAGAGGGTTGAAAAGTGACCTGATTTCATTTGTAAAAAGCCAAGAAACTGCTTGGGAAACCGGCCATTTCCTGAAACCGGAAGTGGCCTCCTCAAAACCGGAAGTGGCCCTTAAACACCTTTCTCCTTGACATTTTGGCCTTTAAATTCTTTTTGCATCCATTTTAGGGACTTTTGATCTCGTTTGGACACATTTCCTGCCTAACTGAGCCATTGGCCAAAGGGGTGAAAATTTGGGGGGCCACGCCCGCCAAATGGGCCAAATTTATTTTTCAGCCATTTTACCTGTTTTGACTTCCTTTTACCAAGAAAGGAACAGAGGGTTGAAAAGTGACCTGATTTCATTTGTAAAAAGCCAAGAAACTGCTTGGGAAACTGCCATTTCCTGAAACCGGAAGTGGCCTCCTCAAAACCGGAAGTGGCCCTTAAACACCTTTCTCCTTGACATTTTGGTCTTTAAATTCTTTTTGCATCCATTTTAGGGACTTTTGATCTCGTTTGGACACATTTCCTGCCTAACTGAGCCATTGGCCAAAGGGGTGAAAATTTGGGGGGCCACGCCCGCCAAATGGGCCAAATTTATTTTTCAGCCATTTTACCTGTTTTGACTTCCTTTTACCAAGAAAGGACCAGAGGGTTGAAAAGTGACCTGATTTCATTTGTAAAAAGCCAAGAAACTGCTTGGGAAACTGCCATTTCCTGAAACCGGAAGTGGCCTCCTCAAAACCGGAAGTGGTCCTTAAACACCTTTCTCCTTGACATTTTGGCCTTTAAATTCTTTTTGCATCCATTTTAGGGACTTTTGATCTCGTTTGGACACATTTCCTGCCTAACTGAGCCATTGGCCAAAGGGGTGAAAATTTGGGGGGCCACGCCCGCCAAATGGGCCAAATTTATTTTTCAGCCATTTTACCTGTTTTGACTTCCTTTTACCAAGAAAGGACCAGAGGGTTGAAAAGTTACCTGATTTCATTTGTAAAAAGCCAAGAAACTGCTTGGGAAACTGCCATTTCCTGAAACCGGAAGTGGCCTCCTCAAAACCGGAAGTGGCCCTTAAACACCTTTCTCCTTGACATTTTGGTCTTTAAATTCTTTTTGCATCCATTTTAGGGACTTTTGATCTCGTTTGGACACATTTCCTGCGTAACTGAGCCATTGGCCAAAGGGGTGAAAATTTGGGGGGCCACGACCGCCAAATGGGCCAAATTTATTTTTCAGCCATTTTACCTGTTTTGACTTCCTTTTACCAAGAAAGGACCAGAGGGTTGAAAAGTGACCTGATTTCATTTGTAAAAAGCCAAGAAACTGCTTGGGAAACTGCCATTTCCTGAAACCGGAAGTGGCCTCCTCAAAACCGGAAGTGGCCCTTAAACACCTTTCTCCTTGACATTTTGGCCTTTAAATTCTTTTTGCATCCATTTTAGGGACTTTTGATTTCGTTTGGACACATTTCCTGCGTATCTGAGCCATTGGCCAAAGGGGTGAAAATTTGGGGGGCCACGCCCGCCAAATGGGCCAAATTTATTTTTCAGCCATTTTACCTGTTTTGACTTCCTTTTACCAAGAAAGGACCAGAGGGTTGAAAAGTGACCTGATTTCATTTGTAAAAAGCCAAGAAACTGCTTGGGAAACTGCCATTTCCTGAAACCGGAAGTGGCCTCCTCAAAACCGGAAGTGGCCCTTAAACACCTTTCTCCTTGACATTTTGGCCTTTAAATTCTTTTTGCATCCATTTTAGGGACTTTTGATCTCGTTTGGACACATTTCCTGCCTAACTGAGCCATTGGCCAAAGGGGTGAAAATTTGGGGGGCCACGCCCGCCAAATGGGCCAAATTTATTTTTCAGCCATTTTACCTGTTTTGACTTCCTTTTACCAAGAAAGGACCAGAGGGTTGAAAAGTGACCTGATTTCATTTGTAAAAAGCCAAGAAACTGCTTGGGAAACTGCCATTTCCTGAAACCGGAAGTGGCCTCCTCAAAACCGGAAGTGGTCCTTAAACACCTTTCTCCTTGACATTTTGGCCTTTAAATTCTTTTTGCATCCATTTTAGGGACTTTTGATCTCGTTTGGACACATTTCCTGCCTAACTGAGCCTTTGGCCAAAGGGGTGAAAATTTGGGGGGCCACGCCCGCCAAATGGGCCAAATTTATTTTTCAGCCATTTTACCTGTTTTGGCTTCCTTTTACCAAGAAAGGACCAGAGGGTTGAAAAGTGACCTGATTTCATTTGTAAAAAGCCAAGAAACTGCTTGGGAAACTGCCATTTCCTGAAACCGGAAGTGGCCTCCTCAAAACCGGAAGTGGCCCTTAAACACCTTTCTCCTTGACATTTTGGCCTTTAAATTCTTTTTGCATCCATTTTAGGGACTTTTGATCTCGTTTGGACACATTTCCTGCCTAACTGAGCAATTGGCCAAAGGGGTGAAAATTTGGGGGGCCACGCCCGCCAAATGGGCCAAATTTATTTTTCAGCCATTTTACCTGTTTTGACTTCCTTTTACCAAGAAAGGACCAGAGGGTTGAAAAGTTACCTGATTTCATTTGTAAAAAGCCAAGAAACTGCTTGGGAAACTGCCATTTCCTGAAACCGGAAGTGGCCTCCTCAAAACCGGAAGTGGCCCTTAAACACCTTTCTCCTTGACATTTTGGCCTTTAAATTCTTTTTGCATCCATTTTAGGGACTTTTGATCTCGTTTGGACACATTTCCTGCCTAACTGAGCAATTGGCCAAAGGGGTGAAAATTTGGGGGGCCACGCCCGCCAAATGGGCCAAATTTATTTTTCAGCCATTTTACCTGTTTTGACTTCCTTTTACCAAGAAAGGACCAGAGGGTTGAAAAGTTACCTGATTTCATTTGTAAAAAGCCAAGAAACTGCTTGGGAAACTGCCATTTCCTGAAACCGGAAGTGGCCTCCTCAAAACCGGAAGTGGCCCTTAAACACCTTTCTCCTTGACATTTTGGTCTTTAAATTCTTTTTGCATCCATTTTAGGGACTTTTGATCTCGTTTGGACACATTTCCTGCGTAACTGAGCCATTGGCCAAAGGGGTGAAAATTTGGGGGGCCACGACCGCCAAATGGGCCAAATTTATTTTTCAGTCATTTTACCTGTTTTGACTTCCTTTTACCAAGAAAGGACCAGAGGGTTGAAAAGTGACCTGATTTCATTTGTAAAAAGCCAAGAAACTGCTTGGGAAACTGCCATTTCCTGAAACCGGAAGTGGCCTCCTCAAAACCGGAAGTGGCCCTTAAACACCTTTCTCCTTGACATTTTGGCCTTTAAATTCTTTTTGCATCCATTTTAGGGACTTTTGATTTCGTTTGGACACATTTCCTGCGTATCTGAGCCATTGGCCAAAGGGGTGAAAATTTGGGGGGCCACGCCCGCCAAATGGGCCAAATTTATTTTTCAGCCATTTTACCTGTTCTGACTTCCTTTTACCAAGAAAGGACCAGAGGGTTGAAAAGTGACCTGATTTCATTTGTAGAAAGCCAAGAAACTGCTTGGGAAACTGCCATTTCCTGAAACCGGAAGTGGCCTCCTCAAAACCGGAAGTGGCCCTTAAACACCTTTCTCCTTGACATTTTGGTCTTTAAATTCTTTTTGCATCCATTTTAGGGACTTTTGATCTCGTTTGGACACATTTCCTGCGTAACTGAGCCTTTGGCCAAAGGGGTGAAAATTTGGGGGGCCACGCCCGCTAAATGGGCCAAATTTATTTTTCAGCCATTTTACCTGTTTTGGCTTCCTTTTACCAAGAAAGGACCAGAGGGTTGAAAAGTGACCTGATTTCATTTGTAAAAAGCCAAGAAACTGCTTGGGAAACTGCCATTTCCTGAAACCGGAAGTGGCCTCCTCAAAACCGGAAGTGGCCCTTAAACACCTTTCTCCTTGACATTTTGGCCTTTAAATTCTTTTTGCATCCATTTTAGGGACTTTTGATCTCGTTTGGACACATTTCCTGCCTAACTGAGCCATTGGCCAAAGGGGTGAAAATTTGGGGGGCCACGCCCGCCAAATGGGCCAAATTTATTTTTCAGCCATTTTACCTGTTTTGACTTCCTTTTACCAAGAAAGGACCAGAGGGTTGAAAAGTTACCTGATTTCATTTGTAAAAAGCCAAGAAACTGCTTGGGAAACTGCCATTTCCTGAAACCGGAAGTGGCCTCCTCAAAACCGGAAGTGGCCCTTAAACACCTTTCTCCTTGACATTTTGGTCTTTAAATTCTTTTTGCATCCATTTTAGGGACTTTTGATCTCGTTTGGACACATTTCCTGCGTAACTGAGCCATTGGCCAAAGGGGTGAAAATTTGGGGGGCCACGACCGCCAAATGGGCCAAATTTATTTTTCAGCCATTTTACCTGTTTTGACTTCCTTTTACCAAGAAAGGACCAGAGGGTTGAAAAGTGACCTGATTTCATTTGTAAAAAGCCAAGAAACTGCTTGGGAAACTGCCATTTCCTGAAACCGGAAGTGGCCTCATCAAAACCGGAAGTGGCCCTTAAACACCTTTCTCCTTGACATTTTGGCCTTTAAATTCTTTTTGCATCCATTTTAGGGACTTTTGATTTCGTTTGGACACATTTCCTGCGTATCTGAGCCATTGGCCAAAGGGGTGAAAATTTGGGGGGCCACGCCCGCCAAATGGGCCAAATTTATTTTTCAGCCATTTTACCTGTTTTGACTTCCTTTTACCAAGAAAGGACCAGAGGGTTGAAAAGTGACCTGATTTCATTTGTAAAAAGCCAAGAAACTGCTTGGGAAACTGCCATTTCCTGAAACCGGAAGTGGCCTCCTCAAAACCGGAAGTGGTCCTTAAACACCTTTCTCCTTGACATTTTGGCCTTTAAATTCTTTTTGCATCCATTTTAGGGACTTTTGATCTCGTTTGGACACATTTCCTGCCTAACTGAGCCATTGGCCAAAGGGGTTAAAATTTCGGGGGCCACGCCCGCCAAATGGGCCAAATTTATTTTTCAGCCATTTTACCTGTTTTGACTTCCTTTTACCAAGAAAGGACCAGAGGGTTGAAAAGTGACCTGATTTCATTTGTAAAAAGACAAGAAACTGCTTGGGAAACTGCCATTTCCTGAAACCGGAAGTGGCCTCCTCAAAACCGGAAGTGGCCCTTAAACACCTTGCTCCTTGACATTTTGGTCTTTAAATTCTTTTTGCATCCATTTTAGGGACTTTTGATCTCGTTTGGACACATTTCCTGCGTAACTGAGCCATTGGCCAAAGGGGAGAAAATTTGGGGGCCACGCCCGCCAAATGGGCCAAATTTATTTTTCAGCCATTTTACCTGTTTTGACTTACTTTTACCAAGAAAGGACCAGAGGGTTGAAAAGTGACCTGATTTCATTTGTAAAAAGCCAAGAAACTGCTTGGGAAACCGGCCATTTCCTGAAACCGGAAGTGGCCTCCTCAAAACCGGAAGTGGCCCTTAAACACCTTTCTTCTTGACATTTTGGCCTTTAAATTCTTTTTGCATCCATTTTAGGGACTTTTGATCTCGTTTGGACACATTTCCTGCCTAACTGAGCCATTGGCCAAAGGGGTGAAAATTTGGGGGGCCACGCCCGCCAAATGGGCCAAATTTATTTTTCAGCCATTTTACCTGTTTTGACTTCCTTTTACCAAGAAAGGAACAGAGGGTTGAAAAGTGACCTGATTTCATTTGTAAAAAGCCAAGAAACTGCTTGGGAAACTGCCATTTCCTGAAACCG
This sequence comes from Aquarana catesbeiana, assembly GCF_042186555.1. Classification (NCBI taxonomy): domain Eukaryota; kingdom Metazoa; phylum Chordata; class Amphibia; order Anura; family Ranidae; genus Aquarana; species Aquarana catesbeiana. The sequence continues at coordinate 251,723,472 of NC_133331.1, forward strand.
GAAGTGGCCTCCTCAAAACCGGAAGTGGCCCTTAAACACCTTTCTCCTTGACATTTTGGTCTTTAAATTCTTTTTGCATCCATTTTAGGGACTTTTGATCTCGTTTGGACACATTTCCTGCCTAACTGAGCCATTGGCCAAAGGGGTGAAAATTTGGGGGGCCACGCCCGCCAAATGGGCCAAATTTATTTTTCAGCCATTTTACCTGTTTTGACTTCCTTTTACCAAGAAAGGACCAGAGGGTTGAAAAGTGACCTGATTTCATTTGTAAAAAGCCAAGAAACTGCTTGGGAAACTGCCATTTCCTGAAACCGGAAGTGGCCTCCTCAAAACCGGAAGTGGTCCTTAAACACCTTTCCCCTTGACATTTTGGCCTTTAAATTCTTTTTGCATCCATTTTAGGGACTTTTGATCTCGTTTGGACACATTTCCTGCCTAACTGAGCCATTGGCCAAAGGGGTGAAAATTTGGGGGGCCACGCCCGCCAAATGGGCCAAATTTATTTTTCAGCCATTTTACCTGTTTTGACTTCCTTTTACCAAGAAAGGACCAGAGGGTTGAAAAGTTACCTGATTTCATTTGTAAAAAGCCAAGAAACTGCTTGGGAAACTGCCATTTCCTGAAACCGGAAGTGGCCTCCTCAAAACCGGAAGTGGCCCTTAAACACCTTTCTCCTTGACATTTTGGTCTTTAAATTCTTTTTGCATCCATTTTAGGGACTTTTGATCTCGTTTGGACACATTTCCTGCGTAACTGAGCCATTGGCCAAAGGGGTGAAAATTTGGGGGGCCACGACCGCCAAATGGGCCAAATTTATTTTTCAGCCATTTTACCTGTTTTGACTTCCTTTTACCAAGAAAGGACCAGAGGGTTGAAAAGTGACCTGATTTCATTTGTAAAAAGCCAAGAAACTGCTTGGGAAACTGCCATTTCCTGAAACCGGAAGTGGCCTCCTCAAAACCGGAAGTGGCCCTTAAACACCTTTCTCCTTGACATTTTGGCCTTTAAATTCTTTTTGCATCCATTTTAGGGACTTTTGATTTTGTTTGGACACATTTCCTGCGTATCTGAGCCATTGGCCAAAGGGGTGAAAATTTGGGGGGACACGCCCGCCAAATGGGCCAAATTTATTTTTCAGCCATTTTACCTGTTTTGACTTCCTTTTACCAAGAAAGGACCAGAGGGTTGAAAAGTGACCTGATTTCATTTGTAAAAAGCCAAGAAACTGCTTGGGAAACTGCCATTTCCTGAAACCGGAAGTGGCCTCCTCAAAACCGGAAGTGGCCCTTAAACACCTTTCTCCTTGACATTTTGGCCTTTAAATTCTTTTTGCATCCATTTTAGGGACTTTTGATTTCGTTTGGACACATTTCCTGCGTATCTGAGCCATTGGCCAAAGGGGTGAAAATTTGGGGGGCCACGCCCGCCAAATGGGCCAAATTTATTTTTCAGCCATTTTACCTGTTTTGACTTCCTTTTACCAAGAAAGGACCAGAGGGTTGAAAAGTGACCTGATTTCATTTGTAAAAAGCCAAGAAACTGCTTGGGAAACTGCCATTTCCTGAAACCGGAAGTGGCCTCCTCAAAACCGGAAGTGGCCCTTAAACACCTTTCTCCTTGACATTTTGGCCTTTAAATTCTTTTTGCATCCATTTTAGGGACTTTTGATCTCGTTTGGACACATTTCCTGCCTAACTGAGCCATTGGCCAAAGGGGTGAAAAATTGGGGGGCCACGCCCGCCAAATGGGCCAAATTTATTTTTCAGCCATTTTACCTGTTTTGACTTCCTTTTACCAAGAAAGGACCAGAGGGTTGAAAAGTGACCTGATTTCATTTGTAAAAAGCCAAGAAACTGCTTGGGAAACTGCCATTTCCTGAAACCGGAAGTGGCCTCCTCAAAACCGGAAGTGGCCCTTAAACACCTTTCTCCTTGACATTTTGGTCTTTAAATTCTTTTTGCATCCATTTTAGGGACTTTTGATCTCGTTTGGACACATTTAATCCGTAACTGAGCCATTGGCCAAAGGGGTGAAAATTTGGGGGGCTACGCCCGCCAAATGGGCCAAATTTATTTTTCAGCCATTTTACCTGTTTTGACTTCCTTTTACCAAGAAAGGACCAGAGGGTTGAAAAGTGACCTGATTTCATTTGTAAAAAGCCAAGAAACTGCTTGGGAAACTGCCATTTCCTGAAACCGGAAGTGGCCTCCTCAAAACCGGAAGTGGCCCTTAAACACCTTTCTCCTTGACATTTTGGTCTTTAAATTCTTTTTGCATCCATTTTAGGGACTTTTGATCTCGTTTGGACACATTTCCTGCGTAACTGAGCCTTTGGCCAAAGGGGTGAAAATTTGGGGGGCCATGCCCGCCAAATGGGCCAAATTTATTTTTCAGCCATTTTACCTGTTTTGGCTTCCTTTTACCAAGAAAGGACCAGAGGGTTGAAAAGTGACCTGATTTCATTTGTAAAAAGCCAAGAAACTGCTTGGGAAACTGCCATTTCCTGAAACCGGAAGTGGCCTCCTCAAAACCGGAAGTGGCCCTTAAACACCTTTCTCCTTGACATTTTGGCCTTTAAATTCTTTTTGCATCCATTTTAGGGACTTTTGATCTCGTTTGGACACATTTCCTGCCTAACTGAGCAATTGGCCAAAGGGGTGAAAATTTGGGGGGCCACGCCCGCCAAATGGGCCAAATTTATTTTTCAGCCATTTTACCTGTTTTGACTTCCTTTTACCAAGAAAGGACCAGAGGGTTGAAAAGTTACCTGATTTCATTTGTAAAAAGCCAAGAAACTGCTTGGGAAACTGCCATTTCCTGAAACCGGAAGTGGCCTCCTCAAAACCGGAAGTGGCCCTTAAACACCTTTCTCCTTGACATTTTGGCCTTTAAATTCTTTTTGCATCCATTTTAGGGACTTTTGATTTCGTTTGGACACATTTCCTGCGTATCTGAGCCATTGGCCAAAGGGGTGAAAATTTGGGGGGCCACGCCCGCCAAATGGGCCAAATTTATTTTTCAGCCATTTTACCTGTTTTGGCTTCCTTTTACCAAGAAAGGACCAGAGGGTTGAAAAGTGACCTGATTTCATTTGTAAAAAGCCAAGAAACTGCTTGGGAAACTGCCATTTCCTGAAACCGGAAGTGGCCTCCTCAAAACCGGAAGTGGCCCTTAAACACCTTTCTCCTTGACATTTTGGCCTTTAAATTCTTTTTGCATCCATTTTAGGGACTTTTGATCTCGTTTGGACACATTTCCTGCCTAACTGAGCAATTGGCCAAAGGGGTGAAAATTTGGGGGGCCACGCCCGCCAAATGGGCCAAATTTATTTTTCAGCCATTTTACCTGTTTTGACTTCCTTTTACCAAGAAAGGACCAGAGGGTTGAAAAGTTACCTGATTTCATTTGTAAAAAGCCAAGAAACTGCTTGGGAAACTGCCATTTCCTGAAACCGGAAGTGGCCTCCTCAAAACCGGAAGTGGCCCTTAAACACCTTTCTCCTTGACATTTTGGCCTTTAAATTCTTTTTGCATCCATTTTAGGGACTTTTGATCTCGTTTGGACACATTTCCTGCCTAACTGAGCAATTGGCCAAAGGGGTGAAAATTTGGGGGGCCACGCCCGCCAAATGGGCCAAATTTATTTTTCAGCCATTTTACCTGTTTTGGCTTCCTTTTACCAAGAAAGGACCAGAGGGTTGAAAAGTGACCTGATTTCATTTGTAAAAAGCCAAGAAACTGCTTGGGAAACTGCCATTTCCTGAAACCGGAAGTGGCCTCCTCAAAACCGGAAGTGGCCCTTAAACACCTTTCTCCTTGACATTTTGGCCTTTAAATTCTTTTTGCATCCATTTTAGGGACTTTTGATCTCGTTTGGACACATTTCCTGCGTAACTGAGCCATTGGCCAAAGGGGTGAAAATTTGGGGGGCCACGACCGCCAAATGGGCCAAATTTATTTTTCAGTCATTTTACCTGTTTTGACTTCCTTTTACCAAGAAAGGACCAGAGGGTTGAAAAGTGACCTGATTTCATTTGTAAAAAGCCAAGAAACTGCTTGGGAAACTGCCATTTCCTGAAACCGGAAGTGGCCTCCTCAAAACCGGAAGTGGCCCTTAAACACCTTTCTCCTTGACATTTTGGCCTTTAAATTCTTTTTGCATCCATTTTAGGGACTTTTGATTTCGTTTGGACACATTTCCTGCGTATCTGAGCCATTGGCCAAAGGGGTGAAAATTTGGGGGGCCACGCCCGCCAAATGGGCCAAATTTATTTTTCAGCCATTTTACCTGTTCTGACTTCCTTTTACCAAGAAAGGACCAGAGGGTTGAAAAGTGACCTGATTTCATTTGTAGAAAGCCAAGAAACTGCTTGGGAAACTGCCATTTCCTGAAACCGGAAGTGGCCTCCTCAAAACCGGAAGTGGCCCTTAAACACCTTTCTCCTTGACATTTTGGTCTTTAAATTCTTTTTGCATCCATTTTAGGGACTTTTGATCTCGTTTGGACACATTTCCTGCGTAACTGAGCCTTTGGCCAAAGGGGTGAAAATTTGGGGGGCCACGCCCGCCAAATGGGCCAAATTTATTTTTCAGCCATTTTACCTGTTTTGGCTTCCTTTTACCAAGAAAGGACCAGAGGGTTGAAAAGTGACCTGATTTCATTTGTAAAAAGCCAAGAAACTGCTTGGGAAACTGCCATTTCCTGAAACCGGAAGTGGCCTCCTCAAAACCGGAAGTGGCCCTTAAACACCTTTCTCCTTGACATTTTGGCCTTTAAATTCTTTTTGCATCCATTTTAGGGACTTTTGATCTCGTTTGGACACATTTCCTGCCTAACTGAGCCATTGGCCAAAGGGGTGAAAATTTGGGGGGCCACGCCCGCCAAATGGGCCAAATTTATTTTTCAGCCATTTTACCTGTTTTGACTTCCTTTTACCAAGAAAGGACCAGAGGGTTGAAAAGTTACCTGATTTCATTTGTAAAAAGCCAAGAAACTGCTTGGGAAACTGCCATTTCCTGAAACCGGAAGTGGCCTCCTCAAAACCGGAAGTGGCCCTTAAACACCTTTCTCCTTGACATTTTGGTCTTTAAATTCTTTTTGCATCCATTTTAGGGACTTTTGATCTCGTTTGGACACATTTCCTGCGTAACTGAGCCATTGGCCAAAGGGGTGAAAATTTGGGGGGCCACGACCGCCAAATGGGCCAAATTTATTTTTCAGCCATTTTACCTGTTTTGACTTCCTTTTACCAAGAAAGGACCAGAGGGTTGAAAAGTGACCTGATTTCATTTGTAAAAAGCCAAGAAACTGCTTGGGAAACTGCCATTTCCTGAAACCGGAAGTGGCCTCATCAAAACCGGAAGTGGCCCTTAAACACCTTTCTCCTTGACATTTTGGCCTTTAAATTCTTTTTGCATCCATTTTAGGGACTTTTGATTTCGTTTGGACACATTTCCTGCGTATCTGAGCCATTGGCCAAAGGGGTGAAAATTTGGGGGGCCACGCCCGCCAAATGGGCCAAATTTATTTTTCAGCCATTTTACCTGTTTTGACTTCCTTTTACCAAGAAAGGACCAGAGGGTTGAAAAGTGACCTGATTTCATTTGTAAAAAGCCAAGAAACTGCTTGGGAAACTGCCATTTCCTGAAACCGGAAGTGGCCTCCTCAAAACCGGAAGTGGTCCTTAAACACCTTTCTCCTTGACATTTTGGCCTTTAAATTCTTTTTGCATCCATTTTAGGGACTTTTGATCTCGTTTGGACACATTTCCTGCCTAACTGAGCCATTGGCCAAAGGGGTGAAAATTTCGGGGGCCACGCCCGCCAAATGGGCCAAATTTATTTTTCAGCCATTTTACCTGTTTTGACTTCCTTTTACCAAGAAAGGACCAGAGGGTTGAAAAGTGACCTGATTTCATTTGTAAAAAGCCAAGAAACTGCTTGGGAAACCGGCCATTTCCTGAAACCGGAAGTGGCCTCCTCAAAACCGGAAGTGGCCCTTAAACACCTTTCTCCTTGACATTTTGGCCTTTAAATTCTTTTTGCATCCATTTTAGGGACTTTTGATCTCGTTTGGACACATTTCCTGCCTAACTGAGCCATTGGCCAAAGGGGTGAAAATTTGGGGGGCCACGCCCGCCAAATGGGCCAAATTTATTTTTCAGCCATTTTACCTGTTTTGACTTCCTTTTACCAAGAAAGGAACAGAGGGTTGAAAAGTGACCTGATTTCATTTGTAAAAAGCCAAGAAACTGCTTGGGAAACTGCCATTTCCTGAAACCGGAAGTGGCCTCCTCAAAACCGGAAGTGGCTCTTAAACACCTTTCTCCTTGACATTTTGGTCTTTAAATTCTTTTTGCATCCATTTTAGGGACTTTTGATCTCGTTTGGACACATTTCCTGCCTAACTGAGCCATTGGCCAAAGGGGTGAAAATTTGGGGGGCCACGCCCGCCAAATGGGCCAAATTTATTTTTCAGCCATTTTACCTGTTTTGACTTCCTTTTACCAAGAAAGGACCAGAGGGTTGAAAAGTGACCTGATTTCATTTGTAAAAAGCCAAGAAACTGCTTGGGAAACTGCCATTTCCTGAAACCGGAAGTGGCCTCCTCAAAACCGGAAGTGGCCCTTAAACACCTTTCTCCTTGACATTTTGGTCTTTAAATTCTTTTTGCATCCATTTTAGGGACTTTTGATCTCGTTTGGACACATTTCCTGCGTAACTGAGCCATTGGCCAAAGGGGTGAAAATTTGGGGGGCCACGACCGCCAAATGGGCCAAATTTATTTTTCAGCCATTTTACCTGTTTTGACTTCCTTTTACCAAGAAAGGACCAGAGGGTTGAAAAGTGACCTGATTTCATTTGTAAAAAGCCAAGAAACTGCTTGGGAAACTGCCATTTCCTGAAACCGGAAGTGGCCTCCTCAAAACCGGAAGTGGCCCTTAAACACCTTTCTCCTTGACATTTTGGCCTTTAAATTCTTTTTGCATCCATTTTAGGGACTTTTGATTTTGTTTGGACACATTTCCTGCGTATCTGAGCCATTGGCCAAAGGGGTGAAAATTTGGGGGGCCACGCCCGCCAAATGAGCCAAATTTATTTTTCAGCCATTTTACCTGTTTTGACTTCCTTTTACCAAGAAAGGACCAGAGGGTTGAAAAGTGACCTGATTTCATTTGTAAAAAGCCAAGAAACTGCTTGGGAAACTGCCATTTCCTGAAACCGGAAGTGGCCTCCTCAAAACCGGAAGTGGCCCTTAAACACCTTTCTCCTTGACATTTTGGCCTTTAAATTCTTTTTGCATCCATTTTAGGGACTTTTGATTTCGTTTGGACACATTTCCTGCGTATCTGAGCCATTGGCCAAAGGGGTGAAAATTTGGGGGGCCACGCCCGCCAAATGGGCCAAATTTATTTTTCAGCCATTTTACCTGTTTTGACTTCCTTTTACCAAGAAAGGACCAGAGGGTTGAAAAGTGACCTGATTTCATTTGTAAAAAGCCAAGAAACTGCTTGGGAAACTGCCATTTCCTGAAACCGGAAGTGGCCTCCTCAAAACCGGAAGTGGCCCTTAAACACCTTTCTCCTTGACATTTTGGCCTTTAAATTCTTTTTGCATCCATTTTAGGGACTTTTGATCTCGTTTGGACACATTTCCTGCCTAACTGAGCCATTGGCCAAAGGGGTGAAAATTTGGGGGGCCACGCCCGCCAAATGGGCCAAATTTATTTTTCAGCCATTTTACCTGTTTTGACTTCCTTTTACCAAGAAAGGACCAGAGGGTTGAAAAGTGACCTGATTTCATTTGTAAAAAGCCAAGAAACTGCTTGGGAAACTGCCATTTCCTGAAACCGGAAGTGGCCTCCTCAAAACCGGAAGTGGCCCTTAAACACCTTTCTCCTTGACATTTTGGTCTTTAAATTCTTTTTGCATCCATTTTAGGGACTTTTGATCTCGTTTGGACACATTTCCTCCGTAACTGAGCCATTGGCCAAAGGGGTGAAAATTTGGGGGGCTACGCCCGCCAAATGGGCCAAATTTATTTTTCAGCCATTTTACCTGTTTTGGCTTCCTTTTACCAAGAAAGGACCAGAGGGTTGAAAAGTGACCTGATTTCATTTGTAAAAAGCCAAGAAACTGCTTGGGAAACTGCCATTTCCTGAAACCGGAAGTGGCCTCCTCAAAACCGGAAGTGGCCCTTAAACACCTTTCTCCTTGACATTTTGGCCTTTAAATTCTTTTTGCATCCATTTTAGGGACTTTTGATCTCGTTTGGACACATTTCCTGCCTAACTGAGCAATTGGCCAAAGGGGTGAAAATTTGGGGGGCCACGCCCGCCAAATGGGCCAAATTTATTTTTCAGCCATTTTACCTGTTTTGACTTCCTTTTACCAAGAAAGGACCAGAGGGTTGAAAAGTTACCTGATTTCATTTGTAAAAAGCCAAGAAACTGCTTGGGAAACTGCCATTTCCTGAAACCGGAAGTGGCCTCCTCAAAACCGGAAGTGGCCCTTAAACACCTTTCTCCTTGACATTTTGGCCTTTAAATTCTTTTTGCATCCATTTTAGGGACTTTTGATTTCGTTTGGACACATTTCCTGCGTATCTGAGCCATTGGCCAAAGGGGTGAAAATTTGGGGGGCCACGCCCGCCAAATGGGCCAAATTTATTTTTCAGCCATTTTACCTGTTTTGGCTTCCTTTTACCAAGAAAGGACCAGAGGGTTGAAAAGTGACCTGATTTCATTTGTAAAAAGCCAAGAAACTGCTTGGGAAACTGCCATTTCCTGAAACCGGAAGTGGCCCCCTCAAAACCGGAAGTGGCCCTTAAACACCTTTCTCCTTGACATTTTGGCCTTTAAATTCTTTTTGCATCCATTTTAGGGACTTTTGATCTCCTTTGGACACATTTCCTGCCTAACTGAGCCATTGGCCAAAGGGGTGAAAATTTGGGGGGCCACGCCCGCCAAATGGGCCAAATTTATTTTTCAGCCATTTTACCTGTTTTGACTTCCTTTTACCAAGAAAGGACCAGAGGGTTGAAAAGTGACCTGATTTCATTTGTAGAAAGCCAAGAAACTGCTTGGGAAACTGCCATTTCCTGAAACCGGAAGTGGCCTCCTCAAAACCGGAAGTGGCCCTTAAACACCTTTCTCCTTGACATTTTGGTCTTTAAATTCTTTTTGCATCCATTTTAGGGACTTTTGATCTCGTTTGGACACATTTCCTGCGTAACTGAGCCTTTGGCCAAAGGGGTGAAAATTTGGGGGGCCACGCCCGCCAAATGGGCCAAATTTATTTTTCAGCCATTTTACCTGTTTTGGCTTCCTTTTACCAAGAAAGGACCAGAGGGTTGAAAAGTGACCTGATTTCATTTGTAAAAAGCCAAGAAACTGCTTGGGAAACTGCCATTTCCTGAAACCGGAAGTGGCCTCCTCAAAACCGGAAGTGGCCCTTAAACACCTTTCTCCTTGACATTTTGGCCTTTAAATTCTTTTTGCATCCATTTTAGGGACTTTTGACCTCGTTTGGACACATTTCCTGCCTAACTGAGCAATTGGCCAAAGGGGTGAAAATGTGGGGGGCCACGCCCGCCAAATGGGCCAAATTTATTTTTCAGCCATTTTACCTGTTTTGACTTCCTTTTACCAAGAAAGGACCAGAGGGTTGAAAAGTGACCTGATTTCATTTGTAAAAAGCCAAGAAACTGCTTGGGAAACTGCCATTTCCTGAAACCGGAAGTGGCCTCCTCAAAACCGGAAGTGGCCCTTAAACACCTTTCTCCTTGACATTTTGGTCTTTAAATTCTTTTTGCATCCATTTTAGGGACTTTTGATCTCGTTTGGACACATTTCCTGCGTAACTGAGCCATTGGCCAAAGGGGAGAAAATTTGGGGGGCCACAACCGCCAAATGGGCCAAATTTATTTTTCAGTCATTTTACCTGTTTTGACTTCCTTTTACCAAGAAAGGACCAGAGGGTTGAAAAGTGACCTGATTTCATTTGTAAAAAGCCAAGAAACTGCTTGGGAAACTGCCATTTCCTGAAACCGGAAGTGGTCTCCTCAAAACCGGAAGTGGCCCTTAAACACCTTTCTCCTTGACATTTTGGCCTTTAAATTCTTTTTGCATCCATTTTAGGGACTTTTGATTTCGTTTGGACACATTTCCTGCGTATCTGAGCCATTGGCCAAAGGGGTGAAAATTTGGGGGGCCACGCCCGCCAAATGGGCCAAATTTATTTTTCAGCCATTTTACCTGTTCTGACTTCCTTTTACCAAGAAAGGACCAGAGGGTTGAAAAGTGACCTGATTTCATTTGTAGAAAGCCAAGAAACTGCTTGGGAAACTGCCATTTCCTGAAACCGGAAGTGGCCTCCTCAAAACCGGAAGTGGCCCTTAAACACCTTTCTCCTTGACATTTTGGTCTTTAAATTCTTTTTGCATCCATTTTAGGGACTTTTGATCTCGTTTGGACACATTTCCTGCGTAACTGAGCCTTTGGCCAAAGGGGTGAAAATTTGGGGGGCCACGCCCGCCAAATGGGCCAAATTTATTTTTCAGCCATTTTACCTGTTTTGGCTTCCTTTTACCAAGAAAGGACCAGAGGGTTGAAAAGTGACCTGATTTCATTTGTAAAAAGCCAAGAAACTGCTTGGGAAACTGCCATTTCCTGAAACCGGAAGTGGCCTCCTCAAAACCGGAAGTGGCCCTTAAACACCTTTCTCCTTGACATTTTGGCCTTTAAATTCTTTTTGCATCCATTTTAGGGACTTTTGATCTCGTTTGGACACATTTCCTGCCTAACTGAGCCATTGGCCAAAGGGGTGAAAATTTGGGGGGCCACGCCCGCCAAATGGGCCAAATTTATTTTTCAGCCATTTTACCTGTTTTGACTTCCTTTTACCAAGAAAGGACCAGAGGGTTGAAAAGTGACCTGATTTCATTTGTAAAAAGCCAAGAAACTGCTTGGGAAACTGCCATTTCCTGAAACCGGAAGTGGCCTCCTCAAAACCGGAAGTGGCCCTTAAACACCTTTCTCCTTGACATTTTGGTCTTTAAATTCTTTTTGCATCCATTTTAGGGACTTTTGATCTCGTTTGGACACATTTCCTGCGTAACTGAGCCATTGGCCAAAGGGGTGAAAATTTGGGGGGCCACGACCGCCAAATGGGCCAAATTTATTTTTCAGCCATTTTACCTGTTTTGACTTCCTTTTACCAAGAAAGGACCAGAGGGTTGAAAAGTGACCTGATTTCATTTGTAAAAAGCCAAGAAACTGCTTGGGAAACTGCCATTTCCTGAAACCGGAAGTGGCCTCATCAAAACCGGAAGTGGCCCTTAAACACCTTTCTCCTTGACATTTTGGCCTTTAAATTCTTTTTGCATCCATTTTAGGGACTTTTGATTTCGTTTGGACACATTTCCTGCGTATCTGAGCCATTGGCCAAAGGGGTGAAAATTTGGGGGGCCACGCCCGCCAAATGGGCCAAATTTATTTTTCAGCCATTTTACCTGTTTTGACTTCCTTTTACCAAGAAAGGACCAGAGGGTTGAAAAGTGACCTGATTTCATTTGTAAAAAGCCAAGAAACTGCTTGGGAAACTGCCATTTCCTGAAACCGGAAGTGGCCTCCTCAAAACCGGAAGTGGTCCTTAAACACCTTTCTCCTTGACATTTTGGCCTTTAAATTCTTTTTGCATCCATTTTAGGGACTTTTGATCTCGTTTGGACACATTTCCTGATTAACTGAGCCATTGGCCAAAGGGGTGAAAATTTCGGGGGCCACGCCCGCCAAATGGGCCAAATTTATTTTTCAGCCATTTTACCTGTTTTGACTTCCTTTTACCAAGAAAGGACCAGAGGGTTGAAAAGTGACCTGATTTCATTTGTAAAAAGACAAGAAACTGCTTGGGAAACTGCCATTTCCTGAAACCGGAAGTGGCCTCCTCAAAACCGGAAGTGGCCCTTAAACACCTTTCTCCTTGACATTTTGGTCTTTAAATTCTTTTTGCATCCATTTTAGGGACTTTTGATCTCGTTTGGACACATTTCCTGCGTAACTGAGCCATTGGCCAAAGGGGTGAAAATTTGGGGGCCACGCCCGCCAAATGGGCCAAATTTATTTTTCAGCCATTTTACCTGTTTTGACTTACTTTTACCAAGAAAGGACCAGAGGGTTGAAAAGTGACCTGATTTCATTTGTAAAAAGCCAAGAAACTGCTTGGGAAACCGGCCATTTCCTGAAACCGGAAGTGGCCTCCTCAAAACCGGAAGTGGCCCTTAAACACCTTTCTCCTTGACATTTTGGTCTTTAAATTCTTTTTGCATCCATTTTAGGGACTTTTGATCTCGTTTGGACACATTTCCTGCCTAACTGAGCCATTGGCCAAAGGGGTGAAAATTTGGGGGGCCACGCCCGCCAAATGGGCCAAATTTATTTTTCAGCCATTTTACCTGTTTTGACTTCCTTTTACCAAGAAAGGACCAGAGGGTTGAAAAGTGACCTGATTTCATTTGTAAAAAGCCAAGAAACTGCTTGGGAAACTGCCATTTCCTGAAACCGGAAGTGGCCTCCTCAAAACCGGAAGTGGTCCTTAAACACCTTTCTCCTTGACATTTTGGCCTTTAAATTCTTTTTGCATCCATTTTAGGGACTTTTGATCTCGTTTGGACACATTTCCTGCCTAACTGAGCCATTGGCCAAAGGGGTGAAAATTTGGGGGGCCACGCCCGCCAAATGGGCCAAATTTATTTTTCAGCCATTTTACCTGTTTTGACTTCCTTTTACCAAGAAAGGACCAGAGGGTTGAAAAGTTACCTGATTTCATTTGTAAAAAGCCAAGAAACTGCTTGGGAAACTGCCATTTCCTGAAACCGGAAGTGGCCTCCTCAAAACCGGAAGTGGCCCTTAAACACCTTTCTCCTTGACATTTTGGCCTTTAAATTCTTTTTGCATCCATTTTAGGGACTTTTGATTTTGTTTGGACAAATTTCCTGCGTATCTGAGCCATTGGCCAAAGGGGTGAAAATTTGGGGGGCCACGCCCGCCAAATGGGCCAAATTTATTTTTCAGCCATTTTACCTGTTTTGACTTCCTTTTACCAAGAAAGGACCAGAGGGTTGAAAAGTGACCTGATTTCATTTGTAAAAAGCCAAGAAACTGCTTGGGAAACTGCCATTTCCTGAAACCGGAAGTGGCCTCCTCAAAACCGGAAGTGGCCCTTAAACACCTTTCTCCTTGACATTTTGGCCTTTAAATTCTTTTTGCATCCATTTTAGGGACTTTTGATTTCGTTTGGACACATTTCCTGCGTATCTGAGCCATTGGCCAAAGGGGTGAAAATTTGGGGGGCCACGCCCGCCAAATGGGCCAAATTTATTTTTCAGCCATTTTACCTGTTTTGACTTCCTTTTACCAAGAAAGGACCAGAGGGTTGAAAAGTGACCTGATTTCATTTGTAAAAAGCCAAGAAACTGCTTGGGAAACTGCCATTTCCTGAAACCGGAAGTGGCCTCCTCAAAACCGGAAGTGGCCCTTAAACACCTTTCTCCTTGACATTTTGGCCTTTAAATTCTTTTTGCATCCATTTTAGGGACTTTTGATCTCGTTTGGACACATTTCCTGCCTAACTGAGCCATTGGCCAAAGGGGTGAAAATTTGGGGGGCCACGCCCGCCAAATGGGCCAAATTTATTTTTCAGCCATTTTACCTGTTTTGACTTCCTTTTACCAAGAAAGGACCAGAGGGTTGAAAAGTGACCTGATTTCATTTGTAAAAAGCCAAGAAACTGCTTGGGAAACTGCCATTTCCTGAAACCGGAAGTGGCCTCCTCAAAACCGGAAGTGGCCCTTAAACACCTTTCTCCTTGACATTTTGGTCTTTAAATTCTTTTTGCATCCATTTTAGGGACTTTTGATCTCGTTTGGACACATTTCCTGCGTAACTGAGCCATTGGCCAAAGGGGTGAAAATTTGGGGGGCCACGACCGCCAAATGGGCCAAATTTATTTTTCAGCCATTTTACCTGTTTTGACTTCCTTTTACCAAGAAAGGACCAGAGGGTTGAAAAGTGACCTGATTTCATTTGTAAAAAGCCAAGAAACTGCTTGGGAAACTGCCATTTCCTGAAACCGGAAGTGGCCTCATCAAAACCGGAAGTGGCCCTTAAACACCTTTCTCCTTGACATTTTGGCCTTTAAATTCTTTTTGCATCCATTTTAGGGACTTTTGATTTCGTTTGGACACATTTCCTGCGTATCTGAGCCATTGGCCAAAGGGGTGAAAATTTGGGGGGCCACGCCCGCCAAATGGGCCAAATTTATTTTTCAGCCATTTTACCTGTTTTGACTTCCTTTTACCAAGAAAGGACCAGAGGGTTGAAAAGTGACCTGATTTCATTTGTAAAAAGCCAAGAAACTGCTTGGGAAACTGCCATTTCCTGAAACCGGAAGTGGCCTCCTCAAAACCGGAAGTGGTCCTTAAACACCTTTCTCCTTGACATTTTGGCCTTTAAATTCTTTTTGCATCCATTTTAGGGACTTTTGATCTCGTTTGGACACATTTCCTGATTAACTGAGCCATTGGCCAAAGGGGTGAAAATTTCGGGGGCCACGCCCGCCAAATGGGCCAAATTTATTTTTCAGCCATTTTACCTGTTTTGACTTCCTTTTACCAAGAAAGGACCAGAGGGTTGAAAAGTGACCTGATTTCATTTGTAAAAAGACAAGAAACTGCTTGGGAAACTGCCATTTCCTGAAACCGGAAGTGGCCTCCTCAAAACCGGAAGTGGCCCTTAAACACCTTTCTCCTTGACATTTTGGTCTTTAAATTCTTTTTGCATCCATTTTAGGGACTTTTGATCTCGTTTGGACACATTTCCTGCGTAACTGAGCCATTGGCCAAAGGGGTGAAAATTTGGGGGCCACGCCCGCCAAATGGGCCAAATTTATTTTTCAGCCATTTTACCTGTTTTGACTTACTTTTACCAAGAAAGGACCAGAGGGTTGAAAAGTGACCTGATTTCATTTGTAAAAAGCCAAGAAACTGCTTGGGAAACCGGCCATTTCCTGAAACCGGAAGTGGCCTCCTCAAAACCGGAAGTGGCCCTTAAACACCTTTCTCCTTGACATTTTGGTCTTTAAATTCTTTTTGCATCCATTTTAGGGACTTTTGATCTCGTTTGGACACATTTCCTGCCTAACTGAGCCATTGGCCAAAGGGGTGAAAATTTGGGGGGCCACGCCCGCCAAATGGGCCAAATTTATTTTTCAGCCATTTTACCTGTTTTGACTTCCTTTTACCAAGAAAGGACCAGAGGGTTGAAAAGTGACCTGATTTCATTTGTAAAAAGCCAAGAAACTGCTTGGGAAACTGCCATTTCCTGAAACCGGAAGTGGCCTCCTCAAAACCGGAAGTGGTCCTTAAACACCTTTCTCCTTGACATTTTGGCCTTTAAATTCTTTTTGCATCCATTTTAGGGACTTTTGATCTCGTTTGGACACATTTCCTGCCTAACTGAGCCATTGGCCAAAGGGGTGAAAATTTGGGGGGCCACGCCCGCCAAATGGGCCAAATTTATTTTTCAGCCATTTTACCTGTTTTGACTTCCTTTTACCAAGAAAGGACCAGAGGGTTGAAAAGTTACCTGATTTCATTTGTAAAAAGCCAAGAAACTGCTTGGGAAACTGCCATTTCCTGAAACCGGAAGTGGCCTCCTCAAAACCGGAAGTGGCCCTTAAACACCTTTCTCCTTGACATTTTGGCCTTTAAATTCTTTTTGCATCCATTTTAGGGACTTTTGATTTTGTTTGGACAAATTTCCTGCGTATCTGAGCCATTGGCCAAAGGGGTGAAAATTTGGGGGGCCACGCCCGCCAAATGGGCCAAATTTATTTTTCAGCCATTTTACCTGTTTTGACTTCCTTTTACCAAGAAAGGACCAGAGGGTTGAAAAGTGACCTGATTTCATTTGTAAAAAGCCAAGAAACTGCTTGGGAAACTGCCATTTCCTGAAACCGGAAGTGGCCTCCTCAAAACCGGAAGTGGCCCTTAAACACCTTTCTCCTTGACATTTTGGCCTTTAAATTCTTTTTGCATCCATTTTAGGGACTTTTGATTTCGTTTGGACACATTTCCTGCGTATCTGAGCCATTGGCCAAAGGGGTGAAAATTTGGGGGGCCACGCCCGCCAAATGGGCCAAATTTATTTTTCAGCCATTTTACCTGTTTTGACTTCCTTTTACCAAGAAAGGACCAGAGGGTTGAAAAGTGACCTGATTTCATTTGTAAAAAGCCAAGAAACTGCTTGGGAAACTGCCATTTCCTGAAACCGGAAGTGGCCTCCTCAAAACCGGAAGTGGCCCTTAAACACCTTTCTCCTTGACATTTTGGCCTTTAAATTCTTTTTGCATCCATTTTAGGGACTTTTGATCTCGTTTGGACACATTTCCTGCCTAACTGAGCCATTGGCCAAAGGGGTGAAAATTTGGGGGGCCACGCCCGCCAAATGGGCCAAATTTATTTTTCAGCCATTTTACCTGTTTTGACTTCCTTTTACCAAGAAAGGACCAGAGGGTTGAAAAGTGACCTGATTTCATTTGTAAAAAGCCAAGAAACTGCTTGGGAAACTGCCATTTCCTGAAACCGGAAGTGGCCTCCTCAAAACCGGAAGTGGCCCTTAAACACCTTTCTCCTTGACATTTTGGTCTTTAAATTCTTTTTGCATCCATTTTAGGGACTTTTGATCTCGTTTGGACACATTTCCTCCGTAACTGAGCCATTGGCCAAAGGGGTGAAAATTTGGGGGGCTACGCCCGCCAAATGGGCCAAATTTATTTTTCAGCCATTTTACCTGTTTTGACTTCCTTTTACCAAGAAAGGACCAGAGGGTTGAAAAGTGACCTGATTTCATTTGTAAAAAGCCAAGAAACTGCTTGGGAAACTGCCATTTCCTGAAACCGGAAGTGGCCTCCTCAAAACCGGAAGTGGCCCTTAAACACCTTTCTCCTTGACATTTTGGTCTTTAAATTCTTTTTGCATCCATTTTAGGGACTTTTGATCTCGTTTGGACACATTTCCTGCCTAACTGAGCCATTGGCCAAAGGGGTGAAAATTTGGGGGGCCACGCCCGCCAAATGGGCCAAATTTATTTTTCAGCCATTTTACCTGTTTTGACTTCCTTTTACCAAGAAAGGACCAGAGGGTTGAAAAGTGACCTGATTTCATTTGTAAAAAGCCAAGAAACTGCTTGGGAAACTGCCATTTCCTGAAACCGGAAGTGGCCTCCTCAAAACCGGAAGTGGTCCTTAAACACCTTTCTCCTTGACATTTTGGCCTTTAAATTCTTTTTGCATCCATTTTAGGGACTTTTGATCTCGTTTGGACACATTTCCTGCCTAACTGAGCCATTGGCCAAAGGGGTGAAAATTTGGGGGGCCACGCCCGCCAAATGGGCCAAATTTATTTTTCAGCCATTTTACCTGTTTTGACTTCCTTTTACCAAGAAAGGACCAGAGGGTTGAAAAGTTACCTGATTTCATTTGTAAAAAGCCAAGAAACTGCTTGGGAAACTGCCATTTCCTGAAACCGGAAGTGGCCTCCTCAAAACCGGAAGTGGCCCTTAAACACCTTTCTCCTTGACATTTTGGCCTTTAAATTCTTTTTGCATCCATTTTAGGGACTTTTGATTTTGTTTGGACAAATTTCCTGCGTATCTGAGCCATTGGCCAAAGGGGTGAAAATTTGGGGGGCCACGCCCGCCAAATGGGCCAAATTTATTTTTCAGCCATTTTACCTGTTTTGACTTCCTTTTACCAAGAAAGGACCAGAGGGTTGAAAAGTGACCTGATTTCATTTGTAAAAAGCCAAGAAACTGCTTGGGAAACTGCCATTTCCTGAAACCGGAAGTGGCCTCCTCAAAACCGGAAGTGGCCCTTAAACACCTTTCTCCTTGACATTTTGGCCTTTAAATTCTTTTTGCATCCATTTTAGGGACTTTTGATTTCGTTTGGACACATTTCCTGCGTATCTGAGCCATTGGCCAAAGGGGTGAAAATTTGGGGGGCCACGCCCGCCAAATGGGCCAAATTTATTTTTCAGCCATTTTACCTGTTTTGACTTCCTTTTACCAAGAAAGGACCAGAGGGTTGAAAAGTGACCTGATTTCATTTGTAAAAAGCCAAGAAACTGCTTGGGAAACTGCCATTTCCTGAAACCGGAAGTGGCCTCCTCAAAACCGGAAGTGGCCCTTAAACACCTTTCTCCTTGACATTTTGGCCTTTAAATTCTTTTTGCATCCATTTTAGGGACTTTTGATCTCGTTTGGACACATTTCCTGCCTAACTGAGCCATTGGCCAAAGGGGTGAAAATTTGGGGGGCCACGCCCGCCAAATGGGCCAAATTTATTTTTCAGCCATTTTACCTGTTTTGACTTCCTTTTACCAAGAAAGGACCAGAGGGTTGAAAAGTGACCTGATTTCATTTGTAAAAAGCCAAGAAACTGCTTGGGAAACTGCCATTTCCTGAAACCGGAAGTGGCCTCCTCAAAACCGGAAGTGGCCCTTAAACACCTTTCTCCTTGACATTTTGGTCTTTAAATTCTTTTTGCATCCATTTTAGGGACTTTTGATCTCGTTTGGACACATTTCCTCCGTAACTGAGCCATTGGCCAAAGGGGTGAAAATTTGGGGGGCTACGCCCGCCAAATGGGCCAAATTTATTTTTCAGCCATTTTACCTGTTTTGACTTCCTTTTACCAAGAAAGGACCAGAGGGTTGAAAAGTGACCTGATTTCATTTGTAAAAAGCCAAGAAACTGCTTGGGAAACTGCCATTTCCTGAAACCGGAAGTGGCCTCCTCAAAACCGGAAGTGGCCCTTAAACACCTTTCTCCTTGACATTTTGGTCTTTAAATTCTTTTTGCATCCATTTTAGGGACTTTTGATCTCGTTTGGACACATTTCCTGCCTAACTGAGCAATTGGCCAAAGGGGTGAAAATTTGGGGGGCCACGCCCGCCAAATGGGCCAAATTTATTTTTCAGCCATTTTACCTGTTTTGACTTCCTTTTACCAAGAAAGGACCAGAGGGTTGAAAAGTTACCTGATTTCATTTGTAAAAAGCCAAGAAACTGCTTGGGAAACTGCCATTTCCTGAAACCGGAAGTGGCCTCCTCAAAACCGGAAGTGGCCCTTAAACACCTTTCTCCTTGACATTTTGGCCTTTAAATTCTTTTTGCATCCATTTTAGGGACTTTTGATTTCGTTTGGACACATTTCCTGCGTATCTGAGCCATTGGCCAAAGGGGTGAAAATTTGGGGGGCCACGCCCGCCAAATGGGCCAAATTTATTTTTCAGCCATTTTACCTGTTTTGGCTTCCTTTTACCAAGAAAGGACCAGAGGGTTGAAAAGTGACCTGATTTCATTTGTAAAAAGCCAAGAAACTGCTTGGGAAACTGCCATTTCCTGAAACCGGAAGTGGCCTCCTCAAAACCGGAAGTGGCCCTTAAACACCTTTCTCCTTGACATTTTGGCCTTTAAATTCTTTTTGCATCCATTTTAGGGACTTTTGATCTCCTTTGGACACATTTCCTGCCTAACTGAGCCATTGGCCAAAGGGGTGAAAATTTGGGGGGCCACGCCCGCCAAATGGGCCAAATTTATTTTTCAGCCATTTTACCTGTTTTGACTTCCTTTTACCAAGAAAGGACCAGAGGGTTGAAAAGTGACCTGATTTCATTTGTAGAAAGCCAAGAAACTGCTTGGGAAACTGCCATTTCCTGAAACCGGAAGTGGCCTCCTCAAAACCGGAAGTGGCCCTTAAACACCTTTCTCCTTGACATTTTGGTCTTTAAATTCTTTTTGCATCCATTTTAGGGACTTTTGATCTCGTTTGGACACATTTCCTGCCTAACTGAGCCATTGGCCAAAGGGGTGAAAATTTGGGGGGCCACGCCCGCCAAATGGGCCAAATTTATTTTTCAGCCATTTTACCTGTTTTGACTTCCTTTTACCAAGAAAGGACCAGAGGGTTGAAAAGTGACCTGATTTCATTTGTAAAAAGCCAAGAAACTGCTTGGGAAACTGCCATTTCCTGAAACCGGAAGTGGCCTCCTCAAAACCGGAAGTGGTCCTTAAACACCTTTCTCCTTGACATTTTGGCCTTTAAATTCTTTTTGCATCCATTTTAGGGACTTTTGATCTCGTTTGGACACATTTCCTGCCTAACTGAGCCATTGGCCAAAGGGGTGAAAATTTGGGGGGCCACGCCCGCCAAATGGGCCAAATTTATTTTTCAGCCATTTTACCTGTTTTGACTTCCTTTTACCAAGAAAGGACCAGAGGGTTGAAAAGTTACCTGATTTCATTTGTAAAAAGCCAAGAAACTGCTTGGGAAACTGCCATTTCCTGAAACCGGAAGTGGCCTCCTCAAAACCGGAAGTGGCCCTTAAACACCTTTCTCCTTGACATTTTGGCCTTTAAATTCTTTTTGCATCCATTTTAGGGACTTTTGATTTTGTTTGGACAAATTTCCTGCGTATCTGAGCCATTGGCCAAAGGGGTGAAAATTTGGGGGGCCACGCCCGCCAAATGGGCCAAATTTATTTTTCAGCCATTTTACCTGTTTTGACTTCCTTTTACCAAGAAAGGACCAGAGGGTTGAAAAGTGACCTGATTTCATTTGTAAAAAGCCAAGAAACTGCTTGGGAAACTGCCATTTCCTGAAACCGGAAGTGGCCTCCTCAAAACCGGAAGTGGCCCTTAAACACCTTTCTCCTTGACATTTTGGCCTTTAAATTCTTTTTGCATCCATTTTAGGGACTTTTGATTTCGTTTGGACACATTTCCTGCGTATCTGAGCCATTGGCCAAAGGGGTGAAAATTTGGGGGGCCACGCCCGCCAAATGGGCCAAATTTATTTTTCAGCCATTTTACCTGTTTTGACTTCCTTTTACCAAGAAAGGACCAGAGGGTTGAAAAGTGACCTGATTTCATTTGTAAAAAGCCAAGAAACTGCTTGGGAAACTGCCATTTCCTGAAACCGGAAGTGGCCTCCTCAAAACCGGAAGTGGCCCTTAAACACCTTTCTCCTTGACATTTTGGCCTTTAAATTCTTTTTGCATCCATTTTAGGGACTTTTGATCTCGTTTGGACACATTTCCTGCCTAACTGAGCCATTGGCCAAAGGGGTGAAAATTTGGGGGGCCACGCCCGCCAAATGGGCCAAATTTATTTTTCAGCCATTTTACCTGTTTTGACTTCCTTTTACCAAGAAAGGACCAGAGGGTTGAAAAGTGACCTGATTTCATTTGTAAAAAGCCAAGAAACTGCTTGGGAAACTGCCATTTCCTGAAACCGGAAGTGGCCTCCTCAAAACCGGAAGTGGCCCTTAAACACCTTTCTCCTTGACATTTTGGTCTTTAAATTCTTTTTGCATCCATTTTAGGGACTTTTGATCTCGTTTGGACACATTTCCTCCGTAACTGAGCCATTGGCCAAAGGGGTGAAAATTTGGGGGGCTACGCCCGCCAAATGGGCCAAATTTATTTTTCAGCCATTTTACCTGTTTTGACTTCCTTTTACCAAGAAAGGACCAGAGGGTTGAAAAGTGACCTGATTTCATTTGTAAAAAGCCAAGAAACTGCTTGGGAAACTGCCATTTCCTGAAACCGGAAGTGGCCTCCTCAAAACCGGAAGTGGCCCTTAAACACCTTTCTCCTTGACATTTTGGTCTTTAAATTCTTTTTGCATCCATTTTAGGGACTTTTGATCTCGTTTGGACACATTTCCTGCCTAACTGAGCAATTGGCCAAAGGGGTGAAAATTTGGGGGGCCACGCCCGCCAAATGGGCCAAATTTATTTTTCAGCCATTTTACCTGTTTTGACTTCCTTTTACCAAGAAAGGACCAGAGGGTTGAAAAGTTACCTGATTTCATTTGTAAAAAGCCAAGAAACTGCTTGGGAAACTGCCATTTCCTGAAACCGGAAGTGGCCTCCTCAAAACCGGAAGTGGCCCTTAAACAGCTTTCTCCTTGACATTTTGGCCTTTAAATTCTTTTTGCATCCATTTTAGGGACTTTTGATTTCGTTTGGACACATTTCCTGCGTATCTGAGCCATTGGCCAAAGGGGTGAAAATTTGGGGGGCCACGCCCGCCAAATGGGCCAAATTTATTTTTCAGCCATTTTACCTGTTTTGGCTTCCTTTTACCAAGAAAGGACCAGAGGGTTGAAAAGTGACCTGATTTCATTTGTAAAAAGCCAAGAAACTGCTTGGGAAACTGCCATTTCCTGAAACCGGAAGTGGCCTCCTCAAAACCGGAAGTGGCCCTTAAACACCTTTCTCCTTGACATTTTGGCCTTTAAATTCTTTTTGCATCCATTTTAGGGACTTTTGATCTCCTTTGGACACATTTCCTGCCTAACTCAGCCATTGGCCAAAGGGGTGAAAATTTGGGGGGCCACGCCCGCCAAATGGGCCAAATTTATTTTTCAGCCATTTTACCTGTTTTGACTTCCTTTTACCAAGAAAGGACCAGAGGGTTGAAAAGTGACCTGATTTCATTTGTAGAAAGCCAAGAAACTGCTTGGGAAACTGCCATTTCCTGAAACCGGAAGTGGCCTCCTCAAAACCGGAAGTGGCCCTTAAACACCTTTCTCCTTGACATTTTGGTCTTTAAATTCTTTTTGCATCCATTTTAGGGACTTTTGATCTCGTTTGGACACATTTCCTGCGTAACTGAGCCTTTGGCCAAAGGGGTGAAAATTTGGGGGGCCACGCCCGCCAAATGGGCCAAATTTATTTTTCAGCCATTTTACCTGTTTTGGCTTCCTTTTACCAAGAAAGGACCAGAGGGTTGAAAAGTGACCTGATTTCATTTGTAAAAAGCCAAGAAACTGCTTGGGAAACTGCCATTTCCTGAAACCGGAAGTGGCCTCCTCAAAACCGGAAGTGGCCCTTAAACACCTTTCTCCTTGACATTTTGGCCTTTAAATTCTTTTTGCATCCATTTTAGGGACTTTTGATCTCGTTTGGACACATTTCCTGCCTAACTGAGCAATTGGCCAAAGGGGTGAAAATTTGGGGGGCCACGCCCGCCAAATGGGCCAAATTTATTTTTCAGCCATTTTACCTGTTTTGACTTCCTTTTACCAAGAAAGGACCAGAGGGTTGAAAAGTTACCTGATTTCATTTGTAAAAAGCCAAGAAACTGCTTGGGAAACTGCCATTTCCTGAAACCGGAAGTGGCCTCCTCAAAACCGGAAGTGGCCCTTAAACACCTTTCTCCTTGACATTTTGGTCTTTAAATTCTTTTTGCATCCATTTTAGGGACTTTTGATCTCGTTTGGACACATTTCCTGCGTAACTGAGCCTTTGGCCAAAGGGGTGAAAATTTGGGGGGCCACGCCCGCCAAATGGGCCAAATTTATTTTTCAGCCATTTTACCTGTTTTGACTTCCTTTTACCAAGAAAGGACCAGAGGGTTGAAAAGTTACCTGATTTCATTTGTAAAAAGCCAAGAAACTGCTTGGGAAACTGCCATTTCCTGAAACCGGAAGTGGCCTCCTCAAAACCGGAAGTGGCCCTTAAACACCTTTCTCCTTGACATTTTGGTCTTTAAATTCTTTTTGCATCCATTTTAGGGACTTTTGATCTCGTTTGGACACATTTCCTGCGTAACTGAGCCATTGGCCAAAGGGGTGAAAATTTGGGGGGCCACGACCGCCAAATGGGCCAAATTTATTTTTCAGCCATTTTACCTGTTTTGACTTCCTTTTACCAAGAAAGGACCAGAGGGTTGAAAAGTGACCTGATTTCATTTGTAAAAAGCCAAGAAACTGCTTGGGAAACTGCCATTTCCTGAAACCGGAAGTGGCCTCATCAAAACCGGAAGTGGCCCTTAAACACCTTTCTCCTTGACATTTTGGCCTTTAAATTCTTTTTGCATCCATTTTAGGGACTTTTGATTTCGTTTGGACACATTTCCTGCGTATCTGAGCCATTGGCCAAAGGGGTGAAAATTTGGGGGGCCACGCCCGCCAAATGGGCCAAATTTATTTTTCAGCCATTTTACCTGTTTTGACTTCCTTTTACCAAGAAAGGACCAGAGGGTTGAAAAGTGACCTGATTTCATTTGTAAAAAGCCAAGAAACTGCTTGGGAAACTGCCATTTCCTGAAACCGGAAGTGGCCTCCTCAAAACCGGAAGTGGTCCTTAAACACCTTTCTCCTTGACATTTTGGCCTTTAAATTCTTTTTGCATCCATTTTAGGGACTTTTGATCTCGTTTGGACACATTTCCTGCCTAACTGAGCCATTGGCCAAAGGGGTGAAAATTTCGGGGGCCACGCCCGCCAAATGGGCCAAATTTATTTTTCAGCCATTTTACCTGTTTTGACTTCCTTTTTCCAAGAAAGGACCAGAGGGTTGAAAAGTGACCTGATTTCATTTGTAAAAAGACAAGAAACTGCTTGGGAAACTGCCATTTCCTGAAACCGGAAGTGGCCTCCTCAAAACCGGAAGTGGCCCTTAAACACCTTTCTCCTTGACATTTTGGTCTTTAAATTCTTTTTGCATCCATTTTAGGGACTTTTGATCTCGTTTGGACACATTTCCTGCGTAACTGAGCCATTGGCCAAAGGGGTGAAAATTTGGGGGCCACGCCTGCCAAATGGGCCAAATTTATTTTTCAGCCATTTTACCTGTTTTGACTTACTTTTACCAAGAAAGGACCAGAGGGTTGAAAAGTGACCTGATTTCATTTGTAAAAAGCCAAGAAACTGCTTGGGAAACCGGCCATTTCCTGAAACCGGAAGTGGCCTCCTCAAAACCGGAAGTGGCCCTTAAACACCTTTCTCCTTGACATTTTGGCCTTTAAATTCTTTTTGCATCCATTTTAGGGACTTTTGATCTCGTTTGGACACATTTCCTGCCTAACTGAGCCATTGGCCAAAGGGGTGAAAATTTGGGGGGCCACGCCCGCCAAATGGGCCAAATTTATTTTTCAGCCATTTTACCTGTTTTGACTTCCTTTTACCAAGAAAGGAACAGAGGGTTGAAAAGTGACCTGATTTCATTTGTAAAAAGCCAAGAAACTGCTTGGGAAACTGCCATTTCCTGAAACCGGAAGTGGCCTCCTCAAAACCGGAAGTGGCCCTTAAACACCTTTCTCCTTGACATTTTGGTCTTTAAATTCTTTTTGCATCCATTTTAGGGACTTTTGATCTCATTTGGACACATTTCCTGCGTAACTGAGCCATTGGCCAAAGGGGTGAAAATTTGGGGGCCACGCCCGCCAAATGGGCCAAATTTATTTTTCAGCCATTTTACCTGTTTTGACTTACTTTTACCAAGAAAGGACCAGAGGGTTGAAAAGTGACCTGATTTCATTTGTAAAAAGCCAAGAAACTGCTTGGGAAACCGGCCATTTCCTGAAACCGGAAGTGGCCTCCTCAAAACCGGAAGTGGCCCTTAAACACCTTTCTCCTTGACATTTTGGCCTTTAAATTCTTTTTGCATCCATTTTAGGGACTTTTGATCTCGTTTGGACACATTTCCTGCCTAACTGAGCCATTGGCCAAAGGGGTGAAAATTTGGGGGGCCACGCCCGCCAAATGGGCCAAATTTATTTTTCAGCCATTTTACCTGTTTTGACTTCCTTTTACCAAGAAAGGAACAGAGGGTTGAAAAGTGACCTGATTTCATTTGTAAAAAGCCAAGAAACTGCTTGGGAAACTGCCATTTCCTGAAACCGGAAGTGGCCTCCTCAAAACCGGAAGTGGCCCTTAAACACCTTTCTCCTTGACATTTTGGTCTTTAAATTCTTTTTGCATCCATTTTAGGGACTTTTGATCTCATTTCGACACATTTCCTGCGCAACTGAGCCATTGGCCAAAGGGGTGAAAATTTGGGGGGCCACGCCCGCCAAATGGGCCAAATTTATTTTTCAGCCATTTTACCTGTTTTGACTTCCTTTTACCAAGAAAGGACCAGAGGGTTGAAAAGTGACCTGATTTCATTTGTAAAAAGCCAAGAAACTGCTTGGGAAACTGCCATTTCCTGAAACCGGAAGTGGCCTCCTCAAAACCGGAAGTGGCCCTTAAACACCTTTCTCCTTGACATTTTGGCCTTTAAATTCTTTTTGCATCCATTTTAGGGACTTTTGATCTCGTTTGGACACATTTCCTGCCTAACTGAGCCATTGGCCAAAGGGGTGAAAATTTGGGGGGCCACGCCCGCCAAATGGGCCAAATTTATTTTTCAGCCATTTTACCTGTTTTGACTTCCTTTTACCAAGAAAGGACCAGAGGGTTGAAAAGTGACCTGATTTCATTTGTAAAATGCCAAGAAACTGCTTGGGAAACTGCCATTTCCTGAAACCGGAAGTGGCCTCCTCAAAACCGGAAGTGGTCCTTAAACACCTTTCTCCTTGACATTTTGGCCTTTAAATTCTTTTTGCATCCATTTTAGGGACTTTTGATCTCGTTTGGACACATTTCCTGCCTAACTGAGCCATTGGCCAAAGGGGTGAAAATTTGGGGGGCCACGCCCGCCAAATGGGCCAAATTTATTTTTCAGCCATTTTACCTGTTTTGACTTCCTTTTACCAAGAAAGGACCAGAGGGTTGAAAAGTTACCTGATTTCATTTGTAAAAAGCCAAGAAACTGCTTGGGAAACTGCCATTTCCTGAAACCGGAAGTGGCCTCCTCAAAACCGGAAGTGGCCCTTAAACACCTTTCTCCTTGACATTTTGGTCTTTAAATTCTTTTTGCATCCATTTTAGGGACTTTTGATCTCGTTTGGACACATTTCCTGCGTAACTGAGCCATTGGCCAAAGGGGTGAAAATTTGGGGGGCCACGACCGCCAAATGGGCCAAATTTATTTTTCAGCCATTTTACCTGTTTTGACTTCCTTTTACCAAGAAAGGACCAGAGGGTTGAAAAGTGACCTGATTTCATTTGTAAAAAGCCAAGAAACTGCTTGGGAAACTGCCATTTCCTGAAACCGGAAGTGGCCTCCTCAAAACCGGAAGTGGCCCTTAAACACCTTTCTCCTTGACATTTTGGCCTTTAAATTCTTTTTGCATCCATTTTAGGGACTTTTGATTTTGTTTGGACACATTTCCTGCGTATCTGAGCCATTGGCCAAAGGGGTGAAAATTTGGGGGGCCACGCCCGCCAAATGGGCCAAATTTATTTTTCAGCCATTTTACCTGTTTTGACTTCCTTTTACCAAGAAAGGACCAGAGGGTTGAAAAGTGACCTGATTTCATTTGTAAAAAGCCAAGAAACTGCTTGGGAAACTGCCATTTCCTGAAACCGGAAGTGGCCTCCTCAAAACCGGAAGTGGCCCTTAAACACCTTTCTCCTTGACATTTTGGCCTTTAAATTCTTTTTGCATCCATTTTAGGGACTTTTGATTTCGTTTGGACACATTTCCTGCGTATCTGAGCCATTGGCCAAAGGAGTGAAAATTTGGGGGGCCACGCCCGCCAAATGGGCCAAATTTATTTTTCAGCCATTTTACCTGTTTTGACTTCCTTTTACCAAGAAAGGACCAGAGGGTTGAAAAGTGACCTGATTTCATTTGTAAAAAGCCAAGAAACTGCTTGGGAAACTGCCATTTCCTGAAACCGGAAGTGGCCTCCTCAAAACCGGAAGTGGCCCTTAAACACCTTTCTCCTTGACATTTTGGCCTTTAAATTCTTTTTGCATCCATTTTAGGGACTTTTGATCTCGTTTGGACACATTTCCTGCCTAACTGAGCCATTGGCCAAAGGGGTGAAAATTTGGGGGGCCACGCCCGCCAAATGGGCCAAATTTATTTTTCAGCCATTTTACCTGTTTTGACTTCCTTTTACCAAGAAAGGACCAGAGGGTTGAAAAGTGACCTGATTTCATTTGTAAAAAGCCAAGAAACTGCTTGGGAAACTGCCATTTCCTGAAACCGGAAGTGGCCTCCTCAAAACCGGAAGTGGCCCTTAAACACCTTTCTCCTTGACATTTTGGTCTTTAAATTCTTTTTGCATCCATTTTAGGGACTTTTGATCTCGTTTGGACACATTTCCTCCGTAACTGAGCCATTGGCCAAAGGGGTGAAAATTTGGGGGGCTACGCCCGCCAAATGGGCCAAATTTATTTTTCAGCCATTTTACCTGTTTTGACTTCCTTTTACCAAGAAAGGACCAGAGGGTTGAAAAGTGACCTGATTTCATTTGTAAAAAGCCAAGAAACTGCTTGGGAAACTGCCATTTCCTGAAACCGGAAGTGGCCTCCTCAAAACCGGAAGTGGCCCTTAAACACCATTCTCCTTGACATTTTGGTCTTTAAATTCTTTTTGCATCCATTTTAGGGACTTTTGATCTCGTTTGGACACATTTCCTGCGTAACTGAGCCATTGGCCAAAGGCATGAAAATTTGAGGGGCCACGCCCGCCAAATGGGCCAAATTTATTTTTCAGCCATTTTACCTGTTTTGACTTCCTTTTACCAAGAAAGGACCAGAGGGTTGAAAAGTGACCTGATTTCATTTGTAAAAAGCCAAGAAACTGCTTGGGAAACTGCCATTTCCTGAAACCGGAAGTGGCCTCCTCAAAATCGGAAGTGGCCCTTAAACACCTTTCTCCTTGACATTTTGGCCTTTAAATTCTTTTTGCATCCATTTTAGGGACTTTTGATCTCATTTGGACACATTTCCTGCGTAACTGAGCCATTGGCCAAAGGGGTGAAAATTTGGGGGCCACGCCCGCCAAATGGGCCAAATTTATTTTTCAGCCATTTTACCTGTTTTGACTTACTTTTACCAAGAAAGGACCAGAGGGTTGAAAAGTGACCTGATTTCATTTGTAAAAAGCCAAGAAACTGCTTGGGAAACCGGCCATTTCCTGAAACCGGAAGTGGCCTCCTCAAAACCGGAAGTGGCCCTTAAACACCTTTCTCCTTGACATTTTGGCCTTTAAATTCTTTTTGCATCCATTTTAGGGACTTTTGATCTCGTTTGGACACATTTCCTGCCTAACTGAGCCATTGGCCAAAGGGGTGAAAATTTGGGGGGCCACGCCCGCCAAATGGGCCAAATTTATTTTTCAGCCATTTTACCTGTTTTGACTTCCTTTTACCAAGAAAGGAACAGAGGGTTGAAAAGTGACCTGATTTCATTTGTAAAAAGCCAAGAAACTGCTTGGGAAACTGCCATTTCCTGAAACCGGAAGTGGCCTCCTCAAAACCGGAAGTGGCCCTTAAACACCTTTCTCCTTGACATTTTGGTCTTTAAATTCTTTTTGCATCCATTTTAGGGACTTTTGATCTCATTTCGACACATTTCCTGCGCAACTGAGCCATTGGCCAAAGGGGTGAAAATTTGGGGGGCCACGCCCGCCAAATGGGCCAAATTTATTTTTCAGCCATTTTACCTGTTTTGACTTCCTTTTACCAAGAAAGGACCAGAGGGTTGAAAAGTGACCTGATTTCATTTGTAAAAAGCCAAGAAACTGCTTGGGAAACTGCCATTTCCTGAAACCGGAAGTGGCCTCCTCAAAACCGGAAGTGGCCCTTAAACACCTTTCTCCTTGACATTTTGGCCTTTAAATTCTTTTTGCATCCATTTTAGGGACTTTTGATCTCGTTTGGACACATTTCCTGCCTAACTGAGCCATTGGCCAAAGGGGTGAAAATTTGGGGGGCCACGCCCGCCAAATGGGCCAAATTTATTTTTCAGCCATTTTACCTGTTTTGACTTCCTTTTACCAAGAAAGGACCAGAGGGTTGAAAAGTGACCTGATTTCATTTGTAAAATGCCAAGAAACTGCTTGGGAAACTGCCATTTCCTGAAACCGGAAGTGGCCTCCTCAAAACCGGAAGTGGTCCTTAAACACCTTTCTCCTTGACATTTTGGCCTTTAAATTCTTTTTGCATCCATTTTAGGGACTTTTGATCTCGTTTGGACACATTTCCTGCCTAACTGAGCCATTGGCCAAAGGGGTGAAAATTTGGGGGGCCACGCCCGCCAAATGGGCCAAATTTATTTTTCAGCCATTTTACCTGTTTTGACTTCCTTTTACCAAGAAAGGACCAGAGGGTTGAAAAGTTACCTGATTTCATTTGTAAAAAGCCAAGAAACTGCTTGGGAAACTGCCATTTCCTGAAACCGGAAGTGGCCTCCTCAAAACCGGAAGTGGCCCTTAAACACCTTTCTCCTTGACATTTTGGTCTTTAAATTCTTTTTGCATCCATTTTAGGGACTTTTGATCTCGTTTGGACACATTTCCTGCGTAACTGAGCCATTGGCCAAAGGGGTGAAAATTTGGGGGGCCACGACCGCCAAATGGGCCAAATTTATTTTTCAGCCATTTTACCTGTTTTGACTTCCTTTTACCAAGAAAGGACCAGAGGGTTGAAAAGTGACCTGATTTCATTTGTAAAAAGCCAAGAAACTGCTTGGGAAACTGCCATTTCCTGAAACCGGAAGTGGCCTCCTCAAAACCGGAAGTGGCCCTTAAACACCTTTCTCCTTGACATTTTGGCCTTTAAATTCTTTTTGCATCCATTTTAGGGACTTTTGATTTTGTTTGGACACATTTCCTGCGTATCTGAGCCATTGGCCAAAGGGGTGAAAATTTGGGGGGCCACGCCCGCCAAATGGGCCAAATTTATTTTTCAGCCATTTTACCTGTTTTGACTTCCTTTTACCAAGAAAGGACCAGAGGGTTGAAAAGTGACCTGATTTCATTTGTAAAAAGCCAAGAAACTGCTTGGGAAACTGCCATTTCCTGAAACCGGAAGTGGCCTCCTCAAAACCGGAAGTGGCCCTTAAACACCTTTCTCCTTGACATTTTGGCCTTTAAATTCTTTTTGCATCCATTTTAGGGACTTTTGATTTCGTTTGGACACATTTCCTGCGTATCTGAGCCATTGGCCAAAGGAGTGAAAATTTGGGGGGCCACGCCCGCCAAATGGGCCAAATTTATTTTTCAGCCATTTTACCTGTTTTGACTTCCTTTTACCAAGAAAGGACCAGAGGGTTGAAAAGTGACCTGATTTCATTTGTAAAAAGCCAAGAAACTGCTTGGGAAACTGCCATTTCCTGAAACCGGAAGTGGCCTCCTCAAAACCGGAAGTGGCCCTTAAACACCTTTCTCCTTGACATTTTGGCCTTTAAATTCTTTTTGCATCCATTTTAGGGACTTTTGATCTCGTTTGGACACATTTCCTGCCTAACTGAGCCATTGGCCAAAGGGGTGAAAATTTGGGGGGCCACGCCCGCCAAATGGGCCAAATTTATTTTTCAGCCATTTTACCTGTTTTGACTTCCTTTTACCAAGAAAGGACCAGAGGGTTGAAAAGTGACCTGATTTCATTTGTAAAAAGCCAAGAAACTGCTTGGGAAACTGCCATTTCCTGAAACCGGAAGTGGCCTCCTCAAAACCGGAAGTGGCCCTTAAACACCTTTCTCCTTGACATTTTGGTCTTTAAATTCTTTTTGCATCCATTTTAGGGACTTTTGATCTCGTTTGGACACATTTCCTCCGTAACTGAGCCATTGGCCAAAGGGGTGAAAATTTGGGGGGCTACGCCCGCCAAATGGGCCAAATTTATTTTTCAGCCATTTTACCTGTTTTGACTTCCTTTTACCAAGAAAGGACCAGAGGGTTGAAAAGTGACCTGATTTCATTTGTAAAAAGCCAAGAAACTGCTTGGGAAACTGCCATTTCCTGAAACCGGAAGTGGCCTCCTCAAAACCGGAAGTGGCCCTTAAACACCATTCTCCTTGACATTTTGGTCTTTAAATTCTTTTTGCATCCATTTTAGGGACTTTTGATCTCGTTTGGACACATTTCCTGCGTAACTGAGCCATTGGCCAAAGGCATGAAAATTTGAGGGGCCACGCCCGCCAAATGGGCCAAATTTATTTTTCAGCCATTTTACCTGTTTTGACTTCCTTTTACCAAGAAAGGACCAGAGGGTTGAAAAGTGACCTGATTTCATTTGTAAAAAGCCAAGAAACTGCTTGGGAAACTGCCATTTCCTGAAACCGGAAGTGGCCTCCTCAAAATCGGAAGTGGCCCTTAAACACCTTTCTCCTTGACATTTTGGCCTTTAAATTCTTTTTGCATCCATTTTAGGGACTTTTGATCTCATTTGGACACATTTCCTGCGTAACTGAGCCATTGGCCAAAGGGGTGAAAATTTGGGGGGCCACGACCGCCAAATGGGCCAAATTTATTTTTCTGCCATTTTACCTGTTTTGACTTCCTTTTACCAAGAAAGGACCAGAGGGTTGAAAAGTGACCTGATTTCATTTGTAAAAAGCCAAGAAACTGCTTGGGAAACTGCCATTTCCTGAAACCGGAAGTGGCCTCCTCAAAACCGGAAGTGGCCCTTAAACACCTTTCTCCTTGACATTTTGGCCTTTAAATTCTTTTTGCATCCATTTTAGGGACTTTTGATTTCGTTTGGACACATTTCCTGCGTATCTGAGCCATTGGCCAAAGGGGTGAAAATTTGGGGGGCCACGCCCGCCAAATGGGCCAAATTTATTTTTCAGCCATTTTACCTGTTTTGACTTCCTTTTACCAAGAAAGGACCAGAGGGTTGAAAAGTGACCTGATTTCATTTGTAAAAAGCCAAGAAACTGCTTGGGAAACTGCCATTTCCTGAAACCGGAAGTGGCCTCCTCAAAACCGGAAGTGGCCCTTAAACACCTTTCTCCTTGACATTTTGGCCTTTAAATTCTTTTTGCATCCATTTTAGGGACTTTTGATCTCGTTTGGACACATTTCCTGCCTAACTGAGCCATTGGCCAAAGGGGTGAAAATTTGGGGGGCCACGCCCGCCAAATGGGCCAAATTTATTTTTCAGCCATTTTACCTGTTTTGACTTCCTTTTACCAAGAAAGGACCAGAGGGTTGAAAAGTGACCTGATTTCATTTGTAAAAAGCCAAGAAACTGCTTGGGAAACTGCCATTTCCTGAAACCGGAAGTGGCCTCCTCAAAACCGGAAGTGGCCCTTAAACACCTTTCTCCTTGACATTTTGGCCTTTAAATTCTTTTTGCATCCATTTTAGGGACTTTTGATCTCGTTTGGACACATTTCCTGCCTAACTGAGCCATTGGCCAAAGGGGTGAAAATTTGGGGGGCCACGCCCGCCAAATGGGCCAAATTTATTTTTCAGCCATTTTACCTGTTTTGACTTCCTTTTACCAAGAAAGGACCAGAGGGTTGAAAAGTGACCTGATTTCATTTGTAAAAAGCCAAGAAACTGCTTGGGAAACTGCCATTTCCTGAAACCGGAAGTGGCCTCCTCAAAACCGGAAGTGGCCCTTAAACACCTTTCTCCTTGACATTTTGGTCTTTAAATTCTTTTTGCATCCATTTTAGGGACTTTTGATCTCGTTTGGACACATTTCCTGCGTAACTGAGCCATTGGCCAAAGGGGTGAAAATTTGGGGGGCCACGCCCGCCAAATGGGCCAAATTTATTTTTCAGCCATTTTACCTGTTTTGACTTCCTTTTACCAAGAAAGGACCAGAGGGTTGAAAAGTGACCTGATTTCATTTGTAAAAAGCCAAGAAACTGCTTGGGAAACTGCCATTTCCTGAAACCGGAAGTGGCCTCCTCAAAACCGGAAGTGGCCCTTAAACACCTTTCTCCTTGACATTTTGGCCTTTAAATTCTTTTTGCACCCATTTTAGGGACTTTTGATTTCGTTTGGACACATTTCCTGCATATCTGAGCCATTGGCCAAAGGGGTGAAAATTTGGGGGGCCACGCCCGCCAAATGGGCCAAATTTATTTTTCAGCCATTTTACCTGTTTTGACTTCCTTTTACCAAGAAAGGACCAGAGGGTTGAAAAGTGACCTGATTTCATTTGTAAAAAGCCAAGAAACTGCTTGGGAAACTGCCATTTCCTGAAACCGGAAGTGGCCTCCTCAAAACCGGAAGTGGCCCTTAAACACCTTTCTCCTTGACATTTTGGCCTTTAAATTCTTTTTGCATCCATTTTAGGGACTTTTGATTTTGTTTGGACACATTTCCTGCGTATCTGAGCCATTGGCCAAAGGGGTGAAAATTTGGGGGGCCACGCCCGCCAAATGGGCCAAATTTATTTTTCAGCCATTTTACCTGTTTTGACTTCCTTTTACCAAGAAAGGACCAGAGGGTTGAAAAGTGACCTGATTTCATTTGTAAAAAGCCAAGAAACTGCTTGGGAAACTGCCATTTCCTGAAACCGGAAGTGGCCTCCTCAAAACCGGAAGTGGCCCTTAAACACCTTTCTCCTTGACATTTTGGCCTTTAAATTCTTTTTGCATCCATTTTAGGGACTTTTGATTTCGTTTGGACACATTTCCTGCGTATCTGAGCCATTGGCCAAAGGGGTGAAAATTTGGGGGGCCACGCCCGCCAAATGGGCCAAATTTATTTTTCAGCCATTTTACCAGTTTTGACTTCCTTTTACCAAGAAAGGACCAGAGGGTTGAAAAGTGACCTGATTTCATTTGTAAAAAGCCAAGAAACTGCTTGGGAAACTGCCATTTCCTGAAACCGGAAGTGGCCTCCTCAAAACCGGAAGTGGCCCTTAAACACCTTTCTCCTTGACATTTTGGCCTTTAAATTCTTTTTGCATCCATTTTAGGGACTTTTGATCTCGTTTGGACACATTTCCTGCCTAACTGAGCCATTGGCCAAAGGGGTGAAAATTTGGGGGGCCACGCCCGCCAAATGGGCCAAATTTATTTTTCAGCCATTTTACCTGTTTTGACTTCCTTTTACCAAGAAAGGACCAGAGGGTTGAAAAGTGACCTGATTTCATTTGTAAAAAGCCAAGAAACTGCTTGGGAAACTGCCATTTCCTGAAACCGGAAGTGGCCTCCTCAAAACCGGAAGTGGCCCTTAAACACCTTTCTCCTTGACATTTTGGTCTTTAAATTCTTTTTGCATCCATTTTAGGGACTTTTGATCTCGTTTGGACACATTTCCTCCGTAACTGAGCCATTGGCCAAAGGGGTGAAAATTTGGGGGGCTACGTCCGCCAAATGGACCAAATTTATTTTTCAGCCATTTTACCTGTTTTGACTTCCTTTTACCAAGAAAGGACCAGAGGGTTGAAAAGTGACCTGATTTCATTTGTAAAAAGCCAAGAAACTGCTTGGGAAACTGCCATTTCCTGAAACCGGAAGTGGCCTCCTCAAAACCGGAAGTGGCCCTTAAACACCTTTCTCCTTGACATTTTGGTCTTTAAATTCTTTTTGCATCCATTTTAGGGACTTTTGATCTCGTTTGGACACATTTCCTGCGTAACTGAGCCTTTGGCCAAAGGGGTGAAAATTTGGGGGGCCACGCCCGCCAAATGGGCCAAATTTATTTTTCAGCCATTTTACCTGTTTTGGCTTCCTTTTACCAAGAAAGGACCAGAGGGTTGAAAAGTGACCTGATTTCATTTGTAAAAAGCCAAGAAACTGCTTGGGAAACTGCCATTTCCTGAAACCGGAAGTGGCCTCCTCAAAACCGGAAGTGGCCCTTAAACACCTTTCTCCTTGACATTTTGGCCTTTAAATTCTTTTTGCATCCATTTTAGGGACTTTTGATCTCGTTTGGACACATTTCCTGCCTAACTGAGCAATTGGCCAAAGGGGTGAAAATTTGGGGGGCCACGCCCGCCAAATGGGCCAAATTTATTTTTCAGCCATTTTACCTGTTTTGACTTCCTTTTACCAAGAAAGGACCAGAGGGTTGAAAAGTTACCTGATTTCATTTGTAAAAAGCCAAGAAACTGCTTGGGAAACTGCCATTTCCTGAAACCGGAAGTGGCCTCCTCAAAACCGGAAGTGGCCCTTAAACACCTTTCTCCTTGACATTTTGGCCTTTAAATTCTTTTTGCATCCATTTTAGGGACTTTTGATTTCGTTTGGACACATTTCCTGCGTATCTGAGCCATTGGCCAAAGGGGTGAAAATTTGGGGGGCCACGCCCGCCAAATGGGCCAAATTTATTTTTCAGCCATTTTACCTGTTTTGGCTTCCTTTTACCAAGAAAGGACCAGAGGGTTGAAAAGTGACCTGATTTCATTTGTAAAAAGCCAAGAAACTGCTTGGGAAACTGCCATTTCCTGAAACCGGAAGTGGCCTCCTCAAAACCGGAAGTGGCCCTTAAACACCTTTCTCCTTGACATTTTGGCCTTTAAATTATTTTTGCATCCATTTTAGGGACTTTTGATCTCCTTTGGACACATTTCCTGCCTAACTGAGCCATTGGCCAAAGGGGTGAAAATTTGGGGGGCCACGCCCGCCAAATGGGCCAAATTTATTTTTCAGCCATTTTACCTGTTTTGACTTCCTTTTACCAAGAAAGGACCAGAGGGTTGAAAAGTGACCTGATTTCATTTGTAGAAAGCCAAGAAACTGCTTGGGAAACTGCCATTTCCTGAAACCGGAAGTGGCCTCCTCAAAACCGGAAGTGGCCCTTAAACACCTTTCTCCTTGACATTTTGGTCTTTAAATTCTTTTTGCATCCATTTTAGGGACTTTTGATCTCGTTTGGACACATTTCCTGCGTAACTGAGCCTTTGGCCAAAGGGGTGAAAATTTGGGGGGCCACGCCCGCCAAATGGGCCAAATTTATTTTTCAGCCATTTTACCTGTTTTGGCTTCCTTTTACCAAGAAAGGACCAGAGGGTTGAAAAGTGACCTGATTTCATTTGTAAAAAGCCAAGAAACTGCTTGGGAAACTGCCATTTCCTGAAACCGGAAGTGGCCTCCTCAAAACCGGAAGTGGCCCTTAAACACCTTTCTCCTTGACATTTTGGCCTTTAAATTCTTTTTGCATCCATTTTAGGGACTTTTGATCTCGTTTGGACACATTTCCTGCCTAACTGAGCAATTGGCCAAAGGGGTGAAAATTTGAGGGGCCACGCCCGCCAAATGGGCCAAATTTATTTTTCAGCCATTTTACCTGTTTTGACTTCCTTTTACCAAGAAAGGACCAGAGGGTTGAAAAGTTACCTGATTTCATTTGTAAAAAGCCAAGAAACTGCTTGGGAAACTGCCATTTCCTGAAACCGGAAGTGGCCTCCTCAAAACCGGAAGTGGCCCTTAAACACCTTTCTCCTTGACATTTTGGTCTTTAAATTCTTTTTGCATCCATTTTAGGGACTTTTGATCTCGTTTGGACACATTTCCTGCGTAACTGAGCCATTGGCCAAAGGGGTGAAAATTTGGGGGGCCACGACCGCCAAATGGGCCAAATTTATTTTTCAGTCATTTTACCTGTTTTGACTTCCTTTTACCAAGAAAGGACCAGAGGGTTGAAAAGTGACCTGATTTCATTTGTAAAAAGCCAAGAAACTGCTTGGGAAACTGCCATTTCCTGAAACCGGAAGTGGCCTCCTCAAAACCGGAAGTGGCCCTTAAACACCTTTCTCCTTGACATTTTGGCCTTTAAATTCTTTTTGCATCCATTTTAGGGACTTTTGATTTCGTTTGGACACATTTCCTGCGTATCTGAGCCATTGGCCAAAGGGGTGAAAATTTGGGGGGCCACGCCCGCCAAATGGGCCAAATTTATTTTTCAGCCATTTTACCTGTTTTGGCTTCCTTTTACCAAGAAAGGACCAGAGGGTTGAAAAGTGACCTGATTTCATTTGTAAAAAGCCAAGAAACTGCTTGGGAAACTGCCATTTCCTGAAACCGGAAGTGGCCTCCTCAAAACCGGAAGTGGCCCTTAAACACCTTTCTCCTTGACATTTTGGCCTTTAAATTATTTTTGCATCCATTTTAGGGACTTTTAATCTCCTTTGGACACATTTCCTGCCTAACTGAGCCATTGGCCAAAGGGGTGAAAATTTGGGGGGCCACGCCCGCCAAATGGGCCAAATTTATTTTTCAGCCATTTTACCTGTTTTGACTTCCTTTTACCAAGAAAGGACCAGAGGGTTGAAAAGTGACCTGATTTCATTTGTAGAAAGCCAAGAAACTGCTTGGGAAACTGCCATTTCCTGAAACCGGAAGTGGCCTCCTCAAAACCGGAAGTGGCCCTTAAACACCTTTCTCCTTGACATTTTGGTCTTTAAATTCTTTTTGCATCCATTTTAGGGACTTTTGATCTCGTTTGGACACATTTCCTGCGTAACTGAGCCTTTGGCCAAAGGGGTGAAAATTTGGGGGCCACGCCCGCCAAATGGGCCAAATTTATTTTTCAGCCATTTTACCTGTTTTGGCTTCCTTTTACCAAGAAAGGACCAGAGGGTTGAAAAGTGACCTGATTTCATTTGTAAAAAGCCAAGAAACTGCTTGGGAAACTGCCATTTCCTGAAACCGGAAGTGGCCTCCTCAAAACCGGAAGTGGCCCTTAAACACCTTTCTCCTTGACATTTTGGCCTTTAAATTCTTTTTGCATCCATTTTAGGGACTTTTGATCTCGTTTGGACACATTTCCTGCCTAACTGAGCAATTGGCCAAAGGGGTGAAAATTTGGGGGGCCACGCCCGCCAAATGGGCCAAATTTATTTTTCAGCCATTTTACCTGTTTTGACTTCCTTTTACCAAGAAAGGACCAGAGGGTTGAAAAGTTACCTGATTTCATTTGTAAAAAGCCAAGAAACTGCTTGGGAAACTGCCATTTCCTGAAACCGGAAGTGGCCTCCTCAAAACCGGAAGTGGCCCTTAAACACCTTTCTCCTTGACATTTTGGTCTTTAAATTCTTTTTGCATCCATTTTAGGGACTTTTGATCTCGTTTGGACACATTTCCTGCGTAACTGAGCCATTGGCCAAAGGGGTGAAAATTTGGGGGGCCACGCCCGCCAAATGGGCCAAATTTATTTTTCAGTCATTTTACCTGTTTTGACTTCCTTTTACCAAGAAAGGACCAGAGGGTTGAAAAGTGACCTGATTTCATTTGTAAAAAGCCAAGAAACTGCTTGGGAAACTGCCATTTCCTGAAACCGGAAGTGGCCTCCTCAAAACCGGAAGTGGCCCTTAAACACCTTTCTCCTTGACATTTTGGCCTTTAAATTCTTTTTGCATCCATTTTAGGGACTTTTGATTTCGTTTGGACACATTTCCTGCGTATCTGAGCCATTGGCCAAAGTGGTGAAAATTTGGGGGGCCACGCCCGCCAAATGGGCCAAATTTATTTTTCAGCTATTTTACCTGTTCTGACTTCCTTTTACCAAGAAAGGACCAGAGGGTTGAAAAGTGACCTGATTTCATTTGTAGAAAGCCAAGAAACTGCTTGGGAAACTGCCATTTCCTGAAACCGGAAGTGGCCTCCTCAAAACCGGAAGTGGCCCTTAAACACCTTTCTCCTTGACATTTTGGTCTTTAAATTTTTTTTGCATCCATTTTAGGGACTTTTGATCTCGTTTGGACACATTTCCTGCGTAACTGAGCCTTTGGCCAAAGGGGTGAAAATTTGGGGGGCCACGCCCGCCAAATGGGCCAAATTTATTTTTCAGCCATTTTACCTGTTTTGGCTTCCTTTTACCAAGAAAGGACCAGAGGGTTGAAAAGTGACCTGATTTCATTTGTAAAAAGCCAAGAAACTGCTTGGGAAACTGCCATTTCCTGAAACCGGAAGTGGCCTCCTCAAAACCGGAAGTGGCCCTTAAACACCTTTCTCCTTGACATTTTGGCCTTTAAATTCTTTTTGCATCCATTTTAGGGACTTTTGATCTCGTTTGGACACATTTCCTGCCTAACTGAGCCATTGGCCAAAGGGGTGAAAATTTGGGGGGCCACGCCCGCCAAATGGGCCAAATTTATTTTTCAGCCATTTTACCTGTTTTGACTTCCTTTTACCAAGAAAGGACCAGAGGGTTGAAAAGTTACCTGATTTCATTTGTAAAAAGCCAAGAAACTGCTTGGGAAACTGCCATTTCCTGAAACCGGAAGTGGCCTCCTCAAAACCGGAAGTGGCCCTTAAACACCTTTCTCCTTGACATTTTGGTCTTTAAATTCTTTTTGCATCCATTTTAGGGACTTTTGATCTCGTTTGGACACATTTCCTGCGTAACTGAGCCATTGGCCAAAGGGGTGAAAATTTGGGGGGCCACGACCGCCAAATGGGCCAAATTTATTTTTCAGCCATTTTACCTGTTTTGACTTCCTTTTACCAAGAAAGGACCAGAGGGTTGAAAAGTGACCTGATTTCATTTGTAAAAAGCCAAGAAACTGCTTGGGAAACTGCCATTTCCTGAAACCGGAAGTGGCCTCATCAAAACCGGAAGTGGCCCTTAAACACCTTTCTCCTTGACATTTTGGCCTTTAAATTCTTTTTGCATCCATTTTAGGGACTTTTGATTTCGTTTGGACACATTTCCTGCGTATCTGAGCCATTGGCCAAAGGGGTGAAAATTTGGGGGGCCACGCCCGCCAAATGGGCCAAATTTATTTTTCAGCCATTTTACCTGTTTTGACTTCCTTTTACCAAGAAAGGACCAGAGGGTTGAAAAGTGACCTGATTTCATTTGTAAAAAGCCAAGAAACTGCTTGGGAAACTGCCATTTCCTGAAACCGGAAGTGGCCTCCTCAAAACCGGAAGTGGCCCTTAAACACCTTTCTCCTTGACATTTTGGCCTTTAAATTCTTTTTGCATCCATTTTAGGGACTTTTGATCTCGTTTGGACACATTTCCTGCCTAACTGAGCCATTGGCCAAAGGGGTGAAAATTTGGGGGGCCACGCCCGCCAAATGGGCCAAATTTATTTTTCAGCCATTTTACCTGTTTTGACTTCCTTTTACCAAGAAAGGAACAGAGGGTTGAAAAGTGACCTGATTTCATTTGTAAAAAGCCAAGAAACTGCTTGGGAAACTGCCATTTCCTGAAACCGGAAGTGGCCTCCTCAAAACCGGAAGTGGCCCTTAAACACCTTTCTCCTTGACATTTTGGTCTTTAAATTCTTTTTGCATCCATTTTAGGGACTTTTGATCTCATTTCGACACATTTCCTGCGCAACTGAGCCATTGGCCAAAGGGGTGAAAATTTGGGGGGCCACGCCCGCCAAATGGGCCAAATTTATTTTTCAGCCATTTTACCTGTTTTGACTTCCTTTTACCAAGAAAGGACCAGAGGGTGGAAAAGTGACCTGATTTCATTTGTAAAAAGCCAAGAAACTGCTTGGGAAACTGCCATTTCCTGAAACCGGAAGTGGCCTCCTCAAAACCGGAAGTGGCCCTTAAACACCTTTCTCCTTGACATTTTGGCCTTTAAATTCTTTTTGCATCCATTTTAGGGACTTTTGATCTCGTTTGGACACATTTCCTGCCTAACTGAGCCATTGGCCAAAGGGGTGAAAATTTGGGGGGCCACGCCCGCCAAATGGGCCAAATTTATTTTTCAGCCATTTTACCTGTTTTGACTTCCTTTTACCAAGAAAGGACCAGAGGGTTGAAAAGTGACCTGATTTCATTTGTAGAAAGCCAAGAAACTGCTTGGGAAACTGCCATTTCCTGAAACCGGAAGTGGCCTCCTCAAAACCGGAAGTGGTCCTTAAACACCTTTCTCCTTGACATTTTGGCCTTTAAATTCTTTTTGCATCCATTTTAGGGACTTTTGATCTCGTTTGGACACATTTCCTGCCTAACTGAGCCATTGGCCAAAGGGGTGAAAATTTGGGGGGCCACGCCCGCCAAATGGGCCAAATTTATTTTTCAGCCATTTTACCTGTTTTGACTTCCTTTTACCAAGAAAGGACCAGAGGGTTGAAAAGTTACCTGATTTCATTTGTAAAAAGCCAAGAAACTGCTTGGGAAACTGCCATTTCCTGAAACCGGAAGTGGCCTCCTCAAAACCGGAAGTGGCCCTTAAACACCTTTCTCCTTGACATTTTGGTCTTTAAATTCTTTTTGCATCCATTTTAGGGACTTTTGATCTCGTTTGGACACATTTCCTGCGTAACTGAGCCATTGGCCAAAGGGGTGAAAATTTGGGGGGCCACGCCCGCCAAATGGGCCAAATTTATTTTTCAGCCATTTTACCTGTTTTGACTTCCTTTTACCAAGAAAGGACCAGAGGGTTGAAAAGTGACCTGATTTCATTTGTAAAAAGCCAAGAAACTGCTTGGGAAACTGCCATTTCCTGAAACCGGAAGTGGCCTCCTCAAAACCGGAAGTGGCCCTTAAACACCTTTCTCCTTGACATTTTGGCCTTTAAATTCTTTTTGCATCCATTTTAGGGACTTTTGATTTCGTTTGGACACATTTCCTGCGTATCTGAGCCATTGGCCAAAGGGGTGAAAATTTGGGGGGCCACGCCCGCCAAATGGGCCAAATTTATTTTTCAGCCATTTTACCTGTTTTGACTTCCTTTTACCAAGAAAGGACCAGAGGGTTGAAAAGTGACCTGATTTCATTTGTAAAAAGCCAAGAAACTGCTTGGGAAACTGCCATTTCCTGAAACCGGAAGTGGCCTCCTCAAAACCGGAAGTGGCCCTTAAACACCTTTCTCCTTGACATTTTGGCCTTTAAATTCTTTTTGCATCCATTTTAGGGACTTTTGATCTCGTTTGGACACATTTCCTGCCTAACTGAGCCATTGGCCAAAGGGGTGAAAATTTGGGGGGCCACGCCCGCCAAATGGGCCAAATTTATTTTTCAGCCATTTTACCTGTTTTGACTTCCTTTTACCAAGAAAGGACCAGAGGGTTGAAAAGTGACCTGATTTCATTTGTAAAAAGCCAAGAAACTGCTTGGGAAACTGCCATTTCCTGAAACCGGAAGTGGCCTCCTCAAAACCGGAAGTGGCCCTTAAACACCTTTCTCCTTGACATTTTGGTCTTTAAATTCTTTTTGCATCCATTTTAGGGACTTTTGATCTCGTTTGGACACATTTCCTCCGTAACTGAGCCATTGGCCAAAGGGGTGAAAATTTGGGGGGCTACGCCCGCCAAATGGGCCAAATTTATTTTTCAGCCATTTTACCTGTTTTGACTTCCTTTTACCAAGAAAGGACCAGAGGGTT
Organism: Aquarana catesbeiana; assembly: GCF_042186555.1. Taxonomy (NCBI): domain Eukaryota; kingdom Metazoa; phylum Chordata; class Amphibia; order Anura; family Ranidae; genus Aquarana; species Aquarana catesbeiana. The sequence continues at coordinate 251,766,421 of NC_133331.1, forward strand.
GAAAAGTGACCTGATTTCATTTGTAAAAAGCCAAGAAACTGCTTGGGAAACTGCCATTTCCTGAAACCGGAAGTGGCCTCCTCAAAACCGGAAGTGGCCCTTAAACACCATTCTCCTTGACATTTTGGTGTTTAAATTCTTTTTGCATCCATTTTAGGGACTTTTGATCTCGTTTGGACACATTTCCTGCGTAACTGAGCCATTGGCCAAAGGCATGAAAATTTGGGGGGCCACGCCCGCCAAATGGGCCAAATTTATTTTTCAGCCATTTTACCTGTTTTGACTTCCTTTTACCAAGAAAGGACCAGAGGGTTGAAAAGTGACCTGATTTCATTTGTAAAAAGCCAAGAAACTGCTTGGGAAACTGCCATTTCCTGAAACCGGAAGTGGCCTCCTCAAAACCGGAAGTGGCCCTTAAACACCTTTCTCCTTGACATTTTGGCCTTTAAATTCTTTTTGCATCCATTTTAGGGACTTTTGATCTCGTTTGGACACATTTCCTGCGTAACTGAGCCATTGGCCAAAGGGGTGAAAATTTGGGGGGCCACGACCGCCAAATGGGCCAAATTTATTTTTCAGCCATTTTACCTGTTTTGACTTCCTTTTACCAAGAAAGGACCAGAGGGTTGAAAAGTGACCTGATTTCATTTGTAAAAAGCCAAGAAACTGCTTGGGAAACTGCCATTTCCTGAAACCGGAAGTGGCCTCCTCAAAACCGGAAGTGGCCCTTAAACACCTTTCTCCTTGACATTTTGGCCTTTAAATTCTTTTTGCATCCATTTTAGGGACTTTTGATTTCATTTGGACACATTTCCTGCGTATCTGAGCCATTGGCCAAAGGGGTGAAAATTTGGGGGGCCACGCCCGCCAAATGGGCCAAATTTATTTTTCAGCCATTTTACCTGTTTTGACTTCCTTTTACCAAGAAAGGACCAGAGGGTTGAAAAGTGACCTGATTTCATTTGTAAAAAGCCAAGAAACTGCTTGGGAAACTGCCATTTCCTGAAACCGGAAGTGGCCTCCTCAAAACCGGAAGTGGCCCTTAAACACCTTTCTCCTTGACATTTTGGCCTTTAAATTCTTTTTGCATCCATTTTAGGGACTTTTGATCTCGTTTGGACACATTTCCTGCCTAACTGAGCCATTGGCCAAAGGGGTGAAAATTTGGGGGGCCACGCCCGCCAAATGGGCCAAATTTATTTTTCAGCCATTTTACCTGTTTTGACTTCCTTTTACCAAGAAAGGACCAGAGGGTTGAAAAGTGACCTGATTTCATTTGTAAAAAGCCAAGAAACTGCTTGGGAAACTGCCATTTCCTGAAACCGGAAGTGGCCTCCTCAAAACCGGAAGTGGCCCTTAAACACCTTTCTCCTTGACATTTTGGTCTTTAAATTCTTTTTGCATCCATTTTAGGGACTTTTGATCTCGTTTGGACACATTTCCTGCGTAACTGAGCCATTGGCCAAAGGGGTGAAAATTTGGGGGGCCACGCCCGCCAAATGGGCCAAATTTATTTTTCAGCCATTTTACCTGTTTTGACTTCCTTTTACCAAGAAAGGACCAGAGGGTTGAAAAGTGACCTGATTTCATTTGTAAAAAGCCAAGAAACTGCTTGGGAAACTGCCATTTCCTGAAACCGGAAGTGGCCTCCTCAAAACCGGAAGTGGCCCTTAAACACCTTTCTCCTTGACATTTTGGCCTTTAAATTCTTTTTGCATCCATTTTAGGGACTTTTGATTTTGTTTGGACACATTTCCTGCGTATCTGAGCCATTGGCCAAAGGGGTGAAAATTTGGGGGGCCACGCCCGCCAAATGGGCCAAATTTATTTTTCAGCCATTTTACCTGTTTTGACTTCCTTTTACCAAGAAAGGACCAGAGGTTTGAAAAGTGACCTGATTTCATTTGTAAAAAGCCAAGAAACTGCTTGGGAAACTGCCATTTCCTGAAACCGGAAGTGGCCTCCTCAAAACCGGAAGTGGCCCTTAAACACCTTTCTCCTTGACATTTTGGCCTTTAAATTCTTTTTGCATCCATTTTAGGGACTTTTGATTTCGTTTGGACACATTTCCTGCGTATCTGAGCCATTGGCCAAAGGGGTGAAAATTTGGGGGGCCACGCCCGCCAAATGGGCCAAATTTATTTTTCAGCCATTTTACCTGTTTTGACTTCCTTTTACCAAGAAAGGACCAGAGGGTTGAAAAGTGACCTGATTTCATTTGTAAAAAGCCAAGAAACTGCTTGGGAAACTGCCATTTCCTGAAACCGGAAGTGGCCTCCTCAAAACCGGAAGTGGCCCTTAAACACCTTTCTCCTTGACATTTTGGCCTTTAAATTCTTTTTGCATCCATTTTAGGGACTTTTGATCTCGTTTGGACACATTTCCTGCCTAACTGAGCCATTGGCCAAAGGGGTGAAAATTTGGGGGCCACGCCCGCCAAATGGGCCAAATTTATTTTTCAGCCATTTTACCTGTTTTGACTTCCTTTTACCAAGAAAGGACCAGAGGGTTGAAAAGTGACCTGATTTCATTTGTAAAAAGCCAAGAAACTGCTTGGGAAACTGCCATTTCCTGAAACCGGAAGTGGCCTCCTCAAAACCGGAAGTGGCCCTTAAACACCTTTCTCCTTGACATTTTGGTCTTTAAATTCTTTTTGCATCCATTTTAGGGACTTTTGATCTCATTTGGACACATTTCCTCCGTAACTGAGCCATTGGCCAAAGGGGTGAAAATTTGGTGGGCTACGCCCGCCAAATGGGCCAAATTTATTTTTCAGCCATTTTACCTGTTTTGACTTCCTTTTACCAAGAAAGGACCAGAGGGTTGAAAAGTGACCTGATTTCATTTGTAAAAAGCCAAGAAACTGCTTGGGAAACTGCCATTTCCTGAAACCGGAAGTGGCCTCCTCAAAACCGGAAGTGGCCCTTAAACACCATTCTCCTTGACATTTTGGTCTTTAAATTCTTTTTGCATCCATTTTAGGGACTTTTGATCTCGTTTGGACACATTTCCTGCGTAACTGAGCCATTGGCCAAAGGCATGAAAATTTGGGGGGCCACGCCCGCCAAATGGGCCAAATTTATTTTTCAGCCATTTTACCTGTTTTGACTTCCTTTTACCAAGAAAGGACCAGAGGGTTGAAAAGTGACCTGATTTCATTTGTAAAAAGCCAAGAAACTGCTTGGGAAACTGCCATTTCCTGAAACCGGAAGTGGCCTCCTCAAAACCGGAAGTGGCCCTTAAACACCTTTCTCCTTGACATTTTGGCCTTTAAATTCTTTTTGCATCCATTTTAGGGACTTTTGATCTCGTTTGGACACATTTCCTGCGTAACTGAGCCATTGGCCAAAGGGGTGAAAATTTGGGGGGCCACGACCGCCAAATGGGCCAAATTTATTTTTCAGCCATTTTACCTGTTTTGACTTCCTTTTACCAAGAAAGGACCAGAGAGTTGAAAAGTGACCTGATTTCATTTGTAAAAAGCCAAGAAACTGCTTGGGAAACTGCCATTTCCTGAAACCGGAAGTGGCCTCCTCAAAACCGGAAGTGGCCCTTAAACACCTTTCTCCTTGACATTTTGGCCTTTAAATTCTTTTTGCATCCATTTTAGGGACTTTTGATTTCGTTTGGACACATTTCCTGCGTATCTGAGCCATTGGCCAAAGGGGTGAAAATTTGGGGGGCCACGCCCGCCAAATGGGCCAAATTTATTTTTCAGCCATTTTACCTGTTTTGACTTCCTTTTACCAAGAAAGGACCAGAGGGTTGAAAAGTGACCTGATTTCATTTGTAAAAAGCCAAGAAACTGCTTGGGAAACTGCCATTTCCTGAAACCGGAAGTGGCCTCCTCAAAACCGGAAGTGGCCCTTAAACACCTTTCTCCTTGACATTTTGGCCTTTAAATTCTTTTTGCATCCATTTTAGGGACTTTTGATCTCGTTTGGACACATTTCCTGCCTAACTGAGCCATTGGCCAAAGGGGTGAAAATTTGGGGGGCCACGCCCGCCAAATGGGCCAAATTTATTTTTCAGCCATTTTACCTGTTTTGACTTCCTTTTACCAAGAAAGGACCAGAGGGTTGAAAAGTGACCTGATTTCATTTGTAAAAAGCCAAGAAACTGCTTGGGAAACTGCCATTTCCTGAAACCGGAAGTGGCCTCCTCAAAACCGGAAGTGGCCCTTAAACACCTTTCTCCTTGACATTTTGGCCTTTAAATTCTTTTTGCACCCATTTTAGGGACTTTTGATTTCGTTTGGACACATTTCCTGCATATCTGAGCCATTGGCCAAAGGGGTGAAAATTTGGGGGGCCACGCCCGCCAAATGGGCCAAATTTATTTTTCAGCCATTTTACCTGTTTTGACTTCCTTTTACCAAGAAAGGACCAGAGGGTTGAAAAGTGACCTGATTTCATTTGTAAAAAGCCAAGAAACTGCTTGGGAAACTGCCATTTCCTGAAACCGGAAGTGGCCTCCTCAAAACCGGAAGTGGCCCTTAAACACCTTTCTCCTTGACATTTTGGCCTTTAAATTCTTTTTGCATCCATTTTAGGGACTTTTGATTTTGTTTGGACACATTTCCTGCGTATCTGAGCCATTGGCCAAAGGGGTGAAAATTTGGGGGGCCACGCCCGCCAAATGGGCCAAATTTATTTTTCAGCCATTTTACCTGTTTTGACTTCCTTTTACCAAGAAAGGACCAGAGGGTTGAAAAGTGACCTGATTTCATTTGTAAAAAGCCAAGAAACTGCTTGGGAAACTGCCATTTCTTGAAACCGGAAGTGGCCTCCTCAAAACCGGAAGTGGTCCTTAAACACCTTTCTCCTTGACATTTTGGTCTTTAAATTCTTTTTGCATCCATTTTAGGGACTTTTGATCTCGTTTGGACACATTTCCTGCCTAACTGAGCCATTGGCCAAAGGGGTGAAAATTTGGGGGGCCACGCCCGCCAAATGGGCCAAATTTATTTTTCAGCCATTTTACCTGTTTTGACTTCCTTTTACCAAGAAAGGACCAGAGGGTTGAAAAGTGACCTGATTTCATTTGTAAAAAGCCAAGAAACTGCTTGGGAAACTGCCATTTCTTGAAACCGGAAGTGGCCTCCTCAAAACCGGAAGTGGCCCTTAAACACCATTCTCCTTGACATTTTGGTCTTTAAATTCTTTTTGCATACATTTTAGGGACTTTTGATCTCGTTTGGACACATTTCCTGCCTAACTGAGCCATTGGCCAAAGGGGTGAAAATTTGGGGGGCCACGCCCGCCAAATGGGCCAAATTTATTTTTCAGCCATTTTACCTGTTTTGACTTCCTTTTACCAAGAAAGGACCAGAGGGTTGAAAAGTGACCTGATTTCATTTGTAAAAAGCCAAGAAACTGCTTGGGAAACTGCCATTTCCTGAAACCGGAAGTGGCCTCCTCAAAACCGGAAGTGGCCCTTAAACACCATTCTCCTTGACATTTTGGTCTTTAAATTCTTTTTGCATCCATTTTAGGGACTTTTGATCTCGTTTGGACACATTTCCTGCATAACTGAGCCATTGGCCAAAGGCATGAAAATTTGGGGGGCCACGCCCGCCAAATGGGCCAAATTTATTTTTCAGCCATTTTACCTGTTTTGACTTCCTTTTACCAAGAAAGGACCAGAGGGTTGAAAAGTGACCTGATTTCATTTGTAAAGAGCCAAGAAACTGCTTGGGAAACTGCCATTTCCTGTAACCGGAAGTGGCCTCCTCAAAACCGGAAGTGGCCCTTAAACACCTTTCTCCTTGACATTTTGGTCTTTAAATTCTTTTTGCATCCATTTTAGGGACTTTTGATCTCGTTTGGACACATTTCCTGCGTAACTGAGCCATTGGCCAAAGGGGTTAAAATTTGGGGGGCCACGACCGCCAAATGGGCCAAATTTATTTTTCAGCCATTTTACCTGTTTTGACTTCCTTTTACCAAGAAAGGACCAGAGGGTTGAAAAGTGACCTGATTTCATTTGTAAAAAGCCAAGAAACTGCTTGGGAAACTGCCATTTCCTGAAACCGGAAGTGGCCTCCTCAAAACCGGAAGTGGCCCTTAAACACCTTTCTCCTTGACATTTTGGCCTTTAAATTCTTTTTGCATCCATTTTAGGGACTTTTGATTTCGTTTGGACACATTTCCTGCGTATCTGAGCCATTGGCCAAAGGGGTGAAAATTTGGGGGGCCACGCCCGCCAAATGGGCCAAATTTATTTTTCAGCCATTTTACCTGTTTTGACTTCCTTTTACCAAGAAAGGACCAGAGGGTTGAAAAGTGACCTGATTTCATTTGTAAAAAGCCAAGAAACTGCTTGGGAAACTGCCATTTCCTGAAACCGGAAGTGGCCTCCTCAAAACCGGAAGTGGTCCTTAAACACCTTTCTCCTTGACATTTTGGCCTTTAAATTCTTTTTGCATCCATTTTAGGGACTTTTGATCTCATTTGGACACATTTCCTGCGTAACTGAGCCATTGGCCAAAGGCATGAAAATTTGGGGGGCCACGCCCGCCAAATGGGCCAAATTTATTTTTCAGCCATTTTACCTGTTTTGACTTCCTTTTACCAAGAAAGGACCAGAGGGTTGAAAAGTGACCTGATTTCATTTGTAAAAAGCCAAGAAACTGCTTGGGAAACTGCCATTTCCTGAAACCGGAAGTGGCCTCCTCAAAACCGGAAGTGGCCCTTAAACACCTTTCTCCTTGACATTTTGGTCTTTAAATTCTTTTTGCATCCATTTTAGGGACTTTTGATCTCGTTTGGACACATTTCCTGCGTAACTGAGCCATTGGCCAAAGGGGTGAAAATTTGGGGGGCCACGACCGCCAAATGGGCCAAATTTATTTTTCAGCCATTTTACCTGTTTTGACTTCCTTTTACCAAGAAAGGACCAGAGGGTTGAAAAGTGACCTGATTTCATTTGTAAAAAGCCAAAAAACTGCTTGGGAAACTGCCATTTCCTGAAACCGGAAGTGGCCTCCTCAAAACCGGAAGTGGCCCTTAAACACCTTTCTCCTTGACATTTTGGTCTTTAAATTCTTTTTGCATCCATTTTAGGGACTTTTGATCTCGTTTGGACACATTTCCTGCGTAACTGAGCCATTGGCCAAAGGGGTGAAAATTTGGGGGGCCACGCCCGCCAAATGGGCCAAATTTATTTTTCAGCCATTTTACCTGTTTTGACTTCCTTTTACCAAGAAAGGACCAGAGGGTTGAAAAGTGACCTGATTTCATTTGTAAAAAGCCAAGAAACTGCTTGGGAAACTGCCATTTCCTGAAACCGGAAGTGGCCTCCTCAAAACCGGAAGTGGCCCTTAAACACCTTTCTCCTTGACATTTTGGCCTTTAAATTCTTTTTGCACCCATTTTAGGGACTTTTGATTTCGTTTGGACACATTTCCTGCATATCTCAGCCATTGGCCAAAGGGGTGAAAATTTGGGGGGCCACGCCCGCCAAATGGGCCAAATTTATTTTTCAGCCATTTTACCTGTTTTGACTTCCTTTTACCAAGAAAGGACCAGAGGGTTGAAAAGTGACCTGATTTCATTTGTAAAAAGCCAAGAAACTGCTTGGGAAACTGCCATTTCCTGAAACCGGAAGTGGCCTCCTCAAAACCGGAAGTGGCCCTTAAACACCTTTCTCCTTGACATTTTGGCCTTTAAATTCTTTTTGCATCCATTTTAGGGACTTTTGATTTCGTTTGGACACATTTCCTGCGTATCTGAGCCATTGGCCAAAGGGGTGAAAATTTGGGGGGCCATGCCCGCCAAATGGGCCAAATTTATTTTTCAGCCATTTTACCTGTTTTGACTTCCTTTTACCAAGAAAGGACCAGAGGGTTGAAAAGTGACCTGATTTCATTTGTAAAAAGCCAAGAAACTGCTTGGGAAACTGCCATTTCTTGAAACCGGAAGTGGCCTCCTCAAAACCGGAAGTGGTCCTTAAACACCTTTCTCCTTGACATTTTGGTCTTTAAATTCTTTTTGCATCCATTTTAGGGACTTTTGATCTCGTTTGGACACATTTCCTGCCTAACTGAGCCATTGGCCAAAGGGGTGAAAATTTGGGGGGCCACGCCCGCCAAATGGGCCAAATTTATTTTTCAGCCATTTTACCTGTTTTGACTTCCTTTTACCAAGAAAGGACCAGAGGGTTGAAAAGTGACCTGATTTCATTTGTAAAAAGCCAAGAAACTGCTTGGGAAACTGCCATTTCTTGAAACCGGAAGTGGCCTCCTCAAAACCGGAAGTGGCCCTTAAACACCATTCTCCTTGACATTTTGGTCTTTAAATTCTTTTTGCATACATTTTAGGGACTTTTGATCTCGTTTGGACACATTTCCTGCCTAACTGAGCCATTGGCCAAAGGGGTGAAAATTTTGGGGGCCACGCCCGCCAAATGGGCCAAATTTATTTTTCAGCCATTTTACCTGTTTTGACTTCCTTTTACCAAGAAAGGACCAGAGGGTTGAAAAGTGACCTGATTTCATTTGTAAAAAGCCAAGAAACTGCTTGGGAAACTGCCATTTCCTGAAACCGGAAGTGGCCTCCTCAAAACCGGAAGTGGCCCTTAAACACCTTTCTCCTTGACATTTTGGTCTTTAAATTCTTTTTGCATCCATTTTAGGGACTTTTGATCTCGTTTGGACACATTTCCTGCGTAACTGAGCCATTGGCCAAAGGGGTGAAAATTTGGGGGGCCACGACCGCCAAATGGGCCAAATTTATTTTTCAGCCATTTTACCTGTTTTGACTTCCTTTTACCAAGAAAGGACCAGAGGGTTGAAAAGTGACCTGATTTCATTTGTAAAAAGCCAAGAAACTGCTTGGGAAACTGCCATTTCCTGAAACCGGAAGTGGCCTCCTCAAAACCGGAAGTGGCCCTTAAACACCTTTCTCCTTGACATTTTGGCCTTTAAATTCTTTTTGCATCCATTTTAGGGACTTTTGATTTCGTTTGGACACATTTCCTGCGTATCTGAGCCATTGGCCAAAGGGGTGAAAATTTGGGGGGCCACGCCCGCCAAATGGGCCAAATTTATTTTTCAGCCATTTTACCTGTTTTGACTTCCTTTTACCAAGAAAGGACCAGAGGGTTGAAAAGTGACCTGATTTCATTTGTAAAAAGCCAAGAAACTGCTTGGGAAACTGCCATTTCCTGAAACCGGAAGTGGACTCCTCAAAACCGGAAGTGGCCCTTAAACACCTTTCTCCTTGACATTTTGGCCTTTAAATTCTTTTTGCATCCATTTTAGGGACTTTTGATTTCGTTTGGACACATTTCCTGCGTATCTGAGCCATTGGCCAAAGGGGTGAAAATTTGGGGGGCCACGCCCGCCAAATGGGCCAAATTTATTTTTCAGCCATTTTACCTGTTTTGACTTCCTTTTACCAAGAAAGGACCAGAGGGTTGAAAAGTGACCTGATTTCATTTGTAAAAAGCCAAGAAACTGCTTGGGAAACTGCCATTTCCTGAAACCGGAAGTGGCCTCCTCAAAACCGGAAGTGGCCCTTAAACACCTTTCTCCTTGACATTTTGGCCTTTAAATTCTTTTTGCATCCATTTTAGGGAATTTTGATTTTGTTTGGACACATTTCCTGCGTATCTGAGCCATTGGCCAAAGGGGTGAAAATTTGGGGGGCCACGCCCGCCAAATGGGCCAAATTTATTTTTCAGCCATTTTACCTGTTTTGACTTCCTTTTACCAAGAAAGGACCAGAGGGTTGAAAAGTGACCTGATTTCATTTGTAAAAAGCCAAGAAACTGCTTGGGAAACTGCCATTTCTTGAAACCGGAAGTGGCCTCCTCAAAACCGGAAGTGGTCCTTAAACACCTTTCTCCTTGACATTTTGGTCTTTAAATTCTTTTTGCATCCATTTTAGGGACTTTTGATCTCGTTTGGACACATTTCCTGCCTAACTGAGCCATTGGCCAAAGGGGTGAAAATTTGGGGGGCCACGCCCGCCAAATGGGCCAAATTTATTTTTCAGCCATTTTACCTGTTTTGACTTCCTTTTACCAAGAAAGGACCAGAGGGTTGAAAAGTGACCTGATTTCATTTGTAAAAAGCCAAGAAACTGCTTGGGAAACTGCCATTTCTTGAAACCGGAAGTGGCCTCCTCAAAACCGGAAGTGGCCCTTAAACACCATTCTCCTTGACATTTTGGTCTTTAAATTCTTTTTGCATACATTTTAGGGACTTTTGATCTCGTTTGGACACATTTCCTGCCTAACTGAGCCATTGGCCAAAGGGGTGAAAATTTGGGGGGCCACGCCCGCCAAATGGGCCAAATTTATTTTTCAGCCATTTTACCTGTTTTGACTTCCTTTTACCAAGAAAGGACCAGAGGGTTGAAAAGTGACCTGATTTCATTTGTAAAAAGCCAAGAAACTGCTTGGGAAACTGCCATTTCCTGAAACCGGAAGTGGCCTCCTCAAAACCGGAAGTGGCCCTTAAACACCATTCTCCTTGACATTTTGGTCTTTAAATTCTTTTTGCATCCATTTTAGGGACTTTTGATCTCGTTTGGACACATTTCCTGCATAACTGAGCCATTGGCCAAAGGCATGAAAATTTGGGGGGCCACGCCCGCCAAATGGGCCAAATTTATTTTTCAGCCATTTTACCTGTTTTGACTTCCTTTTACCAAGAAAGGACCAGAGGGTTGAAAAGTGACCTGATTTCATTTGTAAAAAGCCAAGAAACTGCTTGGGAAACTGCCATTTCCTGTAACCGGAAGTGGCCTCCTCAAAACCGGAAGTGGCCCTTAAACACCTTTCTCCTTGACATTTTGGTCTTTAAATTCTTTTTGCATCCATTTTAGGGACTTTTGATCTCGTTTGGACACATTTCCTGCGTAACTGAGCCATTGGCCAAAGGGGTTAAAATTTGGGGGGCCACGACCGCCAAATGGGCCAAATTTATTTTTCAGCCATTTTACCTGTTTTGACTTCCTTTTACCAAGAAAGGACCAGAGGGTTGAAAAGTGACCTGATTTCATTTGTAAAAAGCCAAGAAACTGCTTGGGAAACTGCCATTTCCTGTAACCGGAAGTGGCCTCCTCAAAACCGGAAGTGGCCCTTAAACACCTTTCTCCTTGACATTTTGGTCTTTAAATTCTTTTTGCATCCATTTTAGGGACTTTTGATCTCGTTTGGACACATTTCCTGCGTAACTGAGCCATTGGCCAAAGGGGTTAAAATTTGGGGGGCCACGACCGCCAAATGGGCCAAATTTATTTTTCAGCCATTTTACCTGTTTTGACTTCCTTTTACCAAGAAAGGACCAGAGGGTTGAAAAGTGACCTGATTTCATTTGTAAAAAGCCAAGAAACTGCTTGGGAAACTGCCATTTCCTGAAACCGGAAGTGGCCTCCTCAAAACCGGAAGTGGCCCTTAAACACCTTTCTCCTTGACATTTTGGCCTTTAAATTCTTTTTGCATCCATTTTAGGGACTTTTGATTTCGTTTGGACACATTTCCTGCGTATCTGAGCCATTGGCCAAAGGGGTGAAAATTTGGGGGGCCACGCCCGCCAAATGGGCCAAATTTATTTTTCAGCCATTTTACCTGTTTTGACTTCCTTTTACCAAGAAAGGACCAGAGGGTTGAAAAGTGACCTGATTTCATTTGTAAAAAGCCAAGAAACTGCTTGGGAAACTGCCATTTCCTGAAACCGGAAGTGGCCTCCTCAAAACCGGAAGTGGTCCTTAAACACCTTTCTCCTTGACATTTTGGCCTTTAAATTCTTTTTGCATCCATTTTAGGGACTTTTGATCTCATTTGGACACATTTCCTGCGTAACTGAGCCATTGGCCAAAGGCATGAAAATTTGGGGGGCCACGCCCGCCAAATGGGCCAAATTTATTTTTCAGCCATTTTACCTGTTTTGACTTCCTTTTACCAAGAAAGGACCAGAGGGTTGAAAAGTGACCTGATTTCATTTGTAAAAAGCCAAGAAACTGCTTGGGAAACTGCCATTTCCTGTAACCGGAAGTGGCCTCCTCAAAACCGGAAGTGGCCCTTAAACACCTTTCTCCTTGACATTTTGGTCTTTAAATTCTTTTTGCATCCATTTTAGGGACTTTTGATCTCGTTTGGACACATTTCCTGCGTAACTGAGCCATTGGCCAAAGGGGTGAAAATTTGGGGGGCCACGACCGCCAAATGGGCCAAATTTATTTTTCAGCCATTTTACCTGTTTTGACTTCCTTTTACCAAGAAAGGACCAGAGGGTTGAAAAGTGACCTGATTTCATTTGTAAAAAGCCAAAAAACTGCTTGGGAAACTGCCATTTCCTGAAACCGGAAGTGGCCTCCTCAAAACCGGAAGTGGCCCTTAAACACCTTTCTCCTTGACATTTTGGTCTTTAAATTCTTTTTGCATCCATTTTAGGGACTTTTGATCTCATTTGGACACATTTCCTGCGTAACTGAGCCATTGGCCAAAGGGGTGAAAATTTGGGGGGCCACGCCCGCCAAATGGGCCAAATTTATTTTTCAGCCATTTTACCTGTTTTGACTTCCTTTTACCAAGAAAGGACCAGAGGGTTGAAAAGTGACCTGATTTCATTTGTAAAAAGCCAAGAAACTGCTTGGGAAACTGCCATTTCCTGAAACCGGAAGTGGCCTCCTCAAAACCGGAAGTGGCCCTTAAACACCTTTCTCCTTGACATTTTGGCCTTTAAATTCTTTTTGCACCCATTTTAGGGACTTTTGATTTCGTTTGGACACATTTCCTGCATATCTGAGCCATTGGCCAAAGGGGTGAAAATTTGGGGGGCCACGCCCGCCAAATGGGCCAAATTTATTTTTCAGCCATTTTACCTGTTTTGACTTCCTTTTACATAGAAAGGACCAGAGGGTTGAAAAGTGACCTGATTTCATTTGTAAAAAGCCAAGAAACTGCTTGGGAAACTGCCATTTCCTGAAACCGGAAGTGGCCTCCTCAAAACCGGAAGTGGCCCTTAAACACCTTTCTCCTTGACATTTTGGCCTTTAAATTCTTTTTGCATCCATTTTAGGGACTTTTGATTTTGTTTGGACACATTTCCTGCGTATCTGAGCCATTGGCCAAAGGGGTGAAAATTTGGGGGGCCATGCCCGCCAAATGGGCCAAATTTATTTTTCAGCCATTTTACCTGTTTTGACTTCCTTTTACCAAGAAAGGACCAGAGGGTTGAAAAGTGACCTGATTTCATTTGTAAAAAGCCAAGAAACTGCTTGGGAAACTGCCATTTCTTGAAACCGGAAGTGGCCTCCTCAAAACCGGAAGTGGTCCTTAAACACCTTTCTCCTTGACATTTTGGTCTTTAAATTCTTTTTGCATCCATTTTAGGGACTTTTGATCTCGTTTGGACACATTTCCTGCCTAACTGAGCCATTGGCCAAAGGGGTGAAAATTTGGGGGGCCACGCCCGCCAAATGGGCCAAATTTATTTTTCAGCCATTTTACCTGTTTTGACTTCCTTTTACCAAGAAAGGACCAGAGGGTTGAAAAGTGACCTGATTTCATTTGTAAAAAGCCAAGAAACTGCTTGGGAAACTGCCATTTCTTGAAACCGGAAGTGGCCTCCTCAAAACCGGAAGTGGCCCTTAAACACCATTCTCCTTGACATTTTGGTCTTTAAATTCTTTTTGCATACATTTTAGGGACTTTTGATCTCGTTTGGACACATTTCCTGCCTAACTGAGCCATTGGCCAAAGGGGTGAAAATTTTGGGGGCCACGCCCGCCAAATGGGCCAAATTTATTTTTCAGCCATTTTACCTGTTTTGACTTCCTTTTACCAAGAAAGGACCAGAGGGTTGAAAAGTGACCTGATTTCATTTGTAAAAAGCCAAGAAACTGCTTGGGAAACTGCCATTTCCTGAAACCGGAAGTGGCCTCCTCAAAACCGGAAGTGGCCCTTAAACACCTTTCTCCTTGACATTTTGGTCTTTAAATTCTTTTTGCATCCATTTTAGGGACTTTTGATCTCGTTTGGACACATTTCCTGCGTAACTGAGCCATTGGCCAAAGGGGTGAAAATTTGGGGGGCCACGACCGCCAAATGGGCCAAATTTATTTTTCAGCCATTTTACCTGTTTTGACTTCCTTTTACCAAGAAAGGACCAGAGGGTTGAAAAGTGACCTGATTTCATTTGTAAAAAGCCAAGAAACTGCTTGGGAAACTGCCATTTCCTGAAACCGGAAGTGGCCTCCTCAAAACCGGAAGTGGCCCTTAAACACCTTTCTCCTTGACATTTTGGCCTTTAAATTCTTTTTGCATCCATTTTAGGGACTTTTGATTTCGTTTGGACACATTTCCTGCGTATCTGAGCCATTGGCCAAAGGGGTGAAAATTTGGGGGGCCACGCCCGCCAAATGGGCCAAATTTATTTTTCAGCCATTTTACCTGTTTTGACTTCCTTTTACCAAGAAAGGACCAGAGGGTTGAAAAGTGACCTGATTTCATTTGTAAAAAGCCAAGAAACTGCTTGGGAAACTGCCATTTCCTGAAACCGGAAGTGGACTCCTCAAAACCGGAAGTGGCCCTTAAACACCTTTCTCCTTGACATTTTGGCCTTTAAATTCTTTTTGCATCCATTTTAGGGACTTTTGATTTCGTTTGGACACATTTCCTGCGTATCTGAGCCATTGGCCAAAGGGGTGAAAATTTGGGGGGCCACGCCCGCCAAATTGGCCAAATTTATTTTTCAGCCATTTTACCTGTTTTGACTTCCTTTTACCAAGAAAGGACCAGAGGGTTGAAAAGTGACCTGATTTCATTTGTAAAAAGCCAAGAAACTGCTTGGGAAACTGCCATTTCCTGAAACCGGAAGTGGCCTCCTCAAAACCGGAAGTGGCCCTTAAACACCTTTCTCCTTGACATTTTGGCCTTTAAATTCTTTTTGCATCCATTTTAGGGACTTTTGATCTCGTTTGGACACATTTCCTGCCTAACTGAGCCATTGGCCAAAGGGGTGAAAATTTGGGGGGCCACGCCTGCCAATGGGCCAAATTTATTTTTCAGCCATTTTACCTGTTTTGACTTCCTTTTACCAAGAAAGGACCAGAGGGTTGAAAAGTGACCTGATTTCATTTGTAAAAAGCCAAGAAACTGCTTGGGAAACTGCCATTTCCTGAAACCGGAAGTGGCCTCCTCAAAACCGGAAGTGGCCCTTAAACACCTTTCTCCTTGACATTTTGGTCTTTAAATTCTTTTTGCATCCATTTTAGGGACTTTTGATCTCGTTTGGACACATTTCCTGCGTAACTGAGCCATTGGCCAAAGGGGTGAAAATTTGGGGGGCCACGCCCGCCAAATGGGCCAAATTTATTTTTCAGCCATTTTACCTGTTTTGACTTCCTTTTACCAAGAAAGGACCAGAGGGTTGAAAAGTGACCTGATTTCATTTGTAAAAAGCCAAGAAACTGCTTGGGAAACTGCCATTTCCTGAAACCGGAAGTGGCCTCCTCAAAACCGGAAGTGGCCCTTAAACACCATTCTCCTTGACATTTTGGTCTTTAAATTCTTTTTGCATCCATTTTAGGGACTTTTGATCTCGTTTGGACACATTTCCTGCGTAACTGAGCCATTGGCCAAAGGGGTGAAAATTTGGGGGGCCACGCCCGCCAAATGGGCCAAATTTATTTTTCAGCCATTTTACCTGTTTTGACTTCCTTTTACCAAGAAAGGACCAGAGGGTTGAAAAGTGACCTGATTTCATTTGTAAAAAGCCAAGAAACTGCTTGGGAAACTGCCATTTCCTGAAACCGGAAGTGGCCTCCTCAAAACCGGAAGTGGCCCTTAAACACCTTTCTCCTTGACATTTTGGCCTTTAAATTCTTTTTGCATCCATGTTAGGGACTTTTGATTTCGTTTGGACACATTTCCTGCATATCTGAGCCATTGGCCAAAGGGGTGAAAATTTGGGGGGCCACGCCCGCCAAATGGGCCAAATTTATTTTTCAGCCGTTTTACCTGTTTTGACTTCCTTTTACCAAGAAAGGACCAGAGGGTTGAAAAGTGACCTGATTTCATTTGTAAAAAGCCAAGAAACTGCTTGGGAAACTGCCATTTCCTGAAACCGGAAGTGGCCTCCTCAAAACCGGAAGTGGCCCTTAAATTCCTTTCTCCTTGACATTTTGGCCTTTAAATTCTTTTTGCACCCATTTTAGGGACTTTTGATTTCGTTTGGACACATTTCCTGCATATCTGAGCCATTGGCCAAAGGGGTGAAAATTTGGGGGGCCACGCCCGCCAAATGGGCCAAATTTATTTTTCAGCCATTTTACCTGTTTTGACTTCCTTTTACCAAGAAAGGACCAGAGGGTTGAAAAGTGACCTGATTTCATTTGTAAAAAGCCAAGAAACTGCTTGGGAAACTGCAATTTCCTGAAACCGGAAGTGGCCTCCTCAAAACCGGAAGTGGCCCTTAAACACCTTTCTCCTTGACATTTTGGCCTTTAAATTCTTTTTGCATCCATTTTAGGGACTTTTGATTTTGTTTGGACACATTTCCTGCGTATCTGAGCCATTGGCCAAAGGGGTGAAAATTTGGGGGGCCACGCCCGCCAAATGGGCCAAATTTATTTTTCAGCCATTTTACCTGTTTTGACTTCCTTTTACCAAGAAAGGACCAGAGGGTTGAAAAGTGACCTGATTTCATTTGTAAAAAGCCAAGAAACTGCTTGGGAAACTGCCATTTCTTGAAACCGGAAGTGGCCTCCTCAAAACCGGAAGTGGTCCTTAAACACCTTTCTCCTTGACATTTTGGTCTTTAAATTCTTTTTGCATCCATTTTAGGGACTTTTGATCTCGTTTGGACACATTTCCTGCCTAACTGAGCCATTGGCCAAAGGGGTGAAAATTTGGGGGGCCACGCCCGCCAAATGGGCCAAATTTATTTTTCAGCCATTTTACCTGTTTTGACTTCCTTTTACCAAGAAAGGACCAGAGGGTTGAAAAGTGACCTGATTTCATTTGTAAAAAGCCAAGAAACTGCTTGGGAAACTGCCATTTCTTGAAACCGGAAGTGGCCTCCTCAAAACCGGAAGTGGCCCTTAAACACCATTCTCCTTGACATTTTGGTCTTTAAATTCTTTTTGCATACATTTTAGGGACTTTTGATCTCGTTTGGACACATTTCCTGCCTAACTGAGCCATTGGCCAAAGGGGTGAAAATTTGGGGGGCCACGCCCGCCAAATGGGCCAAATTTATTTTTCAGCCATTTTACCTGTTTTGACTTCCTTTTACCAAGAAAGGACCAGAGGGTTGAAAAGTGACCTGATTTCATTTGTAAAAAGCCAAGAAACTGCTTGGGAAACTGCCATTTCCTGAAACCGGAAGTGGCCTCCTCAAAACCGGAAGTGGCCCTTAAACACCTTTCTCCTTGACATTTTGGTCTTTAAATTCTTTTTGCATCCATTTTAGGGACTTTTGATCTCGTTTGGACACATTTCCTGCGTAACTGAGCCATTGGCCAAAGGGGTGAAAATTTGGGGGGCCACGACCGCCAAATGGGCCAAATTTATTTTTCAGCCATTTTACCTGTTTTGACTTCCTTTTACCAAGAAAGGACCAGAGGGTTGAAAAGTGACCTGATTTCATTTGTAAAAAGCCAAGAAACTGCTTGGGAAACTGCCATTTCCTGAAACCGGAAGTGGCCTCCTCAAAACCGGAAGTGGCCCTTAAACACCTTTCTCCTTGACATTTTGGCCTTTAAATTCTTTTTGCATACATTTTAGGGACTTTTGATTTCGTTTGGACACATTTCCTGCGTATCTGAGCCATTGGCCAAAGGGGTGAAAATTTGGGGGGCCACGCCCGCCAAATGGGCCAAATTTATTTTTCAGCCATTTTACCTGTTTTGACTTCCTTTTACCAAGAAAGGACCAGAGGGTTGAAAAGTGACCTGATTTCATTTGTAAAAAGCCAAGAAACTGCTTGGGAAACTGCCATTTCCTGAAACCTAAAGTGGCCTCCTCAAAACCGGAAGTGGCCCTTAAACACCTTTCTCCTTGACATTTTGGCCTTTAAATTCTTTTTGCATCCATTTTAGGGACTTTTGATTTCGTTTGGACACATTTCCTGCGTATCTGAGCCATTGGATAAGGGGTGAAAATTTGGGGGGCCACGCCCGCCAAATGGGCCAAATTTATTTTTCAGCCATTTTACCTGTTTTGACTTCCTTTTACCAAGAAAGGACCAGAGGGTTGAAAAGTGACCTGATTTCATTTGTAAAAAGCCAAGAAACTGCTTGGGAAACTGCCATTTCCTGAAACCGGAAGTGGCCTCCTCAAAACCGGAAGTGGTCCTTAAACACCTTTCTCCTTGACATTTTGGCCTTTAAATTCTTTTTGCATCCATTTTAGGGACTTTTGATCTCGTTTGGACACATTTCCTGCCTAACTGAGCCATTGGCCAAAGGGGTGAAAATTTGGGGGGCCACGCCCGCCAAATGGGCCAAATTTATTTTTCAGCCATTTTACCTGTTTTGACTTCCTTTTACCAAGAAAGGACCAGAGGGTTGAAAAGTGACCTGATTTCATTTGTAAAAAGCCAAGAAACTGCTTGGGAAACTGCCATTTCCTGAAACCGGAAGTGGCCTCCTCAAAACCGGAAGTGGCCCTTTAACACTTTTCTCCTTGACATTTTGGCCTTTAAATTCTTTTTGCATCCATTTTAGGGACTTTTGATCTCGTTTGGACACATTTCCTGCCTAACTGAGCCATTGGCCAAAGGGGTGAAAATTTGGGGGGCCACGCCCGCCAAATGGGCCAAATTTATTTTTCAGCCATTTTACCTGTTTTGACTTCCTTTTACCAAGAAAGGACCAGAGGGTTGAAAAGTGACCTGATTTCATTTGTAAAAAGCCAAGAAACTGCTTGGGAAACTGCCATTTCCTGAAACCGGAAGTGGCCTCCTCAAAACCGGAAGTGGCCCTTAAACACCTTTCTCCTTGACATTTTGGCCTTTAAATTCTTTTTGCATCCATTTTAGGGACTTTTGATCTCATTTGGACACATTTCCTGCGTATCTGAGCCATTGGCCAAAGGGGTGAAAATTTGGGGGGCCACGCCCGCCAAATGGGCCAAATTTATTTTTCAGCCATTTTACCTGTTTTGACTTCCTTTTACCAAGAAAGGACCAGAGGGTTGAAAAGTGACCTGATTTCATTTGTAAAAAGCCAAGAAACTGCTTGGGAAACTGCCATTTCCTGAAACCGGAAGTGGCCTCCTCAAAACCGGAAGTGGCCCTTAAACACCTTTCTCCTTGACATTTTGGCCTTTAAATTCTTTTTGCATCCATTTTAGGGACTTTTGATCTCGTTTGGACACATTTCCTGCGTATCTGGGCCATTGGCCAAAGGGGTGAAAATTTGGGGGGCCACGCCCGCCAAATGGGCCAAATTTATTTTTCAGCCTTTTTTACCTGTTTTGACTTCCTTTTACCAAGAAAGGACCAGAGGGTTGAAAAGTGACCTGATTTCATTTGTAAAAAGCCAAGAAACTGCTTGGGAAACTGCCATTTCCTGAAACCGGAAGTGGCCTCCTCAAAACCGGAAGTGGCCCTTAAACACCTTTCTCCTTGACATTTTGGCCTTTAAATTCTTTTTGCATCCATTTTAGGGACTTTTGATCTCGTTTGGACACAATTCCTGCCTAACTGAGCCATTGGCCAAAGGGGTGAAAATTTGGGGGCCACGCCTGCCAAATGGGCCAAATTTATTTTTCAGCTATTTTACCTGTTTTGACTTCCTTTTACCAAGAAAGGACCAGAGGGTTGAAAAGTGACCTGATTTCATTTGTAAAAAGCCAAGAAACTGCTTGGGAAACTGCCATTTCCTGAAACCGGAAGTGGCCTCCTCAAAACCGGAAGTGGCCCTTAAACACCTTTCTCCTTGACATTTTGGCCTTTAAATTCTTTTTGCATCCATTTTAGGGACTTTTGATCTCGTTTGGACACAATTCCTGCCTAACTGAGCCATTGGCCAAAGGGGTGAAAATTTGGGGGCCACGCCCGCCAAATGGGCCAAATTTATTTTTCAGCCATTTTACCTGTTTTGGCTTCCTTTTACCAAGAAAGGACCAGAGGGTTGAAAAGTGACCTGATTTCATTTGTAAAAAGCCAAGAAACTGCTTGGGAAACTGCCATTTCCTGAAACCGGAAGTGGCTTCCTCAAAACCGGAAGTGGCCCTTAAACACCTTTCTCCTTGACATTTTGGCCTTTAAATTCTTTTTGCATCCATTTTAGGGACTTTTGAACTCGTTTGTATACATTTCCTGCCTAACTGAGCCATTGGCCAAAGGGGTGAAAATTTGGGGGGCCACGCCCTCCAAATGGGCCAAATTTATTTTTCAGCCTTTTTACCTGTTTTGACTTCCTTTTACTAAGAAAGGACCAGAGGGTTGAAAAGTGACCTGATTTCATTTGTAAAAAGCCAAGAAACTGCTTGGGAAACTGCCATTTCCTGAAACCGGAAGTGGCCTCCTCAAAACCGGAAGTGGTCCTTAAACACCTTTCTCCTTGACATTTTGGCCTTTAAATTCTTTTTGCATCCATTTTAGGGACTTTTGATCTCGTTTGTATACATTTCCTGCCTAACTGAGCCATTGGCCAAAGGGGTGAAAATTTGGGGGGCCACGCCCGCCAAATGGGCCAAATTTATTTTTCAGCCTTTTTACCTGTTTTGACTTCCTTTTACCAAGAAAGGACCAGAGGGTTGAAAAGTGGCCTGATTTCATTTGTAAAAAGCCAAGAAACTGCTTGGGAAACTGCCATTTCCTGAAACCGGAAGTGGCCTCCTCAAAACCGGAAGTGGTCCTTAAACACCTTTCTCCTTGACATTTTGGCCTTTAAATTCTTTTTGCATCCATTTTAGGGACTTTTGATCTCGTTTGGACACATTTCCTGCCTAACTGAGCCATTGGCCAAAGGGGTGAAAATTTGGGGGGCCACGCCCGCCAAATGGGCCAAATTTATTTTTCAGCCATTTTACCTGTTTTGACTTTCTTTTACCAAGAAAGGACCAGAGGGTTGAAAAGTGACCTGATTTCATTTGTAAAAAGCCAAGAAACTGCTTGGGAAACTGCCATTTCCTGAAACCGGAAGTGGCCTCCTCAAAACCGGAAGTGGCCCTTAAACTCCTTTCTCCATGACATTTTGGCCTTTAAATTCTTTTTGCATCCATTTTAGGGACTTTTGATCTCATTTGGACACATTTCCTGCGTATCTGAGCCATTGGCCAAAGGGGTGAAAATTTGGGGGGCCACGCCCCCCAAATGGGCCAAATTTATTTTTCAGCCATTTTACCTGTTTTGACTTCCTTTTACCAAGAAAGGACCAGAGGGTTGAAAAGTGACCTGATTTCATTTGTAAAAAGCCAAGAAACTGCTTGGGAAACTGCCATTTCCTGAAACCGGAAGTGGCCTCCTCAAAACCGGAAGTGGCCCTTAAACACCTTTCTCCTTGACATTTTGGCCTTTAAATTCTTTTTGCATCCATTTTAGGGACTTTTGATCTCGTTTGGACACATTTCCTGCGTATCTGAGCCATTGGCCAAAGGGGTGAAAATTTGGGGGGCCACGCCCGCCAAATGGGCCAAATTTATTTTTCAGCCTTTTTTACCTGTTTTGACTTCCTTTTACCAAGAAAGGACCAGAGGGTTGAAAAGTGACCTGATTTCATTTGTAAAAAGCCAAGAAACTGCTTGGGAAACTGCCATTTCCTGAAACCGGAAGTGGCCTCCTCAAAACCGGAAGTGGCCCTTAAACACCTTTCTCCTTGACATTTTGGCCTTTAAATTCTTTTTGCATCCATTTTAGGGACTTTTGATCTCGTTTGGACACATTTCCTGCGTATCTGAGCCATTGGCCAAAGGGGTGAAAATTTGGGGGGCCACGCCCGCCAAATGGGCCAAATTTATTTTTCAGCCTTTTTTACCTGTTTTGACTTCCTTTTACCAAGAAAGGACCAGAGGGTTGAAAAGTGACCTGATTTCATTTGTAAAAAGCCAAGAAACTGCTTGGGAAACTGCCATTTCCTGAAACCGGAAGTGGCCTCCTCAAAACCGGAAGTGGCCCTTAAACACCTTTCTCCTTGACATTTTGGCCTTTAAATTCTTTTTGCATCCATTTTAGGGACTTTTGATCTCGTTTGGACACAATTCCTGCCTAACTGAGCCATTGGCCAAAGGGGTGAAAATTTGGGGGCCACGCCCGCCAAATGGGCCAAATTTATTTTTCAGCCATTTTACCTGTTTTGGCTTCCTTTTACCAAGAAAGGACCAGAGGGTTGAAAAGTGACCTGATTTCATTTGTAAAAAGCCAAGAAACTGCTTGGGAAACTGCCATTTCCTGAAACCGGAAGTGGCCTCCTCAAAACCGGAAGTGGCCCTTAAACACCTTTCTCCTTGACATTTTGGCATTTAAATTCTTTTTGCATCCATTTTAGGGACTTTTGATCTCGTTTGGACACAATTCCTGCCTAACTGAGCCATTGGCCAAAGGGGTGAAAATTTGGGGGCCACGCCCGCCAAATGGGCCAAATTTATTTTTCAGCCATTTTACCTGTTTTGGCTTCCTTTTACCAAGAAAGGACCAGAGGGTTGAAAAGTGACCTGATTTCATTTGTAAAAAGCCAAGAAACTGCTTGGGAAACTGCCATTTCCTGAAACCGGAAGTGGCTTCCTCAAAACCGGAAGTGGCCCTTAAACACCTTTCTCCTTGACATTTTGGCCTTTAAATTCTTTTTGCATCCATTTTAGGGACTTTTGAACTCATTTGTATACATTTCCTGCCTAACTGAGCCATTGGCCAAAGGGGTGAAAATTTGGGGGGCCACGCCCTCCAAATGGGCCAAATTTATTTTTCAGCCTTTTTACCTGTTTTGACTTCCTTTTACTAAGAAAGGACCAGAGGGTTGAAAAGTGACCTGATTTCATTTGTAAAAAGCCAAGAAACTGCTTGGGAAACTGCCATTTCCTGAAACCGGAAGTGGCCTCCTCAAAACCGGAAGTGGCCCTTAAACACCTTTCTCCTTGACATTTTGGTCTTTAAATTCTTTTTGCATCCATTTTAGGGACTTTTGATCTCGTTTGGACACATTTCCTGCCTAACTGAGCCATTGGCCAAAGGGGTGAAAATTTGGGGGGCCACGCCCGCCAAATGGGCCAAATTTATTTTTCAGCCATTTTACCTGTTTTGACTTCCTTTTACCAAGAAAGGACCAGAGGGTTGAAAAGTGACCTGATTTCATTTGTAAAAAGCCAAGAAACTGCTTGGGAAACTGCCATTTCCTGAAACCGGAAGTAGCCTCCTCAAAACCGGAAGTGGCCCTTAAACACCATTCTGCTTGACATTTTGGTCTTTAAATTCTTTTTGCATACATTTTAGAGACTTTTGATCTCGTTTGGACAGATTTCCTGCCTAACTGAGCCATTGGCCAAAGGGGTGAAAATTTGGGGGGCCACGCCCGCCAAATGGGCCAAATTTATTTTTCAGCCATTTTACCTGTTTTGACTTCCTTTTACCAAGAAAGGACCAGAGGGTTGAAAAGTGACCTGATTTCATTTGTAAAAAGCCAAGAAACTGCTTGGGAAACTGCCATTTCCTGAAACCGGAAGTGGCCTCCTCAAAACCGGAAGTGACCCTTAAACACCTTTCTCCTTGACATTTTGGCCTTTAAATTCTTTTTGCATCCATTTTAGGGACTTTTGATCTCGTTTGGACACATTTCCTGCGTATCTGAGCCATTGGCCAAAGGGGTGAAAATTTGGGGGTCCACGCCCGCCAAATGGGCCAAATTTATTTTTCAGCCATTTTACCTGTTTTGACTTCCTTTTACCAAGAAAGGACCAGAGGGTTGAAAAGTGACCTGATTTCATTTGTAAAAAGCCAAGAAACTGCTTGGGAAACTGCCATTTCCTGAAACCGGAAGTGACCTCCTCAAAACCGGAAGTGGCCCTTAAACACCATTCTCCTTGACATTTAGGTCTTTAAATTCTTTTTGCATCCATTTTAGGGACTTTTGATCTCGTTTGGACACATTTCCTGCGTAACTGAGCCATTGGCCAAAGGCATGGAAATTTGGGGGGCCACGCCCGCCTAATGGGCCAAATTTATTTTTCAGCCATTTTACCTGTTTTGACTTCCTTTTACCAAGAAAGGACCAGAGGGTTGAAAAGTGACCTGATTTCATTTGTAAAAAGCCAAGAAACTGCTTGGGAAACTGCCATTTCCTGAAACCGGAAGTGGCCTCCTCAAAACCGGAAGTGGTCCTTAAACACCTTTCTCCTTGACATTTTGGCCTTTAAATTCTTTTTGCATCCATTTTAGGGACTTTTGATCTCGTTTGTATACATTTCCTGCCTAACTGAGCCATTGGCCAAAGGGGTGAAAATTTGGGGGGCCACGCCCTCCAAATGGGCCAAATTTATTTTTCAGCCTTTTTACCTGTTTTGACTTCCTTTTACCAAGAAAGGACCAGAGGGTTGAAAAGTGACCTGATTTCATTTGTAAAAAGCCAAGAAACTGCTTGGGAAACTGCCATTTCCTGAAACCGGAAGTGGCCTCCTCAAAACCGGAAGTGGCCCTTAAACTCCTTTCTCCATGACATTTTGGCCTTTAAATTCTTTTTGCATCCATTTTAGGGACTTTTGATCTCATTTGGACACATTTCCTGCGTATCTGAGCCATTGGCCAAAGGGGTGAAAATTTGGGGGGCCACGCCCGCCAAATGGGCCAAATTTATTTTTCAGCCTTTTTACCTGTTTTGACTTCCTTTTACCAAGAAAGGACCAGAGGGTTGAAAAGTGACCTGATTTCATTTGTAAAAAGCCAAGAAACTGCTTGGGAAACTGCCATTTCCTGAAACCGGAAGTGGCCTCCTCAAAACCGGAAGTGGCCCTTAAACTCCTTTCTCCATGACATTTTGGCCTTTAAATTCTTTTTGCATCCATTTTAGGGACTTTTGATCTCATTTGGACACATTTCCTGCGTATCTGAGCCATTGGCCAAAGGGGTGAAAATTTGGGGGGCCACACCCGCCAAATGGGCCAAATTTATTTTTCAGCCTTTTTTACCTGTTTTGACTTCCTTTTACCAAGAAAGGACCAGAGGGTTGAAAAGTGACCTGATTTCATTTGTAAAAAGCCAAGAAACTGCTTGGGAAACTGCCATTTCCTGAAACCGGAAGTGGCCTCCTCAAAACCGGAAGTGGCCCTTAAACACCTTTCTCCTTGACATTTTGGCCTTTAAATTCTCTTTGCATCCATTTTAGGGACTTTTGATCTCGTTTGGACACAATTCCTGCCTAACTGAGCCATTGGCCAAAGGGGTGAAAATTTGGGGGCCACGCCCGCCAAATGGGCCAAATTTATTTTTCAGCCATTTTACCTGTTTTGGCTTCCTTTTGCCAAGAAAGGACCAGAGGGTTGAAAAGTGACCTGATTTCATTTGTAAAAAGCCAAGAAACTGCTTGGGAAACTGCCATTTCCTGAAACCGGAAGTGGCCTCCTCAAAACCGAAAGTGGCCCTTAAACACCTTTCTCCTTGACATTTTGGCCTTTAAATTCTTTTTGCATCCATTTTAGGGACTTTTGATCTCGTTTGGACACAATTCCTGCCTAACTGAGCCATTGGCCAAAGGGGTGAAAATTTGGGGGCCACGCCCGCCAAATGGGCCAAATTTATTTTTCAGCCATTTTACCTGTTTTGACTTCCTTTTACCAAGAAAGGACCAGAGGGTTGAAAAGTGACCTGATTTCATTTGTAAAAAGCCAAGAAACTGCTTGGGAAACTGCCATTTCCTGAAACCGGAAGTGGCCTCCTCCAAACCGGAAGTGGCCCTTAAACACCTTTCTCCTTGACATTTTGGCCTTTAAATTCTTTTTGCATCCATTTTAGGGACTTTTGATCTCGTTTGGACACATTTCCTGCCTAACTGAGCCATTGGCCAAAGGGGTGAAAATTTGGGGGCCACGCCCGCCAAATGGGCCAAATTTATTTTTCAGCCATTTTACCTGTTTTGGCTTCCTTTTACCAAGAAAGGACCAGAGGGTTGAAAAGTGACCTGATTTCATTTGTAAAAAGCCAAGAAACTGCTTGGGAAACTGCCATTTCCTGAAACCGGAAGTGGCTTCCTCAAAACCGGAAGTGGCCCTTAAACACCTTTCTCCTTGACATTTTGGCCTTTAAATTCTTTTTGCATCCATTTTAGGGACTTTTGAACTCGTTTGTATACATTTCCTGCCTAACTGAGCCATTGGCCAAAGGGGTGAAAATTTGGGGGGCCACGCCCTCCAAATGGGCCAAATTTATTTTTCAGCCTCTTTACCTGTTTTGACTTCCTTTTACTAAGAAAGGACCAGAGGGTTGAAAAGTGACCTGATTTCATTTGTAAAAAGCCAAGAAACTGCTTGGGAAACTGCCATTTCCTGAAACCGGAAGTGGCCTCCTCAAAACCGGAAGTGGCCCTTAAACACCTTTCTCCTTGACATTTTGGTCTTTAAATTCTTTTTGCATACATTTTAGGGACTTTTGATCTCGTTTGGACACATTTCCTGCCTAACTGAGCCATTGGCCAAAGGGGTGAAAATTTGGGGGGCCACGCCCGCCAAATGGGCCAAATTTATTTTTCAGCCTTTTTACCTGTTTTGACTTCCTTTTACCAAGAAAGGACCAGAGGGTTGAAAAGTGGCCTGATTTCATTTGTAAAAAGCCAAGAAACTGCTTGGGAAACTGCCATTTCCTGAAACCGGAAGTGGCCTCCTCAAAACCGGAAGTGGTCCTTAAACACCTTTCTCCTTGACATTTTGGCCTTTAAATTCTTTTTGCATCCATTTTAGGGACTTTTGATCTCATTTGGACACATTTCCTGCGTATCTGAGCCATTGGCCAAAGGGGTGAAAATTTGGGGGGCCACGCCCGCCAAATGGGCCAAATTTATTTTTCAGCCATTTTTACCTGTTTTGACTTCCTTTTACCAAGAAAGGACCAGAGGGTTGAAAAGTGACCTGATTTCATTTGTAAAAAGCCAAGAAACTGCTTGGGAAACTGCCATTTCCTGAAACCGGAAGTAGCCTCATCAAAACCGGAAGTGGCCCTTAAACACCTTTCTCCTTGACATTTTGGCCTTTAAATTCTCTTTGCATCCATTTTAGGGACTTTTGATCTCGTTTGGACACAATTCCTGCCTAACTGAGCCATTGGCCAAAGGGGTGAAAATTTGGGGGCCACGCCCGCCAAATGGGCCAAATTTATTTTTCAGCCATTTTACCTGTTTTGGCTTCCTTTTGCCAAGAAAGGACCAGAGGGTTGAAAAGTGACCTGATTTCATTTGTAAAAAGCCAAGAAACTGCTTGGGAAACTGCCATTTCCTGAAACCGGAAGTGGCTTCCTCAAAACCGGAAGTGGCCCTTAAACACCTTTCTCCTTGACATTTTGGCCTTTAAATTCTTTTTGCATCCATTTTAGGGACTTTTGAACTCGTTTGTATACATTTCCCCAAAGGGGTGAAAATTTGGGGGGCCACGCCCTCCAAATGGGCCAAATTTATTTTTCAGCCTCTTTACCTGTTTTGACTTCCTTTTACTAAGAAAGGACCAGAGGGTTGAAAAGTGACCTGATTTCATTTGTAAAAAGCCAAGAAACTGCTTGGGAAACTGCCATTTCCTGAAACCGGAAGTGGCCTCCTCAAAACCGGAAGTGGCCCTTAAACTCCTTTCTCCATGACATTTTGGCCTTTAAATTCTTTTTGCATCCATTTTAGGGACTTTTGATCTCATTTGGACACATTTCCTGCGTATCTGAGCCATTGGCCAAAGGGGTGAAAATTTGGGGGGCCACGCCCGCCAAATGGGCCAAATTTATTTTTCAGCCATTTTACCTGTTTTGACTTCCTTTTACCAAGAAAGGACCAGAGGGTTGAAAAGTGACCTGATTTCATTTGTAAAAAGCCAAGAAACTGCTTGGGAAACTGCCATTTCCTGAAACCGGAAGTGGCCTCCTCAAAACCGGAAGTGGCCCTTAAACTCCTTTCTCCATGACATTTTGGCCTTTAAATTCTTTTTGCATCCATTTTAGGGACTTTTGATCTCGTTTGGACACAATTCCTGCCTAACTGAGCCATTGGCCAAAGGGGTGAAAATTTGGGGGCCACGCCCGCCAAATGGGCCAAATTTATTTTTCAGCCATTTTACCTGTTTTGACTTCCTTTTACCAAGAAAGGACCAGAGGGTTGAAAAGTGACCTGATTTCATTTGTAAAAAGCCAAGAAACTGCTTGGGAAACTGCCATTTCCTGAAACCGGAAGTGGCCTCCTCAAAACCGGAAGTGGCCCTTAAACACCTTTCTCCTTGACATTTTGGCCTTTAAATTCTTTTTGCATCCATTTTAGGGACTTTTGATCTCGTTTGGACACAATTCCTGCCTAACTGAGCCATTGGCCAAAGGGGTGAAAATTTGGGGGCCACGCCCGCCAAATGGGCCAAATTTATTTTTCAGCCATTTTACCTGTTTTGGCTTCCTTTTACCAAGAAAGGACCAGAGGGTTGAAAAGTGACCTGATTCCATTTGTAAAAAGCCAAGAAACTGCTTGGGAAACTGCCATTTCCTGAAACCGGAAGTGGCCTCCTCAAAACCGGAAGTGGCCCTTAAACTCCTTTCTCCATGACATTTTGGTCTTTAAATTCTTTTTGCATACATTTTAGGGACTTTTGATCTCGTTTGGACACATTTCCTGCCTAACTGAGCCATTGGCCAAAGGGGTGAAAATTTGGGGGGCCACGCCCGCCAAATGGGCCAAATTTATTTTTCAGCCATTTTACCTGTTTTGACTTCCTTTTACCAAGAAAGGACCAGAGGGTTGAAAAGTGGCCTGATTTCATTTGTAAAAAGCCAAGAAACTGCTTGGGAAACTGCCATTTCCTGAAACCGGAAGTGGCCTCCTCAAAACCGGAAGTGGTCCTTAAACACCTTTCTCCTTGACATTTTGGCCTTTAAATTCTTTTTGCATCCATTTTAGGGACTTTTGATCTCGTTTGGACACATTTCCTGCCTAACTGAGCCATTGGCCAAAGGGGTGAAAATTTGGGGGGCCACGCCCGCCAAATGGGCCAAATTTATTTTTCAGCCATTTTACCTGTTTTGACTTCCTTTTACCAAGAAAGGACCAGAGGGTTGAAAAGTGACCTGATTTCATTTGTAAAAAGCCAAGAAACTGCTTGGGAAACTGCCATTTCCTGAAACCGGAAGTAGCCTCCTCAAAACCGGAAGTGGCCCTTAAACACCATTCTCCTTGACATTTTGGTCTTTAAATTCTTTTTGCATACATTTTAGAGACTTTTGATCTCGTTTGGACAGATTTCCTGCCTAACTGAGCCATTGGCCAAAGGGGTGAAAATTTGGGGGGCCACGCCCGCCAAATGGGCCAAATTTATTTTTCAGCCATTTTACCTGTTTTGACTTCCTTTTACCAAGAAAGGACCAGAGGGTTGAAAAGTGACCTGATTTCATTTGTAAAAAGCCAAGAAACTGCTTGGGAAACTGCCATTTCCTGAAACCGGAAGTGGCCTCCTCAAAACCGGAAGTGACCCTTAAACACCTTTCTCCTTGACATTTTGGCCTTTAAATTCTTTTTGCATCCATTTTAGGGACTTTTGATCTCGTTTGGACACATTTCCTGCGTATCTGAGCCATTGGCCAAAGGGGTGAAAATTTGGGGGTCCACGCCCGCCAAATGGGCCAAATTTATTTTTCAGCCATTTTACCTGTTTGACTTCCTTTTACCAAGAAAGGACCAGAGGGTTGAAAAGTGACCTGATTTCATTTGTAAAAAGCCAAGAAACTGCTTGGGAAACTGCCATTTCCTGAAACCGGAAGTGGCCTCCTCAAAACCGGAAGTGGTCCTTAAACACCTTTCTCCTTGACATTTTGGCCTTTAAATTCTTTTTGCATCCATTTTAGGGACTTTTGATCTCGTTTGTATACATTTCCTGCCTAACTGAGCCATTGGCCAAAGGGGTGAAAATTTGGGGGGCCACGCCCTCCAAATGGGCCAAATTTATTTTTCAGCCTTTTTACCTGTTTTGACTTCCTTTTACCAAGAAAGGACCAGAGGGTTGAAAAGTGACCTGATTTCATTTGTAAAAAGCCAAGAAACTGCTTGGGAAACTGCCATTTCCTGAAACCGGAAGTGGCCTCCTCAAAACCGGAAGTGGTCCTTAAACACCTTTCTCCTTGACATTTTGGCCTTTAAATTCTTTTTGCATCCATTTTAGGGACTTTTGATCTCGTTTGGACACATTTCCTGCGTATCTGAGCCATTGGCCAAAGGGGTGAAAATTTGGGGGGCCACGCCCGCCAAATGGGCCAAATTTATTTTTCAGCCATTTTACCTGTTTTGACTTCCTTTTACCAAGAAAGGACCAGAGGGTTGAAAAGTGACCTGATTTCATTTGTAAAAAGCCAAGAAACTGCTTGGGAAACTGCCATTTCCTGAAACCGGAAGTGACCTCCTCAAAACAGGAAGTGGCCCTTAAACACCATTCTCCTTGACATTTTGGTCTTTAAATTCTTTTTGCATCCATTTTAGGGACTTTTGATCTCGTTTGTATACATTTCCTGCCTAACTGAGCCATTGGCCAAAGGGGTGAAAATTTGGGGGGCCACGCCCTCCAAATGGGCCAAATTTATTTTTCAGCCTTTTTACCTGTTTTGACTTCCTTTTACCAAGAAAGGACCAGAGGGTTGAAAAGTGACCTGATTTCATTTGTAAAAAGCCAAGAAACTGCTTGGGAAACTGCCATTTCCTGAAACCGGAAGTGGCCTCCTCAAAACCGGAAGTGGCCCTTAAACACCTTTCTCCTTGACATTTTGGCCTTTAAATTCTTTTTGCATCCATTTTAGGGACTTTTGATCTCATTTGGACACATTTCCTGCGTATCTGAGCCATTGGCCAAAGGGGTGAAAATTTGGGGGGCCACGCCCGCCAAATGGGCCAAATTTATTTTTCAGCCATTTTACCTGTTTTGACTTCCTTTTACCAAGAAAGGACCAGAGGGTTGAAAAGTGACCTGATTTCATTTGTAAAAAGCCAAGAAACTGCTTGGGAAACTGCCATTTCCTGAAACCGGAAGTGGCCTCCTCAAAACCGGAAGTGGCCCTTAAACTCCTTTCTCCTTGACATTTTGGCCTTTAAATTCTTTTTGCATCCATTTTAGGGACTTTTGAACTCGTTTGTATACATTTCCTGCCTAACTGAACCATTGGCCAAAGGGGTGAAAATTTGGGGGGCCACGCCCTCCAAATGGGCCAAATTTATTTTTCAGCCTTTTTACCTGTTTTGACTTCCTTTTACTAAGAAAGGACCAGAGGGTTGAAAAGTGACCTGATTTCATTTGTAAAAAGCCAAGAAACTGCTTGGGAAACTGCCATTTCCTGAAACCGGAAGTGGCCTCCTCAAAACCGGAAGTGGCCCTTAAACACCTTTCTCCTTGACATTTTGGTCTTTAAATTCTTTTTGCATACATTTTAGGGACTTTTGATCTCGTTTGGACACATTTCCTGCCTAACTGAGCCATTGGCCAAAGGGGTGAAAATTTGGGGGGCCACGCCCGCCAAATGGGCCAAATTTATTTTTCAGCCATTTTACCTGTTTTGACTTCCTTTTACCAAGAAAGGACCAGAGGGTTGAAAAGTGGCCTGATTTCATTTGTAAAAAGCCAAGAAACTGCTTGGGAAACTGCCATTTCCTGAAACCGGAAGTGGCCTCCTCAAAACCGGAAGTGGTCCTTAAACACCTTTCTCCTTGACATTTTGGCCTTTAAATTCTTTTTGCATCCATTTTAGGGACTTTTGATCTCGTTTGGACACATTTCCTGCCTAACTGAGCCATTGGCCAAAGGGGTGAAAATTTGGGGGGCCACGCCCGCCAAATGGGCCAAATTTATTTTTCAGCCATTTTACCTGTTTTGACTTCCTTTTACCAAGAAAGGACCAGAGGGTTGAAAAGTGACCTGATTTCATTTGTAAAAAGCCAAGAAACTGCTTGGGAAACTGCCATTTCCTGAAACCGGAAGTAGCCTCCTCAAAACCGGAAGTGGCCCTTAAACACCATTCTCCTTGACATTTTGGTCTTTAAATTCTTTTTGCATACATTTTAGAGACTTTTGATCTCGTTTGGACAGATTTCCTGCCTAACTGAGCCATTGGCCAAAGGGGTGAAAATTTGGGGGGCCACGCCCGCCAAATGGGCCAAATTTATTTTTCAGCCATTTTACCTGTTTTGACTTCCTTTTACCAAGAAAGGACCAGAGGGTTGAAAAGTGACCTGATTTCATTTGTAAAAAGCCAAGAAACTGCTTGGGAAACTGCCATTTCCTGAAACCGGAAGTGGCCTCCTCAAAACCGGAAGTGACCCTTAAACACCTTTCTCCTTGACATTTTGGCCTTTAAATTCTTTTTGCATCCATTTTAGGGACTTTTGATCTCGTTTGGACACATTTCCTGCGTATCTGAGCCATTGGCCAAAGGGGTGAAAATTTGGGGGTCCACGCCCGCCAAATGGGCCAAATTTATTTTTCAGCCATTTTACCTGTTTGACTTCCTTTTACCAAGAAAGGACCAGAGGGTTGAAAAGTGACCTGATTTCATTTGTAAAAAGCCAAGAAACTGCTTGGGAAACTGCCATTTCCTGAAACCGGAAGTGGCCTCCTCAAAACCGGAAGTGGTCCTTAAACACCTTTCTCCTTGACATTTTGGCCTTTAAATTCTTTTTGCATCCATTTTAGGGACTTTTGATCTCGTTTGTATACATTTCCTGCCTAACTGAGCCATTGGCCAAAGGGGTGAAAATTTGGGGGGCCACGCCCTCCAAATGGGCCAAATTTATTTTTCAGCCTTTTTACCTGTTTTGACTTCCTTTTACCAAGAAAGGACCAGAGGGTTGAAAAGTGACCTGATTTCATTTGTAAAAAGCCAAGAAACTGCTTGGGAAACTGCCATTTCCTGAAACCGGAAGTGGCCTCCTCAAAACCGGAAGTGGTCCTTAAACACCTTTCTCCTTGACATTTTGGCCTTTAAATTCTTTTTGCATCCATTTTAGGGACTTTTGATCTCGTTTGGACACATTTCCTGCGTATCTGAGCCATTGGCCAAAGGGGTGAAAATTTGGGGGGCCACGCCCGCCAAATGGGCCAAATTTATTTTTCAGCCATTTTACCTGTTTTGACTTCCTTTTACCAAGAAAGGACCAGAGGGTTGAAAAGTGACCTGATTTCATTTGTAAAAAGCCAAGAAACTGCTTGGGAAACTGCCATTTCCTGAAACCGGAAGTGACCTCCTCAAAACAGGAAGTGGCCCTTAAACACCATTCTCCTTGACATTTTGGTCTTTAAATTCTTTTTGCATCCATTTTAGGGACTTTTGATCTCGTTTGTATACATTTCCTGCCTAACTGAGCCATTGGCCAAAGGGGTGAAAATTTGGGGGGCCACGCCCTCCAAATGGGCCAAATTTATTTTTCAGCCTTTTTACCTGTTTTGACTTCCTTTTACCAAGAAAGGACCAGAGGGTTGAAAAGTGACCTGATTTCATTTGTAAAAAGCCAAGAAACTGCTTGGGAAACTGCCATTTCCTGAAACCGGAAGTGGCCTCCTCAAAACCGGAAGTGGCCCTTAAACACCTTTCTCCTTGACATTTTGGCCTTTAAATTCTTTTTGCATCCATTTTAGGGACTTTTGATCTCGTTTGGACACAATTCCTGCCTAACTGAGCCATTGGCCAAAGGGGTGAAAATTTAGGGGCCACGCCCGCCAAATGGGCCAAATTTATTTTTCAGCCATTTTACCTGTTTTGACTTCCTTTTACCAAGAAAGGACCAGAGGGTTGAAAAGTGACCTGATTTCATTTGTAAAAAGCCAAGAAACTGCTTGGGAAACTGCCATTTCCTGAAACCGGAAGTGGCCTCCTCAAAACCGGAAGTGGCCCTTAAACACCTTTCTCCTTGACATTTTGGCCTTTAAATTCTTTTTGCATCCATTTTAGGGACTTTTGATCTCGTTTGGACACAATTCCTGCCTAACTGAGCCATTGGCCAAAGGGGTGAAAATTTGGGGGCCACGCCCGCCAAATGGGCCAAATTTATTTTTCAGCCATTTTACCTGTTTTGGCTTCCTTTTACCAAGAAAGGACCAGAGGGTTGAAAAGTGACCTGATTCCATTTGTAAAAAGCCAAGAAACTGCTTGGGAAACTGCCATTTCCTGAAACCGGAAGTGGCTTCCTCAAAACCGGAAGTGGCCCTTAAACACCTTTCTCCTTGACATTTTGGCCTTTAAATTCTTTTTGCATCCATTTTAGGGACTTTTGAACTCGTTTGTATACATTTCCTGCCTAACTGAGCCATTGGCCAAAGGGGTGAAAATTTGGGGGGCCACGCCCTCCAAATGGGCCAAATTTATTTTTCAGCCTTTTTACCTGTTTTGACTTCCTTTTACTAAGAAAGGACCAGAGGGTTGAAAAGTGACCTGATTTCATTTGTAAAAAGCCAAGAAACTGCTTGGGAAACTGCCATTTCCTGAAACCGGAAGTGGCCTCCTCAAAACCGGAAGTGGCCCTTAAACACCTTTCTCCTTGACATTTTGGTCTTTAAATTCTTTTTGCATACATTTTAGGGACTTTTGATCTCGTTTGGACACATTTCCTGCCTAACTGAGCCATTGGCCAAAGGGGTGAAAATTTGGGGGGCCACGCCCGCCAAATGGGCCAAATTTTTTTTTCAGCCATTTTACCTGTTTTGACTTCCTTTTACCAAGAAAGGACCAGAGGGTTGAAAAGTGGCCTGATTTCATTTGTAAAAAGCCAAGAAACTGCTTGGGAAACTGCCATTTCCTGAAACCGGAAGTGGCCTCCTCAAAACCGGAAGTGGTCCTAAAACACCTTTCTCCTTGACATTTTGGCCTTTAAATTCTTTTTGCATCCATTTTAGGGACTTTTGATCTCGTTTGGACACATTTCCTGCCTAACTGAGCCATTGGCCAAAGGGGTGAAAATTTGGGGGGCCACGCCCGCCAAATGGGCCAAATTTATTTTTCAGCCATTTTACCTGTTTTGACTTCCTTTTACCAAGAAAGGACCAGAGGGTTGAAAAGTGACCTGATTTCATTTGTAAAAAGCCAAGAAACTGCTTGGGAAACTGCCATTTCCTGAAACCGGAAGTGGCCTCCTCAAAACCGGAAGTGACCCTTAAACACCTTTCTCCTTGACATTTTGGCCTTTAAATTCTTTTTGCATCCATTTTAGGGACTTTTGATCTCGTTTGGACACATTTCCTGCGTATCTGAGCCATTGGCCAAAGGGGTGAAAATTTGGGGGGCCACGCCCGCCAAATGGGCCAAATTTATTTTTCAGCCATTTTACCTGTTTTGACTTCCTTTTACCAAGAAAGGACCAGAGGGTTGAAAAGTGACCTGATTTCATTTGTAAAAAGCCAAGAAACTGCTTGGGAAACTGCCATTTCCTGAAACCGGAAGTGACCTCCTCAAAACCGGAAGTGGCCCTTAAACACCATTCTCCTTGACATTTTGGTCTTTAAATTCTTTTTGCATCCATTTTAGGGACTTTTGATCTCGTTTGGACACATTTCCTGCGTAACTGAGCCATTGGCCAAAGGCATGGAAATTTGGGGGGCCACGCCCGCCAAATGGGCCAAATGTATTTTTCAGCCATTTTAACTGTTTTGACTTCCTTTTACCAAGAAAGGACCAGAGGGTTGAAAAGTAACCTGATTTCATTTGTAAAAAGCCAAGAAACTGCTTGGGAAACTGCCATTTCCTGAAACCGGAAGTGGCCTCCTCAAAACCGGAAGTGGTCCTTAAACACCTTTCTCCTTGACATTTTGGCCTTTAAATTCTTTTTGCATCCATTTTAGGGACTTTTGATCTCGTTTGTATACATTTCCTGCCTAACTGAGCCATTGGCCAAAGGGGTGAAAATTTGGGGGGCCACGCCCTCCAAATGGGCCAAATTTATTTTTCAGCCTTTTTACCTGTTTTGACTTCCTTTTACCAAGAAAGGACCAGAGGGTTGAAAAGTGACCTGATTTCATTTGTAAAAAGCCAAGAAACTGCTTGGGAAACTGCCATTTCCTGAAACCGGAAGTGGCCTCCTCAAAACCGGAAGTGACCCTTAAACACCTTTCTCCTTGACATTTTGGCCTTTAAATTCTTTTTGCATCCATTTTAGGGACTTTTGATCTCGTTTGGACACATTTCCTGCGTATCTGAGCCATTGGCCAAAGGGGTGAAAATTTGGGGGGCCACGCCCGCCAAATGGGCCAAATTTATTTTTCAGCCATTTTACCTGTTTTGACTTCCTTTTACCAAGAAAGGACCAGAGGGTTGAAAAGTGACCTGATTTCATTTGTAAAAAGCCAAGAAACTGCTTGGGAAACTGCCATTTCCTGAAACCGGAAGTGACCTCCTCAAAACCGGAAGTGGCCCTTAAACACCATTCTCCTTGACATTTTGGTCTTTAAATTCTTTTTGCATCCATTTTAGGGACTTTTGATCTCGTTTGGACACATTTCCTGCGTAACTGAGCCATTGGCCAAAGGCATGGAAATTTGGGGGGCCACGCCCGCCAAATGGGCCAAATGTATTTTTCAGCCATTTTAACTGTTTTGACTTCCTTTTACCAAGAAAGGACCAGAGGGTTGAAAAGTGACCTGATTTCATTTGTAAAAAGCCAAGAAACTGCTTGGGAAACTGCCATTTCCTGAAACCGGAAGTGGCCTCCTCAAAACCGGAAGTGGTCCTTAAACACCTTTCTCCTTGACATTTTGGCCTTTAAATTCTTTTTGCATCCATTTTAGGGACTTTTGATCTCGTTTGTATACATTTCCTGCCTAACTGAGCCATTGGCCAAAGGGGTGAAAATTTGGGGGGCCACGCCCTCCAAATGGGCCAAATTTATTTTTCAGCCTTTTTACCTGTTTTGACTTCCTTTTACCAAGAAAGGACCAGAGGGTTGAAAAGTGACCTGATTTCATTTGTAAAAAGCCAAGAAACTGCTTGGGAAACTGCCATTTCCTGAAACCGGAAGTGGCCTCCTCAAAACCGGAAGTGGCCCTTAAACACCTTTCTCCTTGACATTTTGGCCTTTAAATTCTTTTTGCATCCATTTTAGGGACTTTTGATCTCGTTTGGACACAATTCCTGCCTAACTGAGCCATTGGCCAAAGGGGTGAAAATTTAGGGGCCACGCCCGCCAAATGGGCCAAATTTATTTTTCAGCCATTTTACCTGTTTTGACTTCCTTTTACCAAGAAAGGACCAGAGGGTTGAAAAGTGACCTGATTTCATTTGTAAAAAGCCAAGAAACTGCTTGGGAAACTGCCATTTCCTGAAACCGGAAGTGGCCTCCTCAAAACCGGAAGTGGTCCTTAAACACCTTTCTCCTTGACATTTTGGCCTTTAAATTCTTTTTGCATCCATTTTAGGGACTTTTGATCTCGTTTGGACACATTTCCTGCCTAACTGAGCCATTGGCCAAAGGGGTGAAAATTTGGGGGGCCACGCCCGCCAAATGGGCCAAATTTATTTTTCAGCCATTTTACCTGTTTTGGCTTCCTTTTACCAAGAAAGGACCAGAGGGTTGAAAAGTGACCTGATTCCATTTGTAAAAAGCCAAGAAACTGCTTGGGAAACTGCCATTTCCTGAAACCGGAAGTGGCTTCCTCAAAACCGGAAGTGGCCCTTAAACACCTTTCTCCTTGACATTTTGGCCTTTAAATTCTTTTTGCATCCATTTTAGGGACTTTTGAACTCGTTTGTATACATTTCCTGCCTAACTGAGCCATTGGCCAAAGGGGTGAAAATTTGGGGGGCCACGCCCTCCAAATGGGCCAAATTTATTTTTCAGCCTTTTTACCTGTTTTGACTTCCTTTTACTAAGAAAGGACCAGAGGGTTGAAAAGTGACCTGATTTCATTTGTAAAAAGCCAAGAAACTGCTTGGGAAACTGCCATTTCCTGAAACCGGAAGTGGCCTCCTCAAAACCGGAAGTGGCCCTTAAACACCATTCTCCTTGACATTTTGGTCTTTAAATTCTTTTTGCATCCATTTTAGGGACTTTTGATCTCGTTTGGACACATTTCCTGCGTAACTGGGCCATTGGCCAAAGGCATGGAAATTTGGGGGGCCACGCCCGCCAAATGGGCCAAATGTATTTTTCAGCCATTTTAACTGTTTTGACTTCCTTTTACCAAGAAAGGACCAGAGGGTTGAAAAGTGACCTGATTTCATTTGTAAAAAGCCAAGAAACTGCTTGGGAAACTGCCATTTCCTGAAACCGGAAGTGGCCTCCTCAAAACCGGAAGTGGTCCTTAAACACCTTTCTCCTTGACATTTTGGCCTTTAAATTCTTTTTGCATCCATTTTAGGGACTTTTGATCTCGTTTGTATACATTTCCTGCCTAACTGAGCCATTGGCCAAAGGGGTGAAAATTTGGGGGGCCACGCCCTCCAAATGGGCCAAATTTATTTTTCAGCCTTTTTACCTGTTTTGACTTCCTTTTACCAAGAAAGGACCAGAGGGTTGAAAAGTGACCTGATTTCATTTGTAAAAAGCCAAGAAACTGCTTGGGAAACTGCCATTTCCTGAAACCGGAAGTGGCCTCCTCAAAACCGGAAGTGACCCTTAAACACCTTTCTCCTTGACATTTTGGCCTTTAAATTCTTTTTGCATCCATTTTAGGGACTTTTGATCTCGTTTGGACACATTTCCTGCGTATCTGAGCCATTGGCCAAAGGGGTGAAAATTTGGGGGGCCACGCCCGCCAAATGGGCCAAATTTATTTTTCAGCCATTTTACCTGTTTTGACTTCCTTTTACCAAGAAAGGACCAGAGGGTTGAAAAGTGACCTGATTTCATTTGTAAAAAGCCAAGAAACTGCTTGGGAAACTGCCATTTCCTGAAACCGGAAGTGACCTCCTCAAAACCGGAAGTGGCCCTTAAACACCATTCTCCTT
Organism: Aquarana catesbeiana; assembly: GCF_042186555.1. Lineage (NCBI taxonomy): Eukaryota > Metazoa > Chordata > Amphibia > Anura > Ranidae > Aquarana > Aquarana catesbeiana. The sequence continues at coordinate 251,805,443 of NC_133331.1, forward strand.
GACATTTTGGTCTTTAAATTCTTTTTGCATCCATTTTAGGGACTTTTGATCTCGTTTGGACACATTTCCTGCGTAACTGAGCCATTGGCCAAAGGCATGGAAATTTGGGGGGCCACGCCCGCCAAATGGGCCAAATGTATTTTTCAGCCATTTTAACTGTTTTGACTTCCTTTTACCAAGAAAGGACCAGAGGGTTGAAAAGTGACCTGATTTCATTTGTAAAAAGCCAAGAAACTGCTTGGGAAACTGCCATTTCCTGAAACCGGAAGTGGCCTCCTCAAAACCGGAAGTGGTCCTTAAACACCTTTCTCCTTGACATTTTGGCCTTTAAATTCTTTTTGCATCCATTTTAGGGACTTTTGATCTCGTTTGTATACATTTCCTGCCTAACTGAGCCATTGGCCAAAGGGGTGAAAATTTGGGGGGCCACGCCCTCCAAATGGGCCAAATTTATTTTTCAGCCTTTTTACCTGTTTTGACTTCCTTTTACCAAGAAAGGACCAGAGGGTTGAAAAGTGACCTGATTTCATTTGTAAAAAGCCAAGAAACTGCTTGGGAAACTGCCATTTCCTGAAACCGGAAGTGGCCTCCTCAAAACCGGAAGTGGCCCTTAAACACCTTTCTCCTTGACATTTTGGCCTTTAAATTCTTTTTGCATCCATTTTAGGGACTTTTGATCTCGTTTGGACACAATTCCTGCCTAACTGAGCCATTGGCCAAAGGGGTGAAAATTTAGGGGCCACGCCCGCCAAATGGGCCAAATTTATTTTTCAGCCATTTTACCTGTTTTGACTTCCTTTTACCAAGAAAGGACCAGAGGGTTGAAAAGTGACCTGATTTCATTTGTAAAAAGCCAAGAAACTGCTTGGGAAACTGCCATTTCCTGAAACCGGAAGTGGCCTCCTCAAAACCGGAAGTGGCCCTTAAACACCTTTCTCCTTGACATTTTGGCCTTTAAATTCTTTTTGCATCCATTTTAGGGACTTTTGATCTCGTTTGGACACAATTCCTGCCTAACTGAGCCATTGGCCAAAGGGGTGAAAATTTGGGGGCCACGCCCGCCAAATGGGCCAAATTTATTTTTCAGCCATTTTACCTGTTTTGGCTTCCTTTTACCAAGAAAGGACCAGAGGGTTGAAAAGTGACCTGATTCCATTTGTATAAAGCCAAGAAACTGCTTGGGAAACTGCCATTTCCTGAAACCGGAAGTGGCTTCCTCAAAACCGGAAGTGGCCCTTAAACACCTTTCTCCTTGACATTTTGGCCTTTAAATTCTTTTTGCATCCATTTTAGGGACTTTTGAACTCGTTTGTATACATTTCCTGCCTAACTGAGCCATTGGCCAAAGGGGTGAAAATTTGGGGGGCCACGCCCTCCAAATGGGCCAAATTTATTTTTCAGCCTTTTTACCTTTTTTGACTTCCTTTTACCAAGAAAGGACCAGAGGGTTGAAAAGTGACCTGATTTCATTTGTAAAAAGCCAAGAAACTGCTTGGGAAACTGCCATTTCCTGAAACCGGAAGTGGCCTCCTCAAAACCGGAAGTGGCCCTTAAACTCCTTTCTCCATGACATTTTGGCCTTTAAATTCTTTTTGCATCCATTTTAGGGACTTTTGATCTCATTTGGACACATTTCCTGCGTATCTGAGCCATTGGCCAAAGGGGTGAAAATTTGGGGGGCCACGCCCGCCAAATGGGCCAAATTTATTTTTCAGCCTTTTTACCTGTTTTGACTTTCTTTTACCAAGAAAGGACCAGAGGGTTGAAAAGTGACCTGATTTCATTTGTAAAAAGCCAAGAAACTGCTTGGGAAACTGCCATTTCCTGAAACCGGAAGTGGCCTCCTCAAAACCGGAAGTGGCCCTTAAACTCCTTTCTCCATGACATTTTGGCCTTTAAATTCTTTTTGCATCCATTTTAGGGACTTTTGATCTCATTTGGACACATTTCCTGCGTATCTGAGCCATTGGCCAAAGGGGTGAAAATTTGGGGGGCCACACCCGCCAAATGGGCCAAATTTATTTTTCAGCCTTTTTTACCTGTTTTGACTTCCTTTTACCAAGAAAGGACCAGAGGGTTGAAAAGTGACCTGATTTCATTTGTAAAAAGCCAAGAAACTGCTTGGGAAACTGCCATTTCCTGAAACCGGAAGTGGCCTCCTCAAAACCGGAAGTGGCCCTTAAACACCTTTCTCCTTGACATTTTGGCCTTTAAATTCTCTTTGCATCCATTTTAGGGACTTTTGATCTCGTTTGGACACAATTCCTGCCTAACTGAGCCATTGGCCAAAGGGGTGAAAATTTGGGGGCCACGCCCGCCAAATGGGCCAAATTTATTTTTCAGCCATTTTACCTGTTTTGGCTTCCTTTTGCCAAGAAAGGACCAGAGGGTTGAAAAGTGACCTGATTTCATTTGTAAAAAGCCAAGAAACTGCTTGGGAAACTGCCATTTCCTGAAACCGGAAGTGGCCTCCTCAAAACCGGAAGTGGCCCTTAAACACCTTTCTCCTTGACATTTTGGCCTTTAAATTCTTTTTGCATCCATTTTAGGGACTTTTGATCTCGTTTGGACACAATTCCTGCCTAACTGAGCCATTGGCCAAAGGGGTGAAAATTTGGGGGCCACGCCCGCCAAATGGGCCAAATTTATTTTTCAGCCATTTTACCTGTTTTGACTTCCTTTTACCAAGAAAGGACCAGAGGGTTGAAAAGTGACCTGATTTCATTTGTAAAAAGCCAAGAAACTGCTTGGGAAACTGCCATTTCCTGAAACCGGAAGTGGCCTCCTCCAAACCGGAAGTGGCCCTTAAACACCTTTCTCCTTGACATTTTGGCCTTTAAATTCTTTTTGCATCCATTTTAGGGACTTTTGATCTCGTTTGGACACATTTCCTGCCTAACTGAGCCATTGGCCAAAGGGGTGAAAATTTGGGGGCACGCCCGCCAAATGGGCCAAATTTATTTTTCAGCCATTTTACCTGTTTTGGCTTCCTTTTACCAAGAAAGGACCAGAGGGTTGAAAAGTGACCTGATTTCATTTGTAAAAAGCCAAGAAACTGCTTGGGAAACTGCCATTTCCTGAAACCGGAAGTGGCTTCCTCAAAACCGGAAGTGGCCCTTAAACACCTTTCTCCTTGACATTTTGGCCTTTAAATTCTTTTTGCATCCATTTTAGGGACTTTTGAACTCGTTTGTATACATTTCCTGCCTAACTGAGCCATTGGCCAAAGGGGTGAAAATTTGGGGGGCCACGCCCTCCAAATGGGCCAAATTTATTTTTCAGCCTCTTTACCTGTTTTGACTTCCTTTTACTAAGAAAGGACCAGAGGGTTGAAAAGTGACCTGATTTCATTTGTAAAAAGCCAAGAAACTGCTTGGGAAACTGCCATTTCCTGAAACCGGAAGTGGCCTCCTCAAAACCGAAAGTGGCCCTTAAACACCTTTCTCCTTGACATTTTGGCCTTTAAATTCTTTTTGCATCCATTTTAGGGACTTTTGATCTCGTTTAGACACAATTCCTGCCTAACTGAGCCATTGGCCAAAGGGGTGAAAATTTGGGGGCCACGCCCGCCAAATGGGCCAAATTTATTTTTCAGCCATTTTACCTGTTTTGACTTCCTTTTACCAAGAAAGGACCAGAGGGTTGAAAAGTGACCTGATTTCATTTGTAAAAAGCCAAGAAACTGCTTGGGAAACTGCCATTTCCTGAAACCGGAAGTGGCTTCCTCAAAACCGGAAGTGGCCCTTAAACACCTTTCTCCTTGACATTTTGGCCTTTAAATTCTTTTTGCATCCATTTTAGGGACTTTTGAACTCGTTTGTATACATTTCCTGCCTAACTGAGCCATTGGCCAAAGGGGTGAAAATTTGGGGGGCCACGCCCTCCAAATGGGCCAAATTTATTTTTCAGCCTCTTTACCTGTTTTGACTTCCTTTTACTAAGAAAGGACCAGAGGGTTGAAAAGTGACCTGATTTCATTTGTAAAAAGCCAAGAAACTGCTTGGGAAACTGCCATTTCCTGAAACCGGAAGTGGCCTCCTCAAAACCGGAAGTGGCCCTTAAACTCCTTTCTCCATGACATTTTGGCCTTTAAATTCTTTTTGCATCCATTTTAGGGACTTTTGATCTCATTTGGACACATTTCCTGCGTATCTGAGCCATTGGCCAAAGGGGTGAAAATTTGGGGGGCCACGCCCGCCAAATGGGCCAAATTTATTTTTCAGCCATTTTTACCTGTTTTGACTTCCTTTTACCAAGAAAGGACCAGAGGGTTGAAAAGTGACCTGATTTCATTTGTAAAAAGCCAAGAAACTGCTTGGGAAACTGCCATTTCCTGAAACCGGAAGTGGCCTCCTCAAAACCGGAAGTGGCCCTTAAACACCTTTCTCCTTGACATTTTGGCCTTTAAATTCTTTTTGCATCCATTTTAGGGACTTTTGATCTCGTTTGGACACAATTCCTGCCTAACTGAGCCATTGGCCAAGGGGGTGAAAATTTGGGGGCCACGCCCGCCAAATGGGCCAAATTTATTTTTCAGCCATTTTACCTGTTTTGGCTTCCTTTTACCAAGAAAGGACCAGAGGGTTGAAAAGTGACCTGATTTCATTTGTAAAAAGCCAAGAAACTGCTTGGGAAACTGCCATTTCCTGAAACCGGAAGTGGCCTCCTCAAAACCGGAAGTGGCCCTTAAACACCTTTCTCCTTGACATTTTGGCCTTTAAATTCTTTTTGCATCCATTTTAGGGACTTTTGATCTCGTTTGGACACAATTCCTGCCTAACTGAGCCATTGGCCAAAGGGGTGAAAATTTGGGGGCCACGCCCGCCAAATGGGCCAAATTTATTTTTCAGCCATTTTACCTGTTTTGACTTCCTTTTACCAAGAAAGGACCAGAGGGTTGAAAAGTGACCTGATTTCATTTGTAAAAAGCCAAGAAACTGCTTGGGAAACTGCCATTTCCTGAAACCGGAAGTGGCCTCCTCAAAACCGGAAGTGGCCCTTAAACACCTTTCTCCTTGACATTTTGGCCTTTAAATTCTTTTTGCATCCATTTTAGGGACTTTTGATCTCGTTTGGACACAATTCCTGCCTAACTGAGCCATTGGCCAAAGGGGTGAAAATTTGGGGGCCACGCCCGCCAAATGGGCCAAATTTATTTTTCAGCCATTTTACCTGTTTTGGCTTCCTTTTACCAAGAAAGGACCAGAGGGTTGAAAAGTGACCTGATTTCATTTGTAAAAAGCCAAGAAACTGCTTGGGAAACTGCCATTTCCTGAAACCGGAAGTGGCTTCCTCAAAACCGGAAGTGGCCCTTAAACACCTTTCTCCTTGACATTTTGGCCTTTAAATTCTTTTTGCATCCATTTTAGGGACTTTTGAACTCGTTTGTATACATTTCCTGCCTAACTGAGCCATTGGCCAAAGGGGTGAAAATTTGGGGGGCCACGCCCTCCAAATGGGCCAAATTTATTTTTCAGCCTTTTTACCTGTTTTGACTTCCTTTTACTAAGAAAGGACCAGAGGGTTGAAAAGTGACCTGATTTCATTTGTAAAAAGCCAAGAAACTGCTTGGGAAACTGCCATTTCCTGAAACCGGAAGTGGCCTCCTCAAAACCGGAAGTGGCCCTTAAACACCTTTCTCCTTGACATTTTGGTCTTTAAATTCTTTTTGCATACATTTTAGGGACTTTTGATCTCGTTTGGACACATTTCCTGCCTAACTGAGCCATTGGCCAAAGGGGTGAAAATTTGGGGGGCCACGCCCGCCAAATGGGCCAAATTTATTTTTCAGCCATTTTACCTGTTTTGACTTCCTTTTACCAAGAAAGGACCAGAGGGTTGAAAAGTGGCCTGATTTCATTTGTAAAAAGCCAAGAAACTGCTTGGGAAACTGCCATTTCCTGAAACCGGAAGTGGCCTCCTCAAAACCGGAAGTGGTCCTTAAACACCTTTCTCCTTGACATTTTGGCCTTTAAATTCTTTTTGCATCCATTTTAGGGACTTTTGATCTCGTTTGGACACATTTCCTGCCTAACTGAGCCATTGGCCAAAGGGGTGAAAATTTGGGGGGCCACGCCCGCCAAATGGGCCAAATTTATTTTTCAGCCATTTTACCTGTTTTGACTTCCTTTTACCAAGAAAGGACCAGAGGGTTGAAAAGTGACCTGATTTCATTTGTAAAAAGCCAAGAAACTGCTTGGGAAACTGCCATTTCCTGAAACCGGAAGTAGCCTCCTCAAAACCGGAAGTGGCCCTTAAACACCATTCTCCTTGACATTTTGGTCTTTAAATTCTTTTTGCATACATTTTAGAGACTTTTGATCTCGTTTGGACAGATTTCCTGCCTAACTGAGCCATTGGCCAAAGGGGTGAAAATTTGGGGGGCCACGCCCGCCAAATGGGCCAAATTTATTTTTCAGCCATTTTACCTGTTTTGACTTCCTTTTACCAAGAAAGGACCAGAGGGTTGAAAAGTGACCTGATTTCATTTGTAAAAAGCCAAGAAACTGCTTGGGAAACTGCCATTTCCTGAAACCGGAAGTGGCCTCCTCAAAACCGGAAGTGACCCTTAAACACCTTTCTCCTTGACATTTTGGCCTTTAAATTCTTTTTGCATCCATTTTAGGGACTTTTGATCTCGTTTGGACACATTTCCTGCGTATCTGAGCCATTGGCCAAAGGGGTGAAAATTTGGGGGGCCACGCCCGCCAAATGGGCCAAATTTATTTTTCAGCCATTTTACCTGTTTTGACTTCCTTTTACCAAGAAAGGACCAGAGGGTTGAAAAGTGACCTGATTTCATTTGTAAAAAGCCAAGAAACTGCTTGGGAAACTGCCATTTCCTGAAACCGGAAGTGACCTCCTCAAAACCGGAAGTGGCCCTTAAACACCATTCTCCTTGACATTTTGGTCTTTAAATTCTTTTTGCATCCATTTTAGGGACTTTTGATCTCGTTTGGACACATTTCCTGCGTAACTGAGCCATTGGCCAAAGGCATGGAAATTTGGGGGGCCACGCCCGCCAAATGGGCCAAATGTATTTTTCAGCCATTTTAACTGTTTTGACTTCCTTTTACCAAGAAAGGACCAGAGGGTTGAAAAGTGACCTGATTTCATTTGTAAAAAGCCAAGAAACTGCTTGGGAAACTGCCATTTCCTGAAACCGGAAGTGGCCTCCTCAAAACCGGAAGTGGTCCTTAAACACCTTTCTCCTTGACATTTTGGCCTTTAAATTCTTTTTGCATCCATTTTAGGGACTTTTGATCTCGTTTGTATACATTTCCTGCCTAACTGAGCCATTGGCCAAAGGGGTGAAAATTTGGGGGGCCACGCCCTCCAAATGGGCCAAATTTATTTTTCAGCCTTTTTACCTGTTTTGACTTCCTTTTACCAAGAAAGGACCAGAGGGTTGAAAAGTGACCTGATTTCATTTGTAAAAAGCCAAGAAACTGCTTGGGAAACTGCCATTTCCTGAAACCGGAAGTTGCCTCCTCAAAACCGGAAGTGACCCTTAAACACCTTTCTCCTTGACATTTTGGCCTTTAAATTCTTTTTGCATCCATTTTAGGGACTTTTGATCTCGTTTGGACACATTTCCTGCGTATCTGAGCCATTGGCCAAAGGGGTGAAAATTTGGGGGGCCACGCCCGCCAAATGGGCCAAATTTATTTTTCAGCCATTTTACCTGTTTTGACTTCCTTTTACCAAGAAAGGACCAGAGGGTTGAAAAGTGACCTGATTTCATTTGTAAAAAGCCAAGAAACTGCTTGGGAAACTGCCATTTCCTGAAACCGGAAGTGACCTCCTCAAAACAGGAAGTGGCCCTTAAACACCATTCTCCTTGACATTTTGGTCTTTAAATTCTTTTTGCATCCATTTTAGGGACTTTTGATCTCGTTTGGACACATTTCCTGCGTAACTGAGCCATTGGCCAAAGGCATGGAAATTTGGGGGGCCACGCCCGCCAAATGGGCCAAATGTATTTTTCAGCCATTTTAACTGTTTTGACTTCCTTTTACCAAGAAAGGACCAGAGGGTTGAAAAGTGACCTGATTTCATTTGTAAAAAGCCAAGAAACTGCTTGGGAAACTGCCATTTCCTGAAACCGGAAGTGGCCTCCTCAAAACCGGAAGTGGTCCTTAAACACCTTTCTCCTTGACATTTTGGCCTTTAAATTCTTTTTGCATCCATTTTAGGGACTTTTGATCTCGTTTGTATACATTTCCTGCCTAACTGAGCCATTGGCCAAAGGGGTGAAAATTTGGGGGGCCACGCCCTCCAAATGGGCCAAATTTATTTTTCAGCCTTTTTACCTGTTTTGACTTCCTTTTACCAAGAAAGGACCAGAGGGTTGAAAAGTGACCTGATTTCATTTGTAAAAAGCCAAGAAACTGCTTGGGAAACTGCCATTTCCTGAAACCGGAAGTGGCCTCCTCAAAACCGGAAGTGGCCCTTAAACACCTTTCTCCTTGACATTTTGGCCTTTAAATTCTTTTTGCATCCATTTTAGGGACTTTTGATCTCGTTTGGACACAATTCCTGCCTAACTGAGCCATTGGCCAAAGGGGTGGAAATTTAGGGGCCACGCCCGCCAAATGGGCCAAATTTATTTTTCAGCCATTTTACCTGTTTTGACTTCCTTTTACCAAGAAAGGACCAGAGGGTTGAAAAGTGACCTGATTTCATTTGTAAAAAGCCAAGAAACTGCTTGGGAAACTGCCATTTCCTGAAACCGGAAGTGGCCTCCTCAAAACCGGAAGTGGCCCTTAAACACCTTTCTCCTTGACATTTTGGCCTTTAAATTCTTTTTGCATCCATTTTAGGGACTTTTGATCTCGTTTGGACACAATTCCTGCCTAACTGAGCCATTGGCCAAAGGGGTGAAAATTTGGGGGCCACGCCCGCCAAATGGGCCAAATTTATTTTTCAGCCATTTTACCTGTTTTGGCTTCCTTTTACCAAGAAAGGACCAGAGGGTTGAAAAGTGACCTGATTCCATTTGTAAAAAGCCAAGAAACTGCTTGGGAAACTGCCATTTCCTGAAACCGGAAGTGGCTTCCTCAAAACCGGAAGTGGCCCTTAAACACCTTTCTCCTTGACATTTTGGCCTTTAAATTCTTTTTGCATCCATTTTAGGGACTTTTGAACTCGTTTGTATACATTTCCTGCCTAACTGAGCCATTGGCCAAAGGGGTGAAAATTTGGGGGGCCACGCCCTCCAAATGGGCCAAATTTATTTTTCAGCCTTTTTACCTGTTTTGACTTCCTTTTACTAAGAAAGGACCAGAGGGTTGAAAAGTGACCTGATTTCATTTGTAAAAAGCCAAGAAACTGCTTGGGAAACTGCCATTTCCTGAAACCGGAAGTGGCCTCCTCAAAACCGGAAGTGGCCCTTAAACACCTTTCTCCTTGACATTTTGGTCTTTAAATTCTTTTTGCATACATTTTAGGGACTTTTGATCTCGTTTGGACACATTTCCTGCCTAACTGAGCCATTGGCCAAAGGGGTGAAAATTTGGGGGGCCACGCCCGCCAAATGGGCCAAATTTATTTTTCAGCCATTTTACCTGTTTTGACTTCCTTTTACCAAGAAAGGACCAGAGGGTTGAAAAGTGGCCTGATTTCATTTGTAAAAAGCCAAGAAACTGCTTGGGAAACTGCCATTTCCTGAAACCGGAAGTGGCCTCCTCAAAACCGGAAGTGGTCCTTAAACACCTTTCTCCTTGACATTTTGGCCTTTAAATTCTTTTTGCATCCATTTTAGGGACTTTTGATCTCGTTTGGACACATTTCCTGCCTAACTGAGCCATTGGCCAAAGGGGTGAAAATTTGGGGGGCCACGCCCGCCAAATGGGCCAAATTTATTTTTCAGCCATTTTACCTGTTTTGACTTCCTTTTACCAAGAAAGGACCAGAGGGTTGAAAAGTGACCTGATTTCATTTGTAAAAAGCCAAGAAACTGCTTGGGAAACTGCCATTTCCTGAAACCGGAAGTAGCCTCCTCAAAACCGGAAGTGGCCCTTAAACACCATTCTCCTTGACATTTTGGTCTTTAAATTCTTTTTGCATACATTTTAGAGACTTTTGATCTCGTTTGGACAGATTTCCTGCCTAACTGAGCCATTGGCCAAAGGGGTGAAAATTTGGGGGGCCACGCCCGCCAAATGGGCCAAATTTATTTTTCAGCCATTTTACCTGTTTTGACTTCCTTTTACCAAGAAAGGACCAGAGGGTTGAAAAGTGACCTGATTTCATTTGTAAAAAGCCAAGAAACTGCTTGGGAAACTGCCATTTCCTGAAACCGGAAGTGGCCTCCTCAAAACCGGAAGTGACCCTTAAACACCTTTCTCCTTGACATTTTGGCCTTTAAATTCTTTTTGCATCCATTTTAGGGACTTTTGATCTCGTTTGGACACATTTCCTGCGTATCTGAGCCATTGGCCAAAGGGGTGAAAATTTGGGGGTCCACGCCCGCCAAATGGGCCAAATTTATTTTTCAGCCATTTTACCTGTTTGACTTCCTTTTACCAAGAAAGGACCAGAGGGTTGAAAAGTGACCTGATTTCATTTGTAAAAAGCCAAGAAACTGCTTGGGAAACTGCCATTTCCTGAAACCGGAAGTGGCCTCCTCAAAACCGGAAGTGACCCTTAAACACCTTTCTCCTTGACATTTTGGCCTTTAAATTCTTTTTGCATCCATTTTAGGGACTTTTGATCTCGTTTGGACACATTTCCTGCGTATCTGAGCCATTGGCCAAAGGGGTGAAAATTTGGGGGGCCACGCCCGCCAAATGGGCCAAATTTATTTTTCAGCCATTTTACCTGTTTTGACTTCCTTTTACCAAGAAAGGACCAGAGGGTTGAAAAGTGACCTGATTTCATTTGTAAAAAGCCAAGAAACTGCTTGGGAAACTGCCATTTCCTGAAACCGGAAGTGACCTCCTCAAAACAGGAAGTGGCCCTTAAACACCATTCTCCTTGACATTTTGGTCTTTAAATTCTTTTTGCATCCATTTTAGGGACTTTTGATCTCGTTTGTATACATTTCCTGCCTAACTGAGCCATTGGCCAAAGGGGTGAAAATTTGGGGGGCCACGCCCTCCAAATGGGCCAAATTTATTTTTCAGCCTTTTTACCTGTTTTGACTTCCTTTTACCAAGAAAGGACCAGAGGGTTGAAAAGTGACCTGATTTCATTTGTAAAAAGCCAAGAAACTGCTTGGGAAACTGCCATTTCCTGAAACCGGAAGTGGCCTCCTCAAAACCGGAAGTGGCCCTTAAACACCTTTCTCCTTGACATTTTGGCCTTTAAATTCTTTTTGCATCCATTTTAGGGACTTTTGATCTCGTTTGGACACAATTCCTGCCTAACTGAGCCATTGGCCAAAGGGGTGAAAATTTAGGGGCCACGCCCGCCAAATGGGCCAAATTTATTTTTCAGCCATTTTACCTGTTTTGACTTCCTTTTACCAAGAAAGGACCAGAGGGTTGAAAAGTGACCTGATTTCATTTGTAAAAAGCCAAGAAACTGCTTGGGAAACTGCCATTTCCTGAAACCGGAAGTGGCCTCCTCAAAACCGGAAGTGGCCCTTAAACACCTTTCTCCTTGACATTTTGGCCTTTAAATTCTTTTTGCATCCATTTTAGGGACTTTTGATCTCGTTTGGACACAATTCCTGCCTAACTGAGCCATTGGCCAAAGGGGTGAAAATTTGGGGGCCACGCCCGCCAAATGGGCCAAATTTATTTTTCAGCCATTTTACCTGTTTTGGCTTCCTTTTACCAAGAAAGGACCAGAGGGTTGAAAAGTGACCTGATTCCATTTGTAAAAAGCCAAGAAACTGCTTGGGAAACTGCCATTTCCTGAAACCGGAAGTGGCTTCCTCAAAACCGGAAGTGGCCCTTAAACACCTTTCTCCTTGACATTTTGGCCTTTAAATTCTTTTTGCATCCATTTTAGGGACTTTTGAACTCGTTTGTATACATTTCCTGCCTAACTGAGCCATTGGCCAAAGGGGTGAAAATTTGGGGGGCCACGCCCTCCAAATGGGCCAAATTTATTTTTCAGCCTTTTTACCTGTTTTGACTTCCTTTTACTAAGAAAGGACCAGAGGGTTGAAAAGTGACCTGATTTCATTTGTAAAAAGCCAAGAAACTGCTTGGGAAACTGCCATTTCCTGAAACCGGAAGTGGCCTCCTCAAAACCGGAAGTGGCCCTTAAACACCTTTCTCCTTGACATTTTGGTCTTTAAATTCTTTTTGCATACATTTTAGGGACTTTTGATCTCGTTTGGACACATTTCCTGCCTAACTGAGCCATTGGCCAAAGGGGTGAAAATTTGGGGGCCACGCCCGCCAAATGGGCCAAATTTATTTTTCAGCCATTTTACCTGTTTTGACTTCCTTTTACCAAGAAAGGACCAGAGGGTTGAAAAGTGGCCTGATTTCATTTGTAAAAAGCCAAGAAACTGCTTGGGAAACTGCCATTTCCTGAAACCGGAAGTGGCCTCCTCAAAACCGGAAGTGGTCCTTAAACACCTTTCTCCTTGACATTTTGGCCTTTAAATTCTTTTTGCATCCATTTTAGGGACTTTTGATCTCGTTTGGACACATTTCCTGCCTAACTGAGCCATTGGCCAAAGGGGTGAAAATTTGGGGGGCCACGCCCGCCAAATGGGCCAAATTTATTTTTCAGCCATTTTACCTGTTTTGACTTCCTTTTACCAAGAAAGGACCAGAGGGTTGAAAAGTGACCTGATTTCATTTGTAAAAAGCCAAGAAACTGCTTGGGAAACTGCCATTTCCTGAAACCGGAAGTAGCCTCCTCAAAACCGGAAGTGGCCCTTAAACACCATTCTCCTTGACATTTTGGTCTTTAAATTCTTTTTGCATACATTTTAGAGACTTTTGATCTCGTTTGGACAGATTTCCTGCCTAACTGAGCCATTGGCCAAAGGGGTGAAAATTTGGGGGGCCACGCCCGCCAAATGGGCCAAATTTATTTTTCAGCCATTTTACCTGTTTTGACTTCCTTTTACCAAGAAAGGACCAGAGGGTTGAAAAGTGACCTGATTTCATTTGTAAAAAGCCAAGAAACTGCTTGGGAAACTGCCATTTCCTGAAACCGGAAGTGGCCTCCTCAAAACCGGAAGTGACCCTTAAACACCTTTCTCCTTGACATTTTGGCCTTTAAATTCTTTTTGCATCCATTTTAGGGACTTTTGATCTCGTTTGGACACATTTCCTGCGTATCTGAGCCATTGGCCAAAGGGGTGAAAATTTGGGGGTCCACGCCCGCCAAATGGGCCAAATTTATTTTTCAGCCATTTTACCTGTTTTGACTTCCTTTTACCAAGAAAGGACCAGAGGGTTGAAAAGTGACCTGATTTCATTTGTAAAAAGCCAAGAAACTGCTTGGGAAACTGCCATTTCCTGAAACCGGAAGTGACCTCCTCAAAACCGGAAGTGGCCCTTAAACACCATTCTCCTTGACATTTTGGTCTTTAAATTCTTTTTTCATCCATTTTAGGGACTTTTGATCTCGTTTGGACACATTTCCTGCGTAACTGAGCCATTGGCCAAAGGCATGGAAATTTGGGGGGCCACGCCCGCCAAATGGGCCAAATTTATTTTTCAGCCATTTTACCTGTTTTGACTTCCTTTTACCAAGAAAGGACCAGAGGGTTGAAAAGTGACCTGATTTCATTTGTAAAAAGCCAAGAAACTGCTTGGGAAACTGCCATTTCCTGAAACCGGAAGTGGCCTCCTCAAAACCGGAAGTGGTCCTTAAACACCTTTCTCCTTGACATTTTGGCCTTTAAATTCTTTTTGCATCCATTTTAGGGACTTTTGATCTCGTTTGTATACATTTCCTGCCTAACTGAGCCATTGGCCAAAGGGGTGAAAATTTGGGGGGCCACGCCCTCCAAATGGGCCAAATTTATTTTTCAGCCTTTTTACCTGTTTTGACTTCCTTTTACCAAGAAAGGACCAGAGGGTTGAAAAGTGACCTGATTTCATTTGTAAAAAGCCAAGAAACTGCTTGGGAAACTGCCATTTCCTGAAACCGGAAGTGGCCTCCTCAAAACCGGAAGTGGCCCTTAAACTCCTTTCTCCATGACATTTTGGCCTTTAAATTCTTTTTGCATCCATTTTAGGGACTTTTGATCTCATTTGGACACATTTCCTGCGTATCTGAGCCATTGGCCAAAGGGGTGAAAATTTGGGGGGCCACGCCCGCCAAATGGGCCAAATTTATTTTTCAGCCTTTTTACCTGTTTTGACTTCCTTTTACCAAGAAAGGACCAGAGGGTTGAAAAGTGACCTGATTTCATTTGTAAAAAGCCAAGAAACTGCTTGGGAAACTGCCATTTCCTGAAACCGGAAGTGGCCTCCTCAAAACCGGAAGTGGCCCTTAAACACCTTTCTCCTTGACATTTTGGCCTTTAAATTCTCTTTGCATCCATTTTAGGGACTTTTGATCTCGTTTGGACACAATTCCTGCCTAACTGAGCCATTGGCCAAAGGGGTGAAAATTTGGGGGCCACGCCCGCCAAATGGGCCAAATTTATTTTTCAGCCATTTTACCTGTTTTGGCTTCCTTTTACCAAGAAAGGACCAGAGGGTTGAAAAGTGACCTGATTTCATTTGTAAAAAGCCAAGAAACTGCTTGGGAAACTGCCATTTCCTGAAACCGGAAGTGGCCTCCTCAAAACCGGAAGTGGCCCTTAAACTCCTTTCTCCATGACATTTTGGCCTTTAAATTCTTTTTGCATCCATTTTAGGGACTTTTGATCTCATTTGGACACATTTCCTGCGTATCTGAGCCATTGGCCAAAGGGGTGAAAATTTGGGGGGCCACGCCCGCCAAATGGGCCAAATTTATTTTTCAGCCTTTTTACCTGTTTTGACTTCCTTTTACCAAGAAAGGACCAGAGGGTTGAAAAGTGACCTGATTTCATTTGTAAAAAGCCAAGAAACTGCTTGGGAAACTGCCATTTCCTGAAACCGGAAGTGGCCTCCTCAAAACCGGAAGTGGCCCTTAAACACCTTTCTCCTTGACATTTTGGCCTTTAAATTCTCTTTGCATCCATTTTAGGGACTTTTGATCTCGTTTGGACACAATTCCTGCCTAACTGAGCCATTGGCCAAAGGGGTGAAAATTTGGGGGCCACGCCCGCCAAATGGGCCAAATTTATTTTTCAGCCATTTTACCTGTTTTGGCTTCCTTTTACCAAGAAAGGACCAGAGGGTTGAAAAGTGACCTGATTTCATTTGTAAAAAGCCAAGAAACTGCTTGGGAAACTGCCATTTCCTGAAACCGGAAGTGGCCTCCTCAAAACCGAAAGTGGCCCTTAAACACCTTTCTCCTTGACATTTTGGCCTTTAAATTCTTTTTGCATCCATTTTAGGGACTTTTGATCTCGTTTGGACACAATTCCTGCCTAACTGAGCCATTGGCCAAAGGGGTGAAAATTTGGGGGCCACGCCCGCCAAATGGGCCAAATTTATTTTTCAGCCATTTTACCTGTTTTGACTTCCTTTTACCAAGAAAGGACCAGAGGGTTGAAAAGTGACCTGATTTCATTTGTAAAAAGCCAAGAAACTGCTTGGGAAACTGCCATTTCCTGAAACCGGAAGTGGCCTCCTCCAAACCGGAAGTGGCCCTTAAACACCTTTCTCCTTGACATTTTGGCCTTTAAATTCTTTTTGCATACATTTTAGGGACTTTTGATCTCGTTTGGACACATTTCCTGCCTAACTGAGCCATTGGCCAAAGGGGTGAAAATTTGGGGGGCCACGCCCGCCAAATGGGCCAAATTTATTTTTCAGCCATTTTACCTGTTTTGACTTCCTTTTACCAAGAAAGGACCAGAGGGTTGAAAAGTGACCTGATTTCATTTGTAAAAAGCCAAGAAACTGCTTGGGAAACTGCCATTTCCTGAAACCGGAAGTGGCCTCCTAAAAACCGGAAGTGGTCCTTAAACACCTTTCTCCTTGACATTTTGGCCTTTAAATTCTTTTTGCATCCATTTTAGGGACTTTTGATCTCGTTTGTATACATTTCCTGCCTAACTGAGCCATTGGCCAAAGGGGTGAAAATTTGGGGGGCCACGCCCGCCAAATGGGCCAAATTTATTTTTCAGCCTTTTTACCTGTTTTGACTTCCTTTTACCAAGAAAGGACCAGAGGGTTGAAAAGTGGCCTGATTTCATTTGTAAAAAGCCAAGAAACTGCTTGGGAAACTGCCATTTCCTGAAACCGGAAGTGGCCTCCTCAAAACCGGAAGTGGTCCTTAAACACCTTTCTCCTTGACATTTTGGCCTTTAAATTCTTTTTGCATCCATTTTAGGGACTTTTGATCTCGTTTGGACACATTTCCTGCCTAACTGAGCCATTGGCCAAAGGGGTGAAAATTTGGGGGGCCACGCCCGCCAAATGGGCCAAATTTATTTTTCAGCCATTTTACCTGTTTTGACTTCCTTTTACCAAGAAAGGACCAGAGGGTTGAAAAGTGACCTGATTTCATTTGTAAAAAGCCAAGAAACTGCTTGGGAAACTGCCATTTCCTGAAACCGGAAGTAGCCTCCTCAAAACCGGAAGTGGCCCTTAAACACCATTCTCCTTGACATTTTGGTCTTTAAATTCTTTTTGCATACATTTTAGAGACTTTTGATCTCGTTTGGACAGATTTCCTGCCTAACTGAGCCATTGGCCAAAGGGGTGAAAATTTGGGGGGCCACGCCCGCCAAATGGGCCAAATTTATTTTTCAGCCATTTTACCTGTTTTGACTTCCTTTTACCAAGAAAGGACCAGAGGGTTGAAAAGTGACCTGATTTCATTTGTAAAAAGCCAAGAAACTGCTTGGGAAACTGCCATTTCCTGAAACCGGAAGTGGCCTCCTCAAAACCGGAAGTGACCCTTAAACACCTTTCTCCTTGACATTTTGGCCTTTAAATTCTTTTTACATCCATTTTAGGGACTTTTGATCTCGTTTGGACACATTTCCTGCGTATCTGAGCCATTGGCCAAAGGGGTGAAAATTTGGGGGTCCACGCCCGCCAAATGGGCCAAATTTATTTTTCAGCCATTTTACCTGTTTTGACTTCCTTTTACCAAGAAAGGACCAGAGGGTTGAAAAGTGACCTGATTTCATTTGTAAAAAGCCAAGAAACTGCTTGGGAAACTGCCATTTCCTGAAACCGGAAGTGACCTCCTCAAAACCGGAAGTGGCCCTTAAACACCATTCTCCTTGACATTTTGGTCTTTAAATTCTTTTTTCATCCATTTTAGGGACTTTTGATCTCGTTTGGACACATTTCCTGCGTAACTGAGCCATTGGCCAAAGGCATGGAAATTTGGGGGGCCACGCCCGCCAAATGGGCCAAATTTATTTTTCAGCCATTTTACCTGTTTTGACTTCCTTTTACCAAGAAAGGACCAGAGGGTTGAAAAGTGACCTGATTTCATTTGTAAAAAGCCAAGAAACTGCTTGGGAAACTGCCATTTCCTGAAACCGGAAGTGGCCTCCTCAAAACCGGAAGTGGTCCTTAAACACCTTTCTCCTTGACATTTTGGCCTTTAAATTCTTTTTGCATCCATTTTAGGGACTTTTGATCTCGTTTGTATACATTTCCTGCCTAACTGAGCCATTGGCCAAAGGGGTGAAAATTTGGGGGGCCACGCCCTCCAAATGGGCCAAATTTATTTTTCAGCCTTTTTACCTGTTTTGACTTCCTTTTACCAAGAAAGGACCAGAGGGTTGAAAAGTGACCTGATTTCATTTGTAAAAAGCCAAGAAACTGCTTGGGAAACTGCCATTTCCTGAAACCGGAAGTGGCCTCCTCAAAACCGGAAGTGGCCCTTAAACTCCTTTCTCCATGACATTTTGGCCTTTAAATTCTTTTTGCATCCATTTTAGGGACTTTTGATCTCATTTGGACACATTTCCTGCGTATCTGAGCCATTGGCCAAAGGGGTGAAAATTTGGGGGGCCACGCCCGCCAAATGGGCCAAATTTATTTTTCAGCCTTTTTACCTGTTTTGACTTCCTTTTACCAAGAAAGGACCAGAGGGTTGAAAAGTGACCTGATTTCATTTGTAAAAAGCCAAGAAACTGCTTGGGAAACTGCCATTTCCTGAAACCGGAAGTGGCCTCCTCAAAACCGGAAGTGGCCCTTAAACTCCTTTCTCCATGACATTTTGGCCTTTAAATTCTTTTTGCATCCATTTTAGGGACTTTTGATCTCATTTGGACACATTTCCTGCGTATCTGAGCCATTGGCCAAAGGGGTGAAAATTTGGGGGGCCACACCCGCCAAATGGGCCAAATTTATTTTTCAGCCTTTTTTACCTGTTTTGACTTCCTTTTACCAAGAAAGGACCAGAGGGTTGAAAAGTGACCTGATTTCATTTGTAAAAAGCCAAGAAACTGCTTGGGAAACTGCCATTTCCTGAAACCGGAAGTGGCCTCCTCAAAACCGGAAGTGGCCCTTAAACACCTTTCTCCTTGACATTTTGGCCTTTAAATTCTCTTTGCATCCATTTTAGGGACTTTTGATCTCGTTTGGACACAATTCCTGCCTAACTGAGCCATTGGCCAAAGGGGTGAAAATTTGGGGGCCACGCCCGCCAAATGGGCCAAATTTATTTTTCAGCCATTTTACCTGTTTTGGCTTCCTTTTACCAAGAAAGGACCAGAGGGTTGAAAAGTGACCTGATTTCATTTGTAAAAAGCCAAGAAACTGCTTGGGAAACTGCCATTTCCTGAAACCGGAAGTGGCCTCCTCAAAACCGAAAGTGGCCCTTAAACACCTTTCTCCTTGACATTTTGGCCTTTAAATTCTTTTTGCATCCATTTTAGGGACTTTTGATCTCGTTTGGACACAATTCCTGCCTAACTGAGCCATTGGCCAAAGGGGTGAAAATTTGGGGGCCACGCCCGCCAAATGGGCCAAATTTATTTTTCAGCCATTTTACCTGTTTTGACTTCCTTTTACCAAGAAAGGACCAGAGGGTTGAAAAGTGACCTGATTTCATTTGTAAAAAGCCAAGAAACTGCTTGGGAAACTGCCATTTCCTGAAACCGGAAGTGGCCTCCTCCAAACCGGAAGTGGCCCTTTAACACCTTTCTCCTTGACATTTTGGCCTTTAAATTCTTTTTGCATACATTTTAGGGACTTTTGATCTCGTTTGGACACATTTCCTGCCTAACTGAGCCATTGGCCAAAGGGGTGAAAATTTGGGGGGCCACGCCCGCCAAATGGGCCAAATTTATTTTTCAGCCATTTTACCTGTTTTGACTTCCTTTTACCAAGAAAGGACCAGAGGGTTGAAAAGTGACCTGATTTCATTTGTAAAAAGCCAAGAAACTGCTTTGGAAACTGCCATTTCCTGAAACCGGAAGTGGCCTCCTAAAAACCGGAAGTGGTCCTTAAACACCTTTCTCCTTGACATTTTGGCCTTTAAATTCTTTTTGCATCCATTTTAGGGACTTTTGATCTCGTTTGTATACATTTCCTGCCTAACTGAGCCATTGGCCAAAGGGGTGAAAATTTGGGGGGCCACGCCCGCCAAATGGGCCAAATTTATTTTTCAGCCTTTTTACCTGTTTTGACTTCCTTTTACCAAGAAAGGACCAGAGGGTTGAAAAGTGGCCTGATTTCATTTGTAAAAAGCCAAGAAACTGCTTGGGAAACTGCCATTTCCTGAAACCGGAAGTGGCCTCCTCAAAACCGGAAGTGGTCCTTAAACACCTTTCTCCTTGACATTTTGGCCTTTAAATTCTTTTTGCATCCATTTTAGGGACTTTTGATCTCGTTTGGACACATTTCCTGCCTAACTGAGCCATTGGCCAAAGGGGTGAAAATTTGGGGGGCCACGCCCGCCAAATGGGCCAAATTTATTTTTCAGCCATTTTACCTGTTTTGACTTCCTTTTACCAAGAAAGGACCAGAGGGTTGAAAAGTGACCTGATTTCATTTGTAAAAAGCCAAGAAACTGCTTGGGAAACTGCCATTTCCTGAAACCGGAAGTGGCCTCCTCAAAACCGGAAGTGGCCCTTAAACTCCTTTCTCCATGACATTTTGGCCTTTAAATTCTTTTTGCATCCATTTTAGGGACTTTTGATCTCATTTGGACACATTTCCTGCGTATCTGAGCCATTGGCCAAAGGGGTGAAAATTTGGGGGGGCCACGCCCGCCAAATGGGCCAAATTTATTTTTCAGCCATTTTTACCTGTTTTGACTTCCTTTTACCAAGAAAGGACCAGAGGGTTGAAAAGTGACCTGATTTCATTTGTAAAAAGCCAAGAAACTGCTTGGGAAACTGCCATTTCCTGAAACCGGAAGTGGCCTCCTCAAAACCGGAAGTGGCCCTTAAACACCTTTCTCCTTGACATTTTGGCCTTTAAATTCTTTTTGCATCCATTTTAGGGACTTTTGATCTCGTTTGGACACAATTCCTGCCTAACTGAGCCATTGGCCAAAGGGGTGAAAATTTGGGGGCCACGCCCGCCAAATGGGCCAAATTTATTTTTCAGCCATTTTACCTGTTTTGGCTTCCTTTTACCAAGAAAGGACCAGAGGGTTGAAAAGTGACCTGATTTCATTTGTAAAAAGCCAAGAAACTGCTTGGGAAACTGCCATTTCCTGAAACCGGAAGTGGCCTCCTGAAAACCGGAAGTGGCCCTTAAACACCTTTCTCCTTGACATTTTGGCCTTTAAATTCTTTTTGCATCCATTTTAGGGACTTTTGATCTCGTTTGGACACAATTCCTGCCTAACTGAGCCATTGGCCAAAGGGGTGAAAATTTGGGGGCCACGCCCGCCAAATGGGCCAAATTTATTTTTCAGCCATTTTACCTGTTTTGACTTCCTTTTACCAAGAAAGGACCAGAGGGTTGAAAAGTGACCTGATTTCATTTGTAAAAAGCCAAGAAACTGCTTGGGAAACTGCCATTTCCTGAAACCGGAAGTGGCCTCCTCAAAACCGGAAGTGGCCCTTAAACACCTTTCTCCTTGACATTTTGGCCTTTAAATTCTTTTTGCATCCATTTTAGGGACTTTTGATCTCGTTTGGACACAATTCCTGCCTAACTGAGCCATTGGCCAAAGGGGTGAAAATTTGGGGGCCACGCCCGCCAAATGGGCCAAATTTATTTTTCAGCCATTTTACCTGTTTTGGCTTCCTTTTACCAAGAAAGGACCAGAGGGTTGAAAAGTGACCTGATTTCATTTGTAAAAAGCCAAGAAACTGCTTGGGAAACTGCCATTTCCTGAAACCGGAAGTGGCTTCCTCAAAACCGGAAGTGGCCCTTAAACACCTTTCTCCTTGACATTTTGGCCTTTAAATTCTTTTTGCATCCATTTTAGGGACTTTTGAACTCGTTTGTATACATTTCCTGCCTAACTGAGCCATTGGCCAAAGGGGTGAAAATTTGGGGGGCCACGCCCTCCAAATGGGCCAAATTTATTTTTCAGCCTTTTTACCTGTTTTGACTTCCTTTTACTAAGAAAGGACCAGAGGGTTGAAAAGTGACCTGATTTCATTTGTAAAAAGCCAAGAAACTGCTTGGGAAACTGCCATTTCCTGAAACCGGAAGTGGCCTCCTCAAAACCGGAAGTGGCCCTTAAACACCTTTCTCCTTGACATTTTGGTCTTTAAATTCTTTTTGCATACATTTTAGGGACTTTTGATCTCGTTTGGACACATTTCCTGCCTAACTGAGCCATTGGCCAAAGGGGTGAAAATTTGGGGGGCCACGCCCGCCAAATGGGCCAAATTTATTTTTCAGCCATTTTACCTGTTTTGACTTCCTTTTACCAAGAAAGGACCAGAGGGTTGAAAAGTGACCTGATTTCATTTGTAAAAAGCCAAGAAACTGCTTGGGAAACTGCCATTTCCTGAAACCGGAAGTAGCCTCCTCAAAACCGGAAGTGGCCCTTAAACACCATTCTCCTTGACATTTTGGTCTTTAAATTCTTTTTGCATACATTTTAGAGACTTTTGATCTCGTTTGGACAGATTTCCTGCCTAACTGAGCCATTGGCCAAAGGGGTGAAAATTTGGGGGGCCACGCCCGCCAAATGGGCCAAATTTATTTTTCAGCCATTTTACCTGTTTTGACTTCCTTTTACCAAGAAAGGACCAGAGGGTTGAAAAGTGACCTGATTTCATTTGTAAAAAGCCAAGAAACTGCTTGGGAAACTGCCATTTCCTGAAACCGGAAGTGGCCTCCTCAAAACCGGAAGTGACCCTTAAACACCTTTCTCCTTGACATTTTGGCCTTTAAATTCTTTTTGCATCCATTTTAGGGACTTTTGATCTCGTTTGGACACATTTCCTGCGTATCTGAGCCATTGGCCAAAGGGGTGAAAATTTGGGGGGCCACGCCCGCCAAATGGGCCAAATTTATTTTTCAGCCATTTTACCTGTTTTGACTTCCTTTTACCAAGAAAGGACCAGAGGGTTGAAAAGTGACCTGATTTCATTTGTAAAAAGCCAAGAAACTGCTTGGGAAACTGCCATTTCCTGAAACCGGAAGTGACCTCCTCAAAACCGGAAGTGGCCCTTAAACACCATTCTCCTTGACATTTTGGTCTTTAAATTCTTTTTGCATCCATTTTAGGGACTTTTGATCTCGTTTGGACACATTTCCTGCGTAACTGAGCCATTGGCCAAAGGCATGGAAATTTGGGGGGCCACGCCCGCCAAATGGGCCAAATTTATTTTTCAGCCATTTTACCTGTTTTGACTTCCTTTTACCAAGAAAGGACCAGAGGGTTGAAAAGTGACCTGATTTCATTTGTAAAAAGCCAAGAAACTGCTTGGGAAACTGCCATTTCCTGAAACCGGAAGTGGCCTCCTCAAAACCGGAAGTGGTCCTTAAACACCTTTCTCCTTGACATTTTGGCCTTTAAATTCTTTTTGCATCCATTTTAGGGACTTTTGATCTCGTTTGTATACATTTCCTGCCTAACTGAGCCATTGGCCAAAGGGGTGAAAATTTGGGGGGCCACGCTCTCCAAATGGGCCAAATTTATTTTTCAGCCTTTTTACCTGTTTTGACTTCCTTTTACCAAGAAAGGACCAGAGGGTTGAAAAGTGACCTGATTTCATTTGTAAAAAGCCAAGAAACTGCTTGGGAAACTGCCATTTCCTGAAACCGGAAGTGGCCTCCTCAAAACCGGAAGTGGCCCTTAAACTCCTTTCTCCATGACATTTTGGCCTTTAAATTCTTTTTGCATCCATTTTAGGGACTTTTGATTTCGTTTGGACACATTTCCTGCGTATCTGAGCCATTGGCCAAAGGGGTGAAAATTTGGGGGGCCACGCCCGCCAAATGGGCCAAATTTATTTTTCAGCCATTTTACCTGTTTTGACTTCCTTTTACCAAGAAAGGACCAGAGGGTTGAAAAGTGACCTGATTTCATTTGTAAAAAGCCAAGAAACTGCTTGGGAAACTGCCATTTCCTGAAACCGGAAGTGGCCTCCTCAAAACCGGAAGTGGTCCTTAAACACCTTTCTCCTTGACATTTTGGCCTTTAAATTCTTTTTGCATCCATTTTAGGGACTTTTGATCTCGTTTGTATACATTTCCTGCCTAACTGAGCCATTGGCCAAAGGGGTGAAAATTTGGGGGGCCACGCCCGCCAAATGGGCCAAATTTATTTTTCAGCCTTTTTACCTGTTTTGACTTCCTTTTACCAAGAAAGGACCAGAGGGTTGAAAAGTGGCCTGATTTCATTTGTAAAAAGCCAAGAAACTGCTTGGGAAACTGCCATTTCCTGAAACCGGAAGTGGCCTCCTCAAAACCGGAAGTGGTCCTTAAACACCTTTCTCCTTGACATTTTGGCCTTTAAATTCTTTTTGCATCCATTTTAGGGACTTTTGATCTCGTTTGGACACATTTCCTGCCTAACTGAGCCATTGGCCAAAGGGGTGAAAATTTGGGGGGCCACGCCCGCCAAATGGGCCAAATTTATTTTTCAGCCATTTTACCTGTTTTGACTTCCTTTTACCAAGAAAGGACCAGAGGGTTGAAAAGTGACCTGATTTCATTTGTAAAAAGCCAAGAAACTGCTTGGGAAACTGCCATTTCCTGAAACCGGAAGTTGCCTCCTCAAAACCGGAAGTGGCCCTTAAACTCCTTTCTCCATGACATTTTGGCCTTTAAATTCTTTTTGCATCCATTTTAGGGACTTTTGATCTCATTTGGACACATTTCCTGCGTATCTGAGCCATTGGCCAAAGGGGTGAAAATTTGGGGGGCCACGCCCGCCAAATGGGCCAAATTTATTTTTCAGCCATTTTTACCTGTTTTGACTTCCTTTTACCAAGAAAGGACCAGAGGGTTGAAAAGTGACCTGATTTCATTTGTAAAAAGCCAAGAAACTGCTTGGGAAACTGCCATTTCCTGAAACCGGAAGTGGCCTCCTCAAAACCGGAAGTGGCCCTTAAACACCTTTCTCCTTGACATTTTGGCCTTTAAATTCTTTTTGCATCCATTTTAGGGACTTTTGATCTCGTTTGGACACAATTCCTGCCTAACTGAGCCATTGGCCAAAGGGGTGAAAATTTGGGGGCCACGCCCGCCAAATGGGCCAAATTTATTTTTCAGCCATTTTACCAGTTTTGGCTTCCTTTTACCAAGAAAGGACCAGAGGGTTGAAAAGTGACCTGATTTCATTTGTAAAAAGCCAAAAAACTGCTTGGGAAACTGCCATTTCCTGAAACCGGAAGTGGCTTCCTCAAAACCGGAAGTGGCCCTTAAACACCTTTCTCCTTGACATTTTGGCCTTTAAATTCTTTTTGCATCCATTTTAGGGACTTTTGAACTCGTTTGTATACATTTCCTGCCTAACTGAGCCATTGGCCAAAGGGGTGAAAATTTGGGGGGCCACGCCCTCCAAATGGGCCAAATTTATTTTTCAGCCTTTTTACCTGTTTTGACTTCCTTTTACTAAGAAAGGACCAGAGGGTTGAAAAGTGACCTGATTTCATTTGTAAAAAGCCAAGAAACTGCTTGGGAAACTGCCATTTCCTGAAACCGGAAGTGGCCTCCTCAAAACCGGAAGTGGCCCTTAAACACCTTTCTCCTTGACATTTTGGTCTTTAAATTCTTTTTGCATACATTTTAGGGACTTTTGATCTCGTTTGGACACATTTCCTGCCTAACTGAGCCATTGGCCAAAGGGGTGAAAATTTGGGGGGCCACGCCCGCCAAATGGGCCAAATTTATTTTTCAGCCATTTTACCTGTTTTGACTTCCTTTTACCAAGAAAGGACCAGAGGGTTGAAAAGTGGCCTGATTTCATTTGTAAAAAGCCAAGAAACTGCTTGGGAAACTGCCATTTCCTGAAACCGGAAGTGGCCTCCTCAAAACCGGAAGTGGTCCTTAAACACCTTTCTCCTTGACATTTTGGCCTTTAAATTCTTTTTGCATCCATTTTAGGGACTTTTGATCTCGTTTGGACACATTCCTGCCTAACTGAGCCATTGGCCAAAGGGGTGAAAATTTGGGGGGCCACGCCCGCCAAATGGGCCAAATTTATTTTTCAGCCATTTTACCTGTTTTGACTTCCTTTTACCAAGAAAGGACCAGAGGGTTGAAAAGTGACCTGATTTCATTTGTAAAAAGCCAAGAAACTGCTTGGGAAACTGCCATTTCCTGAAACCGGAAGTAGCCTCCTCAAAACCGGAAGTGGCCCTTAAACACCATTCTCCTTGACATTTTGGTCTTTAAATTCTTTTTGCATACATTTTAGAGACTTTTGATCTCGTTTGGACAGATTTCCTGCCTAACTGAGCCATTGGCCAAAGGGGTGAAAATTTGGGGGGCCACGCCCGCCAAATGGGCCAAATTTATTTTTCAGCCATTTTACCTGTTTTGACTTCCTTTTACCAAGAAAGGACCAGAGGGTTGAAAAGTGACCTGATTTCATTTGTAAAAAGCCAAGAAACTGCTTGGGAAACTGCCATTTCCTGAAACCGGAAGTGGCCTCCTCAAAACCGGAAGTGACCCTTAAACACCTTTCTCCTTGACATTTTGGCCTTTAAATTCTTTTTGCATCCATTTTAGGGACTTTTGATCTCGTTTGGACACATTTCCTGCGTATCTGAGCCATTGGCCAAAGGGGTGAAAATTTTGGGGGCCACGCCCGCCAAATGGGCCAAATTTATTTTTCAGCCATTTTACCTGTTTTGACTTCCTTTTACCAAGAAAGGACCAGAGGGTTGAAAAGTGACCTGATTTCATTTGTAAAAAGCCAAGAAACTGCTTGGGAAACTGCCATTTCCTGAAACCGGAAGTGACCTCCTCAAAACCGGAAGTGGCCCTTAAACACCATTCTCCTTGACATTTTGGTCTTTAAATTCTTTTTGCATCCATTTTAGGGACTTTTGATCTCGTTTGGACACATTTCCTGCGTAACTGAGCCATTGGCCAAAGGCATGGAAATTTGGGGGGCCACACCCGCCAAATGGGCCAAATGTATTTTTTAGCCATTTTAACTGTTTTGACTTCCTTTTACCAAGAAAGGACCAGAGGGTTGAAAAGTGACCTGATTTCATTTGTAAAAAGCCAAGAAACTGCTTGGGAAACTGCCATTTCCTGAAACCGGAAGTGGCCTCCTCAAAACCGGAAGTGGTCCTTAAACACCTTTCTCCTTGACATTTTGGCCTTTAAATTCTTTTTGCATCCATTTTAGGGACTTTTGATCTCGTTTGTATACATTTCCTGCCTAACTGAGCCATTGGCCAAAGGGGTGAAAATTTGGGGGGCCACGCCCTCCAAATGGGCCAAATTTATTTTTCAGCCTTTTTACCTGTTTTGACTTCCTTTTACCAAGAAAGGACCAGAGGGTTGAAAAGTGACCTGATTTCATTTGTAAAAAGCCAAGAAACTGCTTGGGAAACTGCCATTTCCTGAAACCGGAAGTGGCCTCCTCAAAACCGGAAGTGGCCCTTAAACACCTTTCTCCTTGACATTTTGGCCTTTAAATTATTTTTGCATCCATTTTAGGGACTTTTGATCTCGTTTGGACACAATTCCTGCCTAACTGAGCCATTGGCCAAAGGGGTGAAAATTTGGGGGCCACGCCCGCCAAATGGGCCAAATTTATTTTTCAGCGATTTTACCTGTTTTGACTTCCTTTTACCAAGAAAGGACCAGAGGGTTGAAAAGTGACCTGATTTCATTTGTAAAAAGCCAAGAAACTGCTTGGGAAACTGCCATTTCCTGAAACCGGAAGTGGCTTCCTCAAAACCGGAAGTGGCCCTTAAACACCTTTCTCCTTGACATTTTGGCCTTTAAATTCTTTTTGCATCCATTTTAGGGACTTTTGAACTCGTTTGTATACATTTCCTGCCTAACTGAGCCATTGGCCAAAGGGGTGAAAATTTGGGGGGCCACGCCCTCCAAATGGGCCAAATTTATTTTTCAGTCTTTTTACCTGTTTTGACTTCCTTTTACTAAGAAAGGACCAGAGGGTTGAAAAGTGACCTGATTTCATTTGTAAAAAGCCAAGAAACTGCTTGGGAAACTGCCATTTCCTGAAACCGGAAGTGGCCTCCTCAAAACCGGAAGTGGTCCTTAAACACCTTTCTCCTTGACATTTTGGTCTTTAAATTCTTTTTGCATACATTTTAGGGACTTTTGATCTCGTTTGGACACATTTCCTGCCTAACTGAGCCATTGGCCAAAGGGGTGAAAATTTGGGGGGCCACGCCCGCCAAATGGGCCAAATTTATTTTTCAGCCATTTTACCTGTTTTGACTTCCTTTTACCAAGAAAGGACCAGAGGGTTGAAAAGTGGCCTGATTTCATTTGTAAAAAGCCAAGAAACTGCTTGGGAAACTGCCATTTCCTGAAACCGGAAGTGGCCTCCTCAAAACCGGAAGTGGTCCTTAAACACCTTTCTCCTTGACATTTTGGCCTTTAAATTCTTTTTGCATCCATTTTAGGGACTTTTGATCTCGTTTGGACACATTTCCTGCCTAACTGAGCCATTGGCCAAAGGGGTGAAAATTTGGGGGGCCACGCCCGCCAAATGGGCCAAATTTATTTTTCAGCCATTTTACCTGTTTTGACTTCCTTTTACCAAGAAAGGACCAGAGGGTTGAAAAGTGACCTGATTTCATTTGTAAAAAGCCAAGAAACTGCTTGGGAAACTGCCATTCCCTGAAACCGGAAGTAGCCTCCTCAAAACCGGAAGTGGCCCTTAAACACCATTCTCCTTGACATTTTGGTCTTTAAATTCTTTTTGCATACATTTTAGAGACTTTTGATCTCGTTTGGACAGATTTCCTGCCTAACTGAGCCATTGGCCAAAGGGGTGAAAATTTGGGGGGCCACGCCCGCCAAATGGGCCAAATTTATTTTTCAGCCATTTTACCTGTTTTGACTTCCTTTTACCAAGAAAGGACCAGAGGGTTGAAAAGTGACCTGATTTCATTTGTAAAAAGCCAAGAAACTGCTTGGGAAACTGCCATTTCCTGAAACCGGAAGTGGCCTCCTCAAAACCGGAAGTGACCCTTAAACACCTTTCTCCTTGACATTTTGGCCTTTAAATTCTTTTTGCATCCATTTTAGGGACTTTTGATCTCGTTTGGACACATTTCCTGCGTATCTGAGCCATTGGCCAAAGGGGTGAAAATTTGGGGGGCCACGCCCGCCAAATGGGCCAAATTTATTTTTCAGCCATTTTACCTGTTTTGACTTCCTTTTACCAAGAAAGGACCAGAGGGTTGAAAAGTGACCTGATTTCATTTGTAAAAAGCCAAGAAACTGCTTGGGAAACTGCCATTTCCTGAAACCGGAAGTGACCTCCTCAAAACCGGAAGTGGCCCTTAAACACCATTCTCCTTGACATTTTGGTCTTTAAATTCTTTTTGCATCCATTTTAGGGACTTTTGATCTCGTTTGGACACATTTCCTGCGTAACTGAGCCATTGGCCAAAGGCATGGAAATTTGGGGGGCCACGCCCGCCAAATGGGCCAAATTTATTTTTCAGCCATTTTACCTGTTTTGACTTCCTTTTACCAAGAAAGGACCAGAGGGTTGAAAAGTGGCCTGATTTCATTTGTAAAAAGCCAAGAAACTGCTTGGGAAACTGCCATTTCCTGAAACCGGAAGTGGCCTCCTCAAAACCGGAAGTGGTCCTTAAACACCTTTCTCCTTGACATTTTGGCCTTTAAATTCTTTTTGCATCCATTTTAGGGACTTTTGATCTCGTTTGGACACATTTCCTGCCTAACTGAGCCATTTGCCAAAGGGGTGAAAATTTGGGGGCCACGCCCGCCAAATGGGCCAAATTTATTTTTCAGCCATTTTACCTGTTTTGACTTCCTTTTACCAAGAAAGGACCAGAGGGTTGAAAAGTGACCTGATTTCATTTGTAAAAAGCCAAGAAACTGCTTGGGAAACTGCCATTTCCTGAAACCGGAAGTGGCCTCCTCAAAACCGGAAGTGGCCCTTAAACTCCTTTCTCCATGACATTTTGGCCTTTAAATTCTTTTTGCATCCATTTTAGGGACTTTTGATCTCATTTGGACACATTTCCTGCCTAACTGAGCCATTGGCCAAAGGGGTGAAAATTTGGGGGGCCACGCCCGCCAAATGGGCCAAATTTATTTTTCAGCCATTTTACCTGTTTTGACTTCCTTTTACCAAGAAAGGACCAGAGGGTTGAAAAGTGACCTGATTTCATTTGTAAAAAGCCAAGAAACTGCTTGGGAAACTGCCATTTCCTGAAACCGGAAGTGGCCTCCTCAAAACCGGAAGTGACCCTTAAACACCTTTCTC
The DNA here is from genome assembly GCF_042186555.1 of Aquarana catesbeiana. NCBI lineage: Eukaryota > Metazoa > Chordata > Amphibia > Anura > Ranidae > Aquarana > Aquarana catesbeiana. The sequence continues at coordinate 251,835,248 of NC_133331.1, forward strand.
CTTGACATTTTGGCCTTTAAATTCTTTTTGCATTAATTTTAGGGACTTTTGATCTCGTTTGGACACATTTCCTGCGTATCTGAGCCATTGGCCAAAGGGGTGAAAATTTGGGGGGCCACGCCCGCCAAATGGGCCAAATTTATTTTTCAGCCATTTTACCTGTTTTGACTTCCTTTTACCAAGAAAGGACCAGAGGGTTGAAAAGTGACCTGATTTCATTTGTAAAAAGCCAAGAAACTGCTTGGGAAACTGCCATTTCCTGAAACCGGAAGTGACCTCCTCAAAACCGGAAGTGGCCCTTAAACACCATTCTCCTTGACATTTTGGTCTTTAAATTCTTTTTGCATCCATTTTAGGGACTTTTGATCTCGTTTGGACACATTTCCTGCGTAACTGAGCCATTGGCCAAAGGCATGAAAATTTGGGGGGCCACGCCCGCCAAATGGGCCAAATTTATTTTTCAGCCATTTTACCTGTTTTGGCTTCCTTTTACCAAGAAAGGACCAGAGGGTTGAAAAGTGACCTGATTTCATTTGTAAAAAGCCAAGAAACTGCTTGGGAAACTGCCATTTCCTGAAACCGGAAGTGGCCTCCTCAAAACCGGAAGTGGCCCTTAAACACCTTTCTCCTTGACATTTTGGCCTTTAAATTCTTTTTGCATCCATTTTAAGGATTTTTGATCTCGTTTGGACACATTTCCTGCCTAACTGAGCCATTGGCCAAAGGGGTGAAAATTTGGGGGGCCACGCCCGCCAAATGGGCCAAATTTATTTTTCAGCCATTTTACCTGTTTTGACTTCCTTTTACCAAGAAAGGACCAGAGGGTTGAAAAGTGACCTGATTTCATTTGTAAAAAGCCAAGAAACTGCTTGGGAAACTGCCATTTCCTGAAACCGGAAGTGGCCTCCTTAAAACCGGAAGTGGCCCTTAAACACCATTCTCCTTGACATTTTGGTCTTTAAATTCTTTTTGCATACATTTTAGGGACTTTTGATCTCGTTTGGACAGATTTCCTGCCTAACTGAGCCATTGGCCAAAGGGGTGAAAATTTGGGGGGCCACGCCCGCCAAATGGGCCAAATTTATTTTTCAGCCATTTTACCTGTTTTGACTTCCTTTTACCAAGAAAGGACCAGAGGGTTGAAAAGTGACCTGATTTCATTTGTAAAAAGCCAAGAAACTGCTTGGGAAACTGCCATTTCCTGAAACCGGAAGTGGCCTCCTCAAAACCGGAAGTGGTCCTTAAACACCTTTCTCCTTGACATTTTGGCCTTTAAATTATTTTTGCATCCATTTTAGGGACTTTTGATCTCGTTTGGACACATTTCCTGCCTAACTGAGCCATTGGCCAAAGGGGTGAAAATTTGGGGGGCCACGCCCGCCAAATGGGCCAAATTTATTTTTCAGCCATTTTACCTGTTTTGACTTCCTTTTACCAAGAAAGGACCAGAGGGTTGAAAAGTGACCTGATTTCATTTGTAAAAAGCCAAGAAACTGCTTGGGAAACTGCCATTTCCTGAAACCGGAAGTGGCCTCCTTAAAACCGGAAGTGGCCCTTAAACACCATTCTCCTTGACATTTTGGTCTTTAAATTCTTTTTGCATACATTTTAGGGACTTTTGATCTCGTTTGGACAGATTTCCTGCCTAACTGAGCCATTGGCCAAAGGGGTGAAAATTTGGGGGGCCACGCCCGCTAAATGGGCCAAATTTATTTTTCAGCCATTTTACCTGTTTTGACTTCCTTTTACCAAGAAAGGACCAGAGGGTTGAAAAGTGACCTGATTTCATTTGTAAAAAGCCAAGAAACTGCTTGGGAAACTGCCATTTCCTGAAACCGGAAGTGGCCTCCTCAAAACCGGAAGTCACCCTTAAACACCTTTCTCCTTGACATTTTGGCCTTTAAATTCTTTTTGCATCCATTTTAGGGACTTTTGATCTCATTTGGACACATTTCCTGCGTATCTGAGCCATTGGCCAAAGGGGTGAAAATTTGGGGGGCCACGCCCGCCAAATGGGCCAAATTTATTTTTCAGCCATTTTACCTGTTTTGACTTCCTTTTACCAAGAAAGGACCAGAGGGTTGAAAAGTGACCTGATTTCATTTGTAAAAAGCCAAGAAACTGCTTGGGAAACTGCCATTTCCTGAAACCGGAAGTGACCTCCTCAAAACCGGAAGTGGCCCTTAAACACCATTCTCCTTGACATTTTGGTCTTTAAATTCTTTTTGCATCCATTTTAGGGACTTTTGATCTCGTTTGGACACATTTCCTGCGTAACTGAGCCATTGGCCAAAGGCATGAAAATTTGGGGGGCCACGCCCGCCAAATGGGCCAAATTTATTTTTCAGCCATTTTACCTGTTTTGACTTCCTTTTACCAAGAAAGGACCAGAGGGTTGAAAAGTGACCTGATTTCATTTGTAAAAAGCCAAGAAACTGCTTGGGAAACTGCCATTTCCTGAAACCGGAAGTGGCCTCCTCAAAACCGGAAGTGGCCCTTAAACTCCTTTCTCCATGACATTTTGGCCTTTAAATTCTTTTTGCATCCATTTTAGGGACTTTTGATCTCATTTGGACACATTTCCTGCGTATCTGAGCCATTGGCCAAAGGGGTGAAAATTTGGGGGGCCACGCCCGCCAAATGGGCCAAATTTATTTTTCAGCCATTTTACCTGTTTTGACTTCCTTTTACCAAGAAAGGACCAGAGGGTTGAAAAGTGACCTGATTTCATTTGTAAAAAGCCAAGAAACTGCTTGGGAAACTGCCATTTCCTGAAACCGGAAGTGGCTTCCTCAAAACCGGAAGTGGCCCTTAAACACCTTTCTCCTTGACATTTTGGCCTTTAAATTCTTTTTGCATCCATTTTAGGGACTTTTGAACTCGTTTGTATACATTTCCTGCCTAACTGAGCCATTGGCCAAAGGGGTGAAAATTTGGGGGGCCACGCCCTCCAAATGGGCCAAATTTATTTTTCAGCCTTTTTACCTGTTTTGACTTCCTTTTACTAAGAAAGGACCAGAGGGTTGAAAAGTGACCTGATTTCATTTGTAAAAAGCCAAGAAACTGCTTGGGAAACTGCCATTTCCTGAAACCGGAAGTGGCCTCCTCAAAACCGGAAGTGGCCCTTAAACACCTTTCTCCTTGACATTTTGGTCTTTAAATTCTTTTTGCATACATTTTAGGGACTTTTGATCTCGTTTGGACACATTTCCTGCCTAACTGAGCCATTGGCCAAAGGGGTGAAAATTTGGGGGGCCACGCCCGCCAAATGGGCCAAATTTATTTTTCAGCCATTTTACCTGTTTTGACTTCCTTTTACCAAGAAAGGACCAGAGGGTTGAAAAGTGGCCTGATTTCATTTGTAAAAAGCCAAGAAACTGCTTGGGAAACTGCCATTTCCTGAAACCGGAAGTGGCCTCCTCAAAACCGGAAGTGGTCCTTAAACACCTTTCTCCTAGACATTTTGGCCTTTAAATTCTTTTTGCATCCATTTTAGGGACTTTTGATCTCGTTTGGACACATTTCCTGCCTAACTGAGCCATTGGCCAAAGGGGTGAAAATTTGGGGGGCCACGCCCGCCAAATGGGCCAAATTTATTTTTCAGCCATTTTACCTGTTTTGACTTCCTTTTACCAAGAAAGGACCAGAGGGTTGAAAAGTGACCTGATTTCATTTGTAAAAAGCCAAGAAACTGCTTGGGAAACTGCCATTCCCTGAAACCGGAAGTAGCCTCCTCAAAACCGGAAGTGGCCCTTAAACACCATTCTCCTTGACATTTTGGTCTTTAAATTCTTTTTGCATACATTTTAGAGACTTTTGATCTCGTTTGGACAGATTTCCTGCCTAACTGAGCCATTGGCCAAAGGGGTGAAAATTTGGGGGGCCACGCCCGCCAAATGGGCCAAATTTATTTTTCAGCCATTTTACCTGTTTTGACTTCCTTTTACCAAGAAAGGACCAGAGGGTTGAAAAGTGACCTGATTTCATTTGTAAAAAGCCAAGAAACTGCTTGGGAAACTGCCATTTCCTGAAACCGGAAGTGGCCTCCTCAAAACCGGAAGTGACCCTTAAACACCTTTCTCCTTGACATTTTGGCCTTTAAATTCTTTTTGCATCCATTTTAGGGACTTTTGATCTCGTTTGGACACATTTCCTGCGTATCTGAGCCATTGGCCAAAGGGGTGAAAATTTGGGGGGCCACGCCCGCCAAATGGGCCAAATTTATTTTTCAGCCATTTTACCTGTTTTGACTTCCTTTTACCAAGAAAGGACCAGAGGGTTGAAAAGTGACCTGATTTCATTTGTAAAAAGCCAAGAAACTGCTTGGGAAACTGCCATTTCCTGAAACCGGAAGTGACCTCCTCAAAACCGGAAGTGGCCCTTAAACACCATTCTCCTTGACATTTTGGTCTTTAAATTCTTTTTGCATCCATTTTAGGGACTTTTGATCTCGTTTGGACACATTTCCTGCGTAACTGAGCCATTGGCCAAAGGCATGGAAATTTGGGGGGCCACGCCCGCCAAATGGGCCAAATTTATTTTTCAGCCATTTTACCTGTTTTGACTTCCTTTTACCAAGAAAGGACCAGAGGGTTGAAAAGTGGCCTGATTTCATTTGTAAAAAGCCAAGAAACTGCTTGGGAAACTGCCATTTCCTGAAACCGGAAGTGGCCTCCTCAAAACCGGAAGTGGTCCTTAAACACCTTTCTCCTTGACATTTTGGCCTTTAAATTCTTTTTGCATCCATTTTAGGGACTTTTGATCTCGTTTGGACACATTTCCTGCCTAACTGAGCCATTTGCCAAAGGGGTGAAAATTTGGGGGCCACGCCCGCCAAATGGGCCAAATTTATTTTTCAGCCATTTTACCTGTTTTGACTTCCTTTTACCAAGAAAGGACCAGAGGGTTGAAAAGTGACCTGATTTCATTTGTAAAAAGCCAAGAAACTGCTTGGGAAACTGCCATTTCCTGAAACCGGAAGTGGCCTCCTCAAAACCGGAAGTGGCCCTTAAACTCCTTTCTCCATGACATTTTGGCCTTTAAATTCTTTTTGCATCCATTTTAGGGACTTTTGATCTCATTTGGACACATTTCCTGCCTAACTGAGCCATTGGCCAAAGGGGTGAAAATTTGGGGGGCCACGCCCGCCAAATGGGCCAAATTTATTTTTCAGCCATTTTACCTGTTTTGACTTCCTTTTACCAAGAAAGGACCAGAGGGTTGAAAAGTGACCTGATTTCATTTGTAAAAAGCCAAGAAACTGCTTGGGAAACTGCCATTTCCTGAAACCGGAAGTGGCCTCCTCAAAACCGGAAGTGACCCTTAAACACCTTTCTCCTTGACATTTTGGCCTTTAAATTCTTTTTGCATTAATTTTAGGGACTTTTGATCTCGTTTGGACACATTTCCTGCGTATCTGAGCCATTGGCCAAAGGGGTGAAAATTTGGGGGGCCACGCCCGCCAAATGGGCCAAATTTATTTTTCAGCCATTTTACCTGTTTTGACTTCCTTTTACCAAGAAAGGACCAGAGGGTTGAAAAGTGACCTGATTTCATTTGTAAAAAGCCAAGAAACTGCTTGGGAAACTGCCATTTCCTGAAACCGGAAGTGACCTCCTCAAAACCGGAAGTGGCCCTTAAACACCATTCTCCTTGACATTTTGGTCTTTAAATTCTTTTTGCATCCATTTTAGGGACTTTTGATCTCGTTTGGACACATTTCCTGCGTAACTGAGCCATTGGCCAAAGGCATGAAAATTTGGGGGGCCACGCCCGCCAAATGGGCCAAATTTATTTTTCAGCCATTTTACCTGTTTTGGCTTCCTTTTACCAAGAAAGGACCAGAGGGTTGAAAAGTGACCTGATTTCATTTGTAAAAAGCCAAGAAACTGCTTGGGAAACTGCCATTTCCTGAAACCGGAAGTGGCCTCCTCAAAACCGGAAGTGGCCCTTAAACACCTTTCTCCTTGACATTTTGGCCTTTAAATTCTTTTTGCATCCATTTTAAGGATTTTTGATCTCGTTTGGACACATTTCCTGCCTAACTGAGCCATTGGCCAAAGGGGTGAAAATTTGGGGGGCCACGCCCGCCAAATGGGCCAAATTTATTTTTCAGCCATTTTACCTGTTTTGACTTCCTTTTACCAAGAAAGGACCAGAGGGTTGAAAAGTGACCTGATTTCATTTGTAAAAAGCCAAGAAACTGCTTGGGAAACTGCCATTTCCTGAAACCGGAAGTGGCCTCCTTAAAACCGGAAGTGGCCCTTAAACACCATTCTCCTTGACATTTTGGTCTTTAAATTCTTTTTGCATACATTTTAGGGACTTTTGATCTCGTTTGGACAGATTTCCTGCCTAACTGAGCCATTGGCCAAAGGGGTGAAAATTTGGGGGGCCACGCCCGCCAAATGGGCCAAATTTATTTTTCAGCCATTTTACCTGTTTTGACTTCCTTTTACCAAGAAAGGACCAGAGGGTTGAAAAGTGACCTGATTTCATTTGTAAAAAGCCAAGAAACTGCTTGGGAAACTGCCATTTCCTGAAACCGGAAGTGGCCTCCTCAAAACCGGAAGTGGTCCTTAAACACCTTTCTCCTTGACATTTTGGCCTTTAAATTATTTTTGCATCCATTTTAGGGACTTTTGATCTCGTTTGGACACATTTCCTGCCTAACTGAGCCATTGGCCAAAGGGGTGAAAATTTGGGGGGCCACGCCCGCCAAATGGGCCAAATTTATTTTTCAGCCATTTTACCTGTTTTGACTTCCTTTTACCAAGAAAGGACCAGAGGGTTGAAAAGTGACCTGATTTCATTTGTAAAAAGCCAAGAAACTGCTTGGGAAACTGCCATTTCCTGAAACCGGAAGTGGCCTCCTTAAAACCGGAAGTGGCCCTTAAACACCATTCTCCTTGACATTTTGGTCTTTAAATTCTTTTTGCATACATTTTAGGGACTTTTGATCTCGTTTGGACAGATTTCCTGCCTAACTGAGCCATTGGCCAAAGGGGTGAAAATTTGGGGGGCCACGCCCGCCAAATGGGCCAAATTTATTTTTCAGCCATTTTACCTGTTTTGACTTCCTTTTACCAAGAAAGGACCAGAGGGTTGAAAAGTGACCTGATTTCATTTGTAAAAAGCCAAGAAACTGCTTGGGAAACTGCCATTTCCTGAAACCGGAAGTGGCCTCCTCAAAACCGGAAGTCACCCTTAAACACCTTTCTCCTTGACATTTTGGCCTTTAAATTCTTTTTGCATCCATTTTAGGGACTTTTGATCTCATTTGGACACATTTCCTGCGTATCTGAGCCATTGGCCAAAGGGGTGAAAATTTGGGGGGCCACGCCCGCCAAATGGGCCAAATTTATTTTTCAGCCATTTTACCTGTTTTGACTTCCTTTTACCAAGAAAGGACCAGAGGGTTGAAAAGTGACCTGATTTCATTTGTAAAAAGCCAAGAAACTGCTTGGGAAACTGCCATTTCCTGAAACCGGAAGTGACCTCCTCAAAACCGGAAGTGGCCCTTAAACACCATTCTCCTTGACATTTTGGTCTTTAAATTCTTTTTGCATCCATTTTAGGGACTTTTGATCTCGTTTGGACACATTTCCTGCGTAACTGAGCCATTGGCCAAAGGCATGAAAATTTGGGGGGCCACGCCCGCCAAATGGGCCAAATTTATTTTTCAGCCATTTTACCTGTTTTGACTTCCTTTTACCAAGAAAGGACCAGAGGGTTGAAAAGTGACCTGATTTCATTTGTAAAAAGCCAAGAAACTGCTTGGGAAACTGCCATTTCCTGAAACCGGAAGTGGCCTCCTCAAAACCGGAAGTGGCCCTTAAACTCCTTTCTCCATGACATTTTGGCCTTTAAATTCTTTTTGCATCCATTTTAGGGACTTTTGATCTCATTTGGACACATTTCCTGCGTATCTGAGCCATTGGCCAAAGGGGTGAAAATTTGGGGGGCCACGCCCGCCAAATGGGCCAAATTTATTTTTCAGCCATTTTACCTGTTTTGACTTCCTTTTACCAAGAAAGGACCAGAGGGTTGAAAAGTGACCTGATTTCATTTGTAAAAAGCCAAGAAACTGCTTGGGAAACTGCCATTTCCTGAAACCGATAGTGGCTTCCTCAAAACCGGAAGTGGTCCTTAAACACCTTTCTCCTTGACATTTTGGCCTTTAAATTCTTTTTGCATCCATTTTAGGGACTTTTGATCTCGTTTGGACACATTTCCTGCCTAACTGAGCCATTGGCCAAAGGGGTGAAAATTTGGGGGGCCACGCCCGCCAAATGGGCCAAATTTATTTTTCAGCCATTTTACCTATTTTGACTTCCTTTTACCAAGAAAGGACCAGAGGGTTGAAAAGTGACCTGATTTCATTTGTAAAAAGCCAAGAAACTGCTTGGGAAACTGCCATTTCCTGAAACCGGAAGTGGCCTCCTTAAAACCGGAAGTGGCCCTTAAACACCATTCTCCTTGACATTTTGGTCTTTAAATTCTTTTTGCATACATTTTAGGGACTTTTGATCTCGTTTGGACAGATTTCCTGCCTAACTGAGCCATTGGCCAAAGGGGTGAAAATTTGGGGGGCCACGCCCGCCAAATGGGCCAAATTTATTTTTCAGCCATTTTACCTGTTTTGACTTCCTTTTACCAAGAAAGGACCAGAGGGTTGAAAAGTGACCTGATTTCATTTGTAAAAAGCCAAGAAACTGCTTGGGAAACTGCCATTTCCTGAAACCGGAAGTGGCCTCCTTAAAACCGGAAGTGGCCCTTAAACACCATTCTCCTTGACATTTTGGTCTTTAAATTCTTTTTGCATACATTTTAGGGACTTTTGATCTCGTTTGGACAGATTTCCTGCCTAACTGAGCCATTGGCCAAAGGGGTGAAAATTTGGGGGGCCACGCCCGCCAAATGGGCCAAATTTATTTTTCAGCCATTTTACCTGTTTTGACTTCCTTTTACCAAGAAAGGACCAGAGGGTTGAAAAGTGACCTGATTTCATTTGTAAAAAGCCAAGAAACTGCTTGGGAAACTGCCATTTCCTGAAACCGGAAGTGGCCTCCTTAAAACCGGAAGTGGCCCTTAAACACCATTCTCCTTGACATTTTGGTCTTTAAATTCTTTTTGCATACATTTTAGGGACTTTTGATCTCGTTTGGACAGATTTCCTGCCTAACTGAGCCATTGGCCAAAGGGGTGAAAATTTGGGGGGCCACGCCCGCCAAATGGGCCAAATTTATTTTTCAGCCATTTTACCTGTTTTGACTTCCTTTTACCAAGAAAGGACCAGAGGGTTGAAAAGTGACCTGATTTCATTTGTAAAAAGCCAAGAAACTGCTTGGGAAACTGCCATTTCCTGAAACCGGAAGTGGCCTCCTCAAAACCGGAAGTGACCCTTAAACACCTTTCTCCTTGACATTTTGGCCTTTAAATTCTTTTTGCATCCATTTTAGGGACTTTTGATCTCGTTTGGACACATTTCCTGCGTATCTGAGCCATTGGCCAAAGGGGTGAAAATTTGGGGGGCCACGCCCGCCAAATGGGCCAAATTTATTTTTCAGCCATTTTACCTGTTTTGACTTCCTTTTACCAAGAAAGGACCAGAGGGTTGAAAAGTGACCTGATTTCATTTGTAAAAAGCCAAGAAACTGCTTGGGAAACTGCCATTTCCTGAAACCGGAAGTGACCTCCTCAAAACCGGAAGTGGCCCTTAAACACCATTCTCCTTGACATTTTGGTCTTTAAATTCTTTTTGCATCCATTTTAGGGACTTTTGATCTCGTTTGGACACATTTCCTGCGTAACTGAGCCATTGGCCAAAGGCATGGAAATTTGGGGGGCCACGCCCGCCAAATGGGCCAAATTTATTTTTCAGCCATTTTACCTGTTTTGACTTCCTTTTACCAAGAAAGGACCAGAGGGTTGAAAAGTGGCCTGATTTCATTTGTAAAAAGCCAAGAAACTGCTTGGGAAACTGCCATTTCCTGAAACCGGAAGTGGCCTCCTCAAAACCGGAAGTGGTCCTTAAACACCTTTCTCCTTGACATTTTGGCCTTTAAATTCTTTTTGCATCCATTTTAGGGACTTTTGATCTCGTTTGGACACATTTCCTGCCTAACTGAGCCATTTGCCAAAGGGGTGAAAATTTGGGGGCCACGCCCGCCAAATGGGCCAAATTTATTTTTCAGCCATTTTACCTGTTTTGACTTCCTTTTACCAAGAAAGGACCAGAGGGTTGAAAAGTGACCTGATTTCATTTGTAAAAAGCCAAGAAACTGCTTGGGAAACTGCCATTTCCTGAAACCGGAAGTGGCCTCCTCAAAACCGGAAGTGGCCCTTAAACTCCTTTCTCCATGACATTTTGGCCTTTAAATTCTTTTTGCATCCATTTTAGGGACTTTTGATCTCATTTGGACACATTTCCTGCCTAACTGAGCCATTGGCCAAAGGGGTGAAAATTTGGGGGGCCACGCCCGCCAAATGGGCCAAATTTATTTTTCAGCCATTTTACCTGTTTTGACTTCCTTTTACCAAGAAAGGACCAGAGGGTTGAAAAGTGACCTGATTTCATTTGTAAAAAGCCAAGAAACTGCTTGGGAAACTGCCATTTCCTGAAACCGGAAGTGGCCTCCTCAAAACCGGAAGTGACCCTTAAACACCTTTCTCCTTGACATTTTGGCCTTTAAATTCTTTTTGCATTAATTTTAGGGACTTTTGATCTCGTTTGGACACATTTCCTGCGTATCTGAGCCATTGGCCAAAGGGGTGAAAATTTGGGGGGCCACGCCCGCCAAATGGGCCAAATTTATTTTTCAGCCATTTTACCTGTTTTGACTTCCTTTTACCAAGAAAGGACCAGAGGGTTGAAAAGTGACCTGATTTCATTTGTAAAAAGCCAAGAAACTGCTTGGGAAACTGCCATTTCCTGAAACCGGAAGTGACCTCCTCAAAACCGGAAGTGGCCCTTAAACACCATTCTCCTTGACATTTTGGTCTTTAAATTCTTTTTGCATCCATTTTAGGGACTTTTGATCTCGTTTGGACACATTTCCTGCGTAACTGAGCCATTGGCCAAAGGCATGAAAATTTGGGGGGCCACGCCCGCCAAATGGGCCAAATTTATTTTTCAGCCATTTTACCTGTTTTGGCTTCCTTTTACCAAGAAAGGACCAGAGGGTTGAAAAGTGACCTGATTTCATTTGTAAAAAGCCAAGAAACTGCTTGGGAAACTGCCATTTCCTGAAACCGGAAGTGGCCTCCTCAAAACCGGAAGTGGCCCTTAAACACCTTTCTCCTTGACATTTTGGCCTTTAAATTCTTTTTGCATCCATTTTAAGGATTTTTGATCTCGTTTGGACACATTTCCTGCCTAACTGAGCCATTGGCCAAAGGGGTGAAAATTTGGGGGGCCACGCCCGCCAAATGGGCCAAATTTATTTTTCAGCCATTTTACCTGTTTTGACTTCCTTTTACCAAGAAAGGACCAGAGGGTTGAAAAGTGACCTGATTTCATTTGTAAAAAGCCAAGAAACTGCTTGGGAAACTGCCATTTCCTGAAACCGGAAGTGGCCTCCTTAAAACCGGAAGTGGCCCTTAAACACCATTCTCCTTGACATTTTGGTCTTTAAATTCTTTTTGCATACATTTTAGGGACTTTTGATCTCGTTTGGACAGATTTCCTGCCTAACTGAGCCATTGGCCAAAGGGGTGAAAATTTGGGGGGCCACGCCCGCCAAATGGGCCAAATTTATTTTTCAGCCATTTTACCTGTTTTGACTTCCTTTTACCAAGAAAGGACCAGAGGGTTGAAAAGTGACCTGATTTCATTTGTAAAAAGCCAAGAAACTGCTTGGGAAACTGCCATTTCCTGAAACCGGAAGTGGCCTCCTCAAAACCGGAAGTGGTCCTTAAACACCTTTCTCCTTGACATTTTGGCCTTTAAATTATTTTTGCATCCATTTTAGGGACTTTTGATCTCGTTTGGACACATTTCCTGCCTAACTGAGCCATTGGCCAAAGGGGTGAAAATTTGGGGGGCCACGCCCGCCAAATGGGCCAAATTTATTTTTCAGCCATTTTACCTGTTTTGACTTCCTTTTACCAAGAAAGGACCAGAGGGTTGAAAAGTGACCTGATTTCATTTGTAAAAAGCCAAGAAACTGCTTGGGAAACTGCCATTTCCTGAAACCGGAAGTGGCCTCCTTAAAACCGGAAGTGGCCCTTAAACACCATTCTCCTTGACATTTTGGTCTTTAAATTCTTTTTGCATACATTTTAGGGACTTTTGATCTCGTTTGGACAGATTTCCTGCCTAACTGAGCCATTGGCCAAAGGGGTGAAAATTTGGGGGGCCACGCCCGCCAAATGGGCCAAATTTATTTTTCAGCCATTTTACCTGTTTTGACTTCCTTTTACCAAGAAAGGACCAGAGGGTTGAAAAGTGACCTGATTTCATTTGTAAAAAGCCAAGAAACTGCTTGGGAAACTGCCATTTCCTGAAACCGGAAGTGGCCTCCTCAAAACCGGAAGTCACCCTTAAACACCTTTCTCCTTGACATTTTGGCCTTTAAATTCTTTTTGCATCCATTTTAGGGACTTTTGATCTCATTTGGACACATTTCCTGCGTATCTGAGCCATTGGCCAAAGGGGTGAAAATTTGGGGGGCCACGCCCGCCAAATGGGCCAAATTTATTTTTCAGCCATTTTACCTGTTTTGACTTCCTTTTACCAAGAAAGGACCAGAGGGTTGAAAAGTGACCTGATTTCATTTGTAAAAAGCCAAGAAACTGCTTGGGAAACTGCCATTTCCTGAAACCGGAAGTGACCTCCTCAAAACCGGAAGTGGCCCTTAAACACCATTCTCCTTGACATTTTGGTCTTTAAATTCTTTTTGCATCCATTTTAGGGACTTTTGATCTCGTTTGGACACATTTCCTGCGTAACTGAGCCATTGGCCAAAGGCATGAAAATTTGGGGGGCCACGCCCGCCAAATGGGCCAAATTTATTTTTCAGCCATTTTACCTGTTTTGACTTCCTTTTACCAAGAAAGGACCAGAGGGTTGAAAAGTGACCTGATTTCATTTGTAAAAAGCCAAGAAACTGCTTGGGAAACTGCCATTTCCTGAAACCGGAAGTGGCCTCCTCAAAACCGGAAGTGGCCCTTAAACTCCTTTCTCCATGACATTTTGGCCTTTAAATTCTTTTTGCATCCATTTTAGGGACTTTTGATCTCATTTGGACACATTTCCTGCGTATCTGAGCCATTGGCCAAAGGGGTGAAAATTTGGGGGGCCACGCCCGCCAAATGGGCCAAATTTATTTTTCAGCCATTTTACCTGTTTTGACTTCCTTTTACCAAGAAAGGACCAGAGGGTTGAAAAGTGACCTGATTTCATTTGTAAAAAGCCAAGAAACTGCTTGGGAAACTGCCATTTCCTGAAACCGATAGTGGCTTCCTCAAAACCGGAAGTGGTCCTTAAACACCTTTCTCCTTGACATTTTGGCCTTTAAATTCTTTTTGCATCCATTTTAGGGACTTTTGATCTCGTTTGGACACATTTCCTGCCTAACTGAGCCATTGGCCAAAGGGGTGAAAATTTGGGGGGCCACGCCCGCCAAATGGGCCAAATTTATTTTTCAGCCATTTTACCTATTTTGACTTCCTTTTACCAAGAAAGGACCAGAGGGTTGAAAAGTGACCTGATTTCATTTGTAAAAAGCCAAGAAACTGCTTGGGAAACTGCCATTTCCTGAAACCGGAAGTGGCCTCCTTAAAACCGGAAGTGGCCCTTAAACACCATTCTCCTTGACATTTTGGTCTTTAAATTCTTTTTGCATACATTTTAGGGACTTTTGATCTCGTTTGGACAGATTTCCTGCCTAACTGAGCCATTGGCCAAAGGGGTGAAAATTTGGGGGGCCACGCCCGCCAAATGGGCCAAATTTATTTTTCAGCCATTTTACCTGTTTTGACTTCCTTTTACCAAGAAAGGACCAGAGGGTTGAAAAGTGACCTGATTTCATTTGTAAAAAGCCAAGAAACTGCTTGGGAAACTGCCATTTCCTGAAACCGGAAGTGGCCTCCTTAAAACCGGAAGTGGCCCTTAAACACCATTCTCCTTGACATTTTGGTCTTTAAATTCTTTTTGCATACATTTTAGGGACTTTTGATCTCGTTTGGACAGATTTCCTGCCTAACTGAGCCATTGGCCAAAGGGGTGAAAATTTGGGGGGCCACGCCCGCCAAATGGGCCAAATTTATTTTTCAGCCATTTTACCTGTTTTGACTTCCTTTTACCAAGAAAGGACCAGAGGGTTGAAAAGTGACCTGATTTCATTTGTAAAAAGCCAAGAAACTGCTTGGGAAACTGCCATTTCCTGAAACCGGAAGTGGCCTCCTTAAAACCGGAAGTGGCCCTTAAACACCATTCTCCTTGACATTTTGGTCTTTAAATTCTTTTTGCATACATTTTAGGGACTTTTGATCTCGTTTGGACAGATTTCCTGCCTAACTGAGCCATTGGCCAAAGGGGTGAAAATTTGGGGGGCCACGCCCGCCAAATGGGCCAAATTTATTTTTCAGCCATTTTACCTGTTTTGACTTCCTTTTACCAAGAAAGGACCAGAGGGTTGAAAAGTGACCTGATTTCATTTGTAAAAAGCCAAGAAACTGCTTGGGAAACTGCCATTTCCTGAAACCGGAAGTGGCCTCCTCAAAACCGGAAGTGACCCTTAAACACCTTTCTCCTTGACATTTTGGCCTTTAAATTCTTTTTGCATCCATTTTAGGGACTTTTGATCTCGTTTGGACACATTTCCTGCGTATCTGAGCCATTGGCCAAAGGGGTGAAAATTTGGGGGGGCCACGCCCGCCAAATGGGCCAAATTTATTTTTCAGCCATTTTACCTGTTTTGACTTCCTTTTACCAAGAAAGGACCAGAGGGTTGAAAAGTGACCTGATTTCATTTGTAAAAAGCCAAGAAACTGCTTGGGAAACTGCCATTTCCTGAAACCGGAAGTGGCCTCCTCAAAACCGGAAGTGGCCCTTAAACACCTTTCTCCTTGACATTTTGGCCTTTAAATTCTTTTTGCATCCATTTTAGGGACTTTTGATCTCGTTTGGACACATATCCTGCGTAACTGAGCCATTGGCCAAAGGCATGAAAATTTGGGGGGCCACGCCCGCCAAATGGGCCAAATTTATTTTTCAGCCATTTTACCTGTTTTGACTTCCTTTTACCAAGAAAGGACCAGAGGGTTGAAAAGTGACCTGATTTCATTTGTAAAAAGCCAAGAAACTGCTTGGGAAACTGCCATTTCCTGAAACCGGAAGTGGTCTCCTCAAAACCGGAAGTGGCCCTTAAACACCTTTCTCCTTGACATTTTGGCCTTTAAATTCTTTTTGCATCCATTTTAGGGACTTTTGATCTCGTTTGGACACATTTCCTGCGTATCTGAGCCATTGGCCAAAGGGGTGAAAATTTGGGGGCCACGCCCGCCAAATGGGCCAAATTTATTTTTCAGCCTTTTTTAACTGTTTTGACTTCCTTTTACCAAGAAAGGACCAGAGGGTTGAAAAGTGACCTGATTTCATTTGTAAAAAGCCAAGAAACTGCTTGGGAAACTGCCATTTCCTGAAACCGGAAGTGGCCTCCTCAAAACCGGAAGTGGCCCTTAAACACCTTTCTCCTTGACATTTTGGCCTTTAAATTCTTTTTGCATCCATTTTAGGGACTTTTGATCTCGTTTGGACACAATTCCTGCCTAACTGAGCCATTGGCCAAAGGGGTGAAAATTTGGGGGCCACGCCCGCCAAATGGGCCAAATTTATTTTTCAGCCATTTTACCTGTTTTGACTTCCTTTTACCAAGAAAGGACCAGAGGGTTGAAAAGTGACCTGATTTCATTTGTAAAAAGCCAAGAAACTGCTTGGGAAACTGCCATTTCCTGAAACCGGAAGTGGCCTCCTCAAAACCGGAAGTGGCCCTTAAACTCCTTTCTCCATGACATTTTGGCCTTTAAATTCTTTTTGCATCCATTTTAGGGACTTTTGATCTCATTTGGACACATTTCCTGCGTATCTGAGCCATTGGCCAAAGGGGTGAAAATTTGGGGGGCCACGCCCGCCAAATGGGCCAAATTTATTTTTCAGCCATTTTACCTGTTTTGACTTCCTTTTACCAAGAAAGGACCAGAGGGTTGAAAAGTGACCTGATTTCATTTGTAAAAAGCCAAGAAACTGCTTGGGAAACTGCCATTTCCTGAAACCGGAAGTGGCCTCCTCAAAACCGGAAGTGGCCCTTAAACTCCTTTCTCCATGACATTTTGGCCTTTAAATTCTTTTTGCATCCATTTTAGGGACTTTTGATCTCATTTGGACACATTTCCTGCGTATCTGAGCCATTGGCCAAAGGGGTGAAAATTTGGGGGGCCACGCCCGCCAAATGGGCCAAATTTATTTTTCAGCCATTTTACCTGTTTTGACTTCCTTTTACCAAGAAAGGACCAGAGGGTTGAAAAGTGACCTGATTTCATTTGTAAAAAGCCAAGAAACTGCTTGGGAAACTGCCATTTCCTGAAACCGATAGTGGCTTCCTCAAAACCGGAAGTGGTCCTTAAACACCTTTCTCCTTGACATTTTGGCCTTTAAATTCTTTTTGCATCCATTTTAGGGACTTTTGATCTCGTTTGGACACATTTCCTGCCTAACTGAGCCATTGGCCAAAGGGGTGAAAATTTGGGGGGCCACGCCCGCCAAATGGGCCAAATTTATTTTTCAGCCATTTTACCTGTTTTGACTTCCTTTTACCAAGAAAGGACCAGAGGGTTGAAAAGTGACCTGATTTCATTTGTAAAAAGCCAAGAAACTGCTTGGGAAACTGCCATTTCCTGAAACCGGAAGTGGCCTCCTCAAAACCGGAAGTGGTCCTTAAACACCTTTCTCCTTGACATTTTGGCCTTTAAATTCTTTTTGCATCCATTTTAGGGACTTTTGATCTCGTTTGGACACATTTCCTGCCTAACTGAGCCATTGGCCAAAGGGGTGAAAATTTGGGGGGCCACACCCGCCAAATGGGCCAAATTTATTTTTCAGCCATTTTACCTGTTTTGACTTCCTTTTACCAAGAAAGGACCAGAGGGTTGAAAAGTGACCTGATTTCATTTGTAAAAAGCCAAGAAACTGCTTGGGAAACTGCCATTTCCTGAAACCGGAAGTGGCCTCCTTAAAACCGGAAGTGGCCCTTAAACACCATTCTCCTTGACATTTTGGTCTTTAAATTCTTTTTGCATACATTTTAGGGACTTTTGATCTCGTTTGGACAGATTTCCTGCCTAACTGAGCCATTGGCCAAAGGGGTGAAAATTTGGGGGGCCACGCCCGCCAAATGGGCCAAATTTATTTTTCAGCCATTTTACCTGTTTTGACTTCCTTTTACCAAGAAAGGACCAGAGGGTTGAAAAGTGACCTGATTTCATTTGTAAAAAGCCAAGAAACTGCTTGGGAAACTGCCATTTCCTGAAACCGGAAGTGGCCTCCTCAAAACCGGAAGTGACCCTTAAACACCTTTCTCCTTGACATTTTGGCCTTTAAATTCTTTTTGCATCCATTTTAGGGACTTTTGATCTCGTTTGGACACATTTCCTGCGTATCTGAGCCATTGGCCAAAGGGGTGAAAATTTGGGGGGCCACGCCCGCCAAATGGGCCAAATTTATTTTTCAGCCATTTTACCTGTTTTGACTTCCTTTTACCAAGAAAGGACCAGAGGGTTGAAAAGTGACCTGATTTCATTTGTAAAAAGCCAAGAAACTGCTTGGGAAACTGCCATTTCCTGAAACCGGAAGTGGTCTCCTCAAAACCGGAAGTGGCCCTTAAACACCTTTCTCCTTGACATTTTGGCCTTTAAATTCTTTTTGCATCCATTTTAGGGACTTTTGATCTCGTTTGGACACAATTCCTGCCTAACTGAGCCATTGGCCAAAGGGGTGAAAATTTGGGGGCCACGCCCGCCAAATGGGCCAAATTTATTTTTCAGCCATTTTACCTGTTTTGACTTCCTTTTACCAAGAAAGGACCAGAGGGTTGAAAAGTGACCTGATTTCATTTGTAAAAAGCCAAGAAACTGCTTGGGAAACTGCCATTTCCTGAAACCGGAAGTGGCCTCCTCAAAACCGGAAGTGGCCCTTAAACACCTTTCTCCTTGACATTTTGGCCTTTAAATTCTTTTTGCATCCATTTTAGGGACTTTTGATCTCGTTTCGACACAATTCCTGCCTAACTGAGCCATTGGCCAAAGGGGTGAAAATTTGGGGGCCACGCCCGCCAAATGGGCCAAATTTATTTTTCAGCCATTTTACCTGTTTTGGCTTCCTTTTACCAAGAAAGGACCAGAGGGTTGAAAGTGGCCTGATTTCATTTGTAAAAAGCCAAGAAACTGCTTGGGAAACTGCCATTTCCTGAAACCGGAAGTGGCCTCCTCAAAACCGGAAGTGGTCCTTAAACACCTTTCTCCTTGACATTTTGGCCTTTAAATTCTTTTTGCATCCATTTTAGGGACTTTTGATCTCGTTTGGACACATTTCCTGCCTAACTGAGCCATTGGCCAAAGGGGTGAAAATTTGGGGGGCCACGCCCGCCAAATGGGCCAAATTTATTTTTCAGTCATTTTACCTGTTTTGACTTCCTTTTACCAAGAAAGGACCAGAGGGTTGAAAAGTGACCTGATTTCATTTGTAAAAAGCCAAGAAACTGCTTGGGAAACTGCCATTTCCTGAAACCGGAAGTGGCCTCCTTAAAACCGGAAGTGGCCCTTAAACACCATTCTCCTTGACATTTTGGTCTTTAAATTCTTTTTGCATACATTTTAGGGACTTTTGATCTCGTTTGGACAGATTTCCTGCCTAACTGAGCCATTGGCCAAAGGGGTGAAAATTTGGGGGGCCACGCCCGCCAAATGGGCCAAATTTATTTTTCAGCCATTTTACCTGTTTTGACTTCCTTTTACCAAGAAAGGACCAGAGGGTTGAAAAGTGACCTGATTTCATTTGTAAAAAGCCAAGAAACTGCTTGGGAAACTGCCATTTCCTGAAACCGGAAGTGGCCTCCTCAAAACCGGAAGTGACCCTTAAACACCTTTCTCCTTGACATTTTGGCCTTTAAATTCTTTTTGCATCCATTTTAGGGACTTTTGATCTCGTTTGGACACATTTCCTGCGTATCTGAGCCATTGGCCAAAGGGGTGAAAATTTGGGGGGCCACGCCCGCCAAATGGGCCAAATTTATTTTTCAGCCATTTTACCTGTTTTGACTTCCTTTTACCAAGAAAGGACCAGAGGGTTGAAAAGTGACCTGATTTCATTTGTAAAAAGCCAAGAAACTGCTTGGGAAACTGCCATTTCCTGAAACCGGAAGTGACCTCCTCAAAACCGGAAGTGGCCCTTAAACACCATTCTCCTTGACATTTTGGTCTTTAAATTCTTTTTGCATCCATTTTAGGGACTTTTGATCTCGTTTGGACACATTTCCTGCGTAACTGAGCCATTGGCCAAAGGCATGAAAATTTGGGGGGCCACGCCCGCCAAATGGGCCAAATTTATTTTTCAGCCATTTTACCTGTTTTGACTTCCTTTTACCAAGAAAGGACCAGAGGGTTGAAAAGTGACCTGATTTCATTTGTAAAAAGCCAAGAAACTGCTTGGGAAACTGCCATTTCCTGAAACCGGAAGTGGTCTCCTCAAAACCGGAAGTGGCCCTTAAACACCTTTCTCCTTGACATTTTGGCCTTTAAATTCTTTTTGCATCCATTTTATGGACTTTTGATCTCGTTTGGACACAATTCCTGCCTAACTGAGCCATTGGCCAAAGGGGTGAAAATTTGGGGGCCACGCCCGCCAAATGGGCCAAATTTATTTTTCAGCCATTTTACCTGTTTTGACTTCCTTTTACCAAGAAAGGACCAGAGGGTTGAAAAGTGACCTGATTTCATTTGTAAAAAGCCAAGAAACTGCTTGGGAAACTGCCATTTCCTGAAACCGGAAGTGGCCTCCTCAAAACCGGAAGTGGCCCTTAAACACCTTTCTCCTTGACATTTTGGCCTTTAAATTCTTTTTGCATCCATTTTAGGGACTTTTGATCTCGTTTCGACACAATTCCTGCCTAACTGAGCCATTGGCCAAAGGGGTGAAAATTTGGGGGCCACGCCCGCCAAATGGGCCAAATTTATTTTTCAGCCATTTTACCTGTTTTGGCTTCCTTTTACCAAGAAAGGACCAGAGGGTTGAAAAGTGGCCTGATTTCATTTGTAAAAAGCCAAGAAACTGCTTGGGAAACTGCCATTTCCTGAAACCGGAAGTGGCCTCCTCAAAACCGGAAGTGGTCCTTAAACACCTTTCTCCTTGACATTTTGGCCTTTAAATTCTTTTTGCATCCATTTTAGGGACTTTTGATCTCGTTTGGACACATTTCCTGCCTAACTGAGCCATTGGCCAAAGGGGTGAAAATTTGGGGGGCCACGCCCGCCAAATGGGCCAAATTTATTTTTCAGTCATTTTACCTGTTTTGACTTCCTTTTACCAAGAAAGGACCAGAGGGTTGAAAAGTGACCTGATTTCATTTGTAAAAAGCCAAGAAACTGCTTGGGAAACTGCCATTTCCTGAAACCGGAAGTGGCCTCCTTAAAACCGGAAGTGGCCCTTAAACACCATTCTCCTTGACATTTTGGTCTTTAAATTCTTTTTGCATACATTTTAGGGACTTTTGATCTCGTTTGGACAGATTTCCTGCCTAACTGAGCCATTGGCCAAAGGGGTGAAAATTTGGGGGGCCACGCCCGCCAAATGGGCCAAATTTATTTTTCAGCCATTTTACCTGTTTTGACTTCCTTTTACCAAGAAAGGACCAGAGGGTTGAAAAGTGACCTGATTTCATTTGTAAAAAGCCAAGAAACTGCTTGGGAAACTGCCATTTCCTGAAACCGGAAGTGGCCTCCTCAAAACCGGAAGTGACCCTTAAACACCTTTCTCCTTGACATTTTGGCCTTTAAATTCTTTTTGCATCCATTTTAGGGACTTTTGATCTCGTTTGGACACATTTCCTGCGTATCTGAGCCATTGGCCAAAGGGGTGAAAATTTGGGGGGCCACGCCCGCCAAATGGGCCAAATTTATTTTTCAGCCATTTTACCTGTTTTGACTTCCTTTTACCAAGAAAGGACCAGAGGGTTGAAAAGTGACCTGATTTCATTTGTAAAAAGCCAAGAAACTGCTTGGGAAACTGCCATTTCCTGAAACCGGAAGTGACCTCCTCAAAACCGGAAGTGGCCCTTAAACACCATTCTCCTTGACATTTTGGTCTTTAAATTCTTTTTGCATCCATTTTAGGGACTTTTGATCTCGTTTGGACACATTTCCTGCGTAACTGAGCCATTGGCCAAAGGCATGAAAATTTGGGGGGCCACGCCCGCCAAATGGGCCAAATTTATTTTTCAGCCATTTTACCTGTTTTGACTTCCTTTTACCAAGAAAGGACCAGAGGGTTGAAAAGTGACCTGATTTCATTTGTAAAAAGCCAAGAAACTGCTTGGGAAACTGCCATTTCCTGAAACCGGAAGTGGTCTCCTCAAAACCGGAAGTGGCCCTTAAACACCTTTCTCCTTGACATTTTGGCCTTTAAATTCTTTTTGCATCCATTTTATGGACTTTTGATCTCGTTTGGACACAATTCCTGCCTAACTGAGCCATTGGCCAAAGGGGTGAAAATTTGGGGGCCACGCCCGCCAAATGGGCCAAATTTATTTTTCAGCCATTTTACCTGTTTTGACTTCCTTTTACCAAGAAAGGACCAGAGGGTTGAAAAGTGACCTGATTTCATTTGTAAAAAGCCAAGAAACTGCTTGGGAAACTGCCATTTCCTGAAACCGGAAGTGGCCTCCTCAAAACCGGAAGTGGCCCTTAAACACCTTTCTCCTTGACATTTTGGCCTTTAAATTCTTTTTGCATCCATTTTAGGGACTTTTGATCTCGTTTCGACACAATTCCTGCCTAACTGAGCCATTGGCCAAAGGGGTGAAAATTTGGGGGCCACGCCCGCCAAATGGGCCAAATTTATTTTTCAGCCATTTTACCTGTTTTGGCTTCCTTTTACCAAGAAAGGACCAGAGGGTTGAAAAGTGGCCTGATTTCATTTGTAAAAAGCCAAGAAACTGCTTGGGAAACTGCCATTTCCTGAAACCGGAAGTGGCCTCCTCAAAACCGGAAGTGGTCCTTAAACACCTTTCTCCTTGACATTTTGGCCTTTAAATTCTTTTTGCATCCATTTTAGGGACTTTTGATCTCGTTTGGACACATTTCCTGCCTAACTGAGCCATTGGCCAAAGGGGTGAAAATTTGGGGGGCCACGCCCGCCAAATGGGCCAAATTTATTTTTCAGTCATTTTACCTGTTTTGACTTCCTTTTACCAAGAAAGGACCAGAGGGTTGAAAAGTGACCTGATTTCATTTGTAAAAAGCCAAGAAACTGCTTGGGAAACTGCCATTTCCTGAAACCGGAAGTGGCCTCCTTAAAACCGGAAGTGGCCCTTAAACACCATTCTCCTTGACATTTTGGTCTTTAAATTCTTTTTGCATACATTTTAGGAACTTTTGATCTCGTTTGGACAGATTTCCTGCCTAACTGAGCCATTGGCCAAAGGGGTGAAAATTTGGGGGGCCACGCCCGCCAAATGGGCCAAATTTATTTTTCAGCCATTTTACCTGTTTTGACTTCCTTTTACCAAGAAAGGACCAGAGGGTTGAAAAGTGACCTGATTTCATTTGTAAAAAGCCAAGAAACTGCTTGGGAAACTGCCATTTCCTGAAACCGGAAGTGGCCTCCTCAAAACCGGAAGTGACCCTTAAACACCTTTCTCCTTGACATTTTGGCCTTTAAATTCTTTTTGCATTAATTTTAGGGACTTTTGATCTCGTTTGGACACATTTCCTGCGTATCTGAGCCATTGGCCAAAGGGGTGAAAATTTGGGGGGCCACGCCCGCCAAATGGGCCAAATTTATTTTTCAGCCATTTTACCTGTTTTGACTTCCTTTTACCAAGAAAGGACCAGAGGGTTGAAAAGTGACCTGATTTCATTTGTAAAAAGCCAAGAAACTGCTTGGGAAACTGCCATTTCCTGAAACCGGAAGTGGCCTCCTGAAAACCGGAAGTGGTCCTTAAACACCTTTCTCCTTGACATTTTGGCCTTTAAATTCTTTTTGCATCCATTTTAGGGACTTTTGATCTCGTTTGTATACATTTCCTGCCTAACTGAGCCATTGGCCAAAGGGGTGAAAATTTGGGGGGCCACGCCCTCCAAATGGGCCAAATTTATTTTTCAGCCTTTTTACCTGTTTTGACTTCCTTTTACCAAGAAAGGACCAGAGGGTTGAAAAGTGACCTGATTTCATTTGTAAAAAGCCAAGAAACTGCTTGGGAAACTGCCATTTCCTGAAACCGGAAGTGGCCTCCTCAAAACCGGAAGTGGCCCTTAAACTCCTTTCTCCATGACATTTTGGCCTTTAAATTCTTTTTGCATCCATTTTAGGGACTTTTGATCTCATTTGGACACATTTCCTGCGTATCTGAGCCATTGGCCAAAGGGGTGAAAATTTGGGGGGCCACGCCCGCCAAATGGGCCAAATTTATTTTTCAGCCATTTTACCTGTTTTGACTTCCTTTTACCAAGAAAGGACCAGAGGGTTGAAAAGTGACCAGATTTCATTTGTAAAAAGCCAAGAAACTGCTTGGGAAACTGCCATTTCCTGAAACCGGAAGTGGCCTCCTCAAAACCGGAAGTGGCCCTTAAACACCTTTCTCCTTGACATTTTGGCCTTTAAATTCTTTTTGCATCCATTTTAGGGACTTTTGATCTCGTTTCGACACAATTCCTGCCTAACTGAGCCATTGGCCAAAGGGGTGAAAATTTGGGGGCCACGCCCGCCAAATGGGCCAAATTTATTTTTCAGCCATTTTACCTGTTTTGGCTTCCTTTTACCAAGAAAGGACCAGAGGGTTGAAAAGTGGCCTGATTTCATTTGTAAAAAGCCAAGAAACTGCTTGGGAAACTGCCATTTCCTGAAACCGGAAGTGGCCTCCTCAAAACCGGAAGTGGTCCTTAAACACCTTTCTCCTTGACATTTTGGCCTTTAAATTCTTTTTGCATCCATTTTAGGGACTTTTGATCTCGTTTGGACACATTTCCTGCCTAACTGAGCCATTGGCCAAAGGGGTGAAAATTTGGGGGGCCACGCCCGCCAAATGGGCCAAATTTATTTTTCAGTCATTTTACCTGTTTTGACTTCCTTTTACCAAGAAAGGACCAGAGGGTTGAAAAGTGACCTGATTTCATTTGTAAAAAGCCAAGAAACTGCTTGGGAAACTGCCATTTCCTGAAACCGGAAGTGGCCTCCTTAAAACCGGAAGTGGCCCTTAAACACCATTCTCCTTGACATTTTGGTCTTTAAATTCTTTTTGCATACATTTTAGGGACTTTTGATCTCGTTTGGACAGATTTCCTGCCTAACTGAGCCATTGGCCAAAGGGGTGAAAATTTGGGGGGCCACGCCCGCCAAATGGGCCAAATTTATTTTTCAGCCATTTTACCTGTTTTGACTTCCTTTTACCAAGAAAGGACCAGAGGGTTGAAAAGTGACCTGATTTCATTTGTAAAAAGCCAAGAAACTGCTTGGGAAACTGCCATTTCCTGAAACCGGAAGTGGCCTCCTCAAAACCGGAAGTGACCCTTAAACACCTTTCTCCTTGACATTTTGGCCTTTAAATTCTTTTTGCATCCATTTTAGGGACTTTTGATCTCGTTTGGACACATTTCCTGCGTATCTGAGCCATTGGCCAAAGGGGTGAAAATTTGGGGGGCCACGCCCGCCAAATGGGCCAAATTTATTTTTCAGCCATTTTACCTGTTTTGACTTCCTTTTACCAAGAAAGGACCAGAGGGTTGAAAAGTGACCTGATTTCATTTGTAAAAAGCCAAGAAACTGCTTGGGAAACTGCCATTTCCTGAAACCGGAAGTGACCTCCTCAAAACCGGAAGTGGCCCTTAAACACCATTCTCCTTGACATTTTGGTCTTTAAATTCTTTTTGCATCCATTTTAGGGACTTTTGATCTCGTTTGGACACATTTCCTGCGTAACTGAGCCATTGGCCAAAGGCATGAAAATTTGGGGGGCCACGCCCGCCAAATGGGCCAAATTTATTTTTCAGCCATTTTACCTGTTTTGACTTCCTTTTACCAAGAAAGGACCAGAGGGTTGAAAAGTGACCTGATTTCATTTGTAAAAAGCCAAGAAACTGCTTGGGAAACTGCCATTTCCTGAAACCGGAAGTGGTCTCCTCAAAACCGGAAGTGGCCCTTAAACACCTTTCTCCTTGACATTTTGGCCTTTAAATTCTTTTTGCATCCATTTTAGGGACTTTTGATCTCGTTTGGACACAATTCCTGCCTAACTGAGCCATTGGCCAAAGGGGTGAAAATTTGGGGGCCACGCCCGCCAAATGGGCCAAATTTATTTTTCAGCCATTTTACCTGTTTTGACTTCCTTTTACCAAGAAAGGACCAGAGGGTTGAAAAGTGACCTGATTTCATTTGTAAAAAGCCAAGAAACTGCTTGGGAAACTGCCATTTCCTGAAACCGGAAGTGGCCTCCTCAAAACCGGAAGTGGCCCTTAAACACCTTTCTCCTTGACATTTTGGCCTTTAAATTCTTTTTGCATCCATTTTAGGGACTTTTGATCTCGTTTCGACACAATTCCTGCCTAACTGAGCCATTGGCCAAAGGGGTGAAAATTTGGGGGCCACGCCCGCCAAATGGGCCAAATTTATTTTTCAGCCATTTTACCTGTTTTGGCTTCCTTTTACCAAGAAAGGACCAGAGGGTTGAAAAGTGGCCTGATTTCATTTGTAAAAAGCCAAGAAACTGCTTGGGAAACTGCCATTTCCTGAAACCGGAAGTGGCCTCCTCAAAACCGGAAGTGGTCCTTAAACACCTTTCTCCTTGACATTTTGGCCTTTAAATTCTTTTTGCATCCATTTTAGGGACTTTTGATCTCGTTTGGACACATTTCCTGCCTAACTGAGCCATTGGCCAAAGGGGTGAAAATTTGGGGGGCCACGCCCGCCAAATGGGCCAAATTTATTTTTCAGTCATTTTACCTGTTTTGACTTCCTTTTACCAAGAAAGGACCAGAGGGTTGAAAAGTGACCTGATTTCATTTGTAAAAAGCCAAGAAACTGCTTGGGAAACTGCCATTTCCTGAAACCGGAAGTGGCCTCCTTAAAACCGGAAGTGGCCCTTAAACACCATTCTCCTTGACATTTTGGTCTTTAAATTCTTTTTGCATACATTTTAGGAACTTTTGATCTCGTTTGGACAGATTTCCTGCCTAACTGAGCCATTGGCCAAAGGGGTGAAAATTTGGGGGGCCACGCCCGCCAAATGGGCCAAATTTATTTTTCAGCCATTTTACCTGTTTTGACTTCCTTTTACCAAGAAAGGACCAGAGGGTTGAAAAGTGACCTGATTTCATTTGTAAAAAGCCAAGAAACTGCTTGGGAAACTGCCATTTCCTGAAACCGGAAGTGGCCTCCTCAAAACCGGAAGTGACCCTTAAACACCTTTCTCCTTGACATTTTGGCCTTTAAATTCTTTTTGCATTAATTTTAGGGACTTTTGATCTCGTTTGGACACATTTCCTGCGTATCTGAGCCATTGGCCAAAGGGGTGAAAATTTGGGGGGCCACGCCCGCCAAATGGGCCAAATTTATTTTTCAGCCATTTTACCTGTTTTGACTTCCTTTTACCAAGAAAGGACCAGAGGGTTGAAAAGTGACCTGATTTCATTTGTAAAAAGCCAAGAAACTGCTTGGGAAACTGCCATTTCCTGAAACCGGAAGTGACCTCCTCAAAACCGGAAGTGGCCCTTAAACACCATTCTCCTTGACATTTTGGTCTTTAAATTCTTTTTGCATCCATTTTAGGGACTTTTGATCTCGTTTGGACACATTTCCTGCGTAACTGAGCCATTGGCCAAAGGCATGAAAATTTGGGGGGCCACGCCCGCCAAATGGGCCAAATTTATTTTTCAGCCATTTTACCTGTTTTGGCTTCCTTTTACCAAGAAAGGACCAGAGGGTTGAAAAGTGACCTGATTTCATTTGTAAAAAGCCAAGAAACTGCTTGGGAAACTGCCATTTCCTGAAACCGGAAGTGGCCTCCTCAAAACCGGAAGTGGCCCTTAAACACCTTTCTCCTTGACATTTTCGCCTTTAAATTCTTTTTGCATCCATTTTAAGGATTTTTGATCTCGTTTGGACACATTTCCTGCCTAACTGAGCCATTGGCCAAAGGGGTGAAAATTTGGGGGGCCACGCCCGCCAAATGGGCCAAATTTATTTTTCAGCCATTTTACCTGTTTTGACTTCCTTTTACCAAGAAAGGACCAGAGGGTTGAAAAGTGACCTGATTTCATTTGTAAAAAGCCAAGAAACTGCTTGGGAAACTGCCATTTCCTGAAACCGGAAGTGGCCTCCTTAAAACCGGAAGTGGCCCTTAAACACCATTCTCCTTGACATTTTGGTCTTTAAATTCTTTTTGCATACATTTTAGGGACTTTTGATCTCGTTTGGACAGATTTCCTGCCTAACTGAGCCATTGGCCAAAGGGGTGAAAATTTGGGGGGCCACGCCCGCCAAATGGGCCAAATTTATTTTTCAGCCATTTTACCTGTTTTGACTTCCTTTTACCAAGAAAGGACCAGAGGGTTGAAAAGTGACCTGATTTCATTTGTAAAAAGCCAAGAAACTGCTTGGGAAACTGCCATTTCCTGAAACCGGAAGTGGCCTCCTCAAAACCGGAAGTGGTCCTTAAACACCTTTCTCCTTGACATTTTGGCCTTTAAATTCTTTTTGCATCCATTTTAGGGACTTTTGATCTCGTTTGGACACATTTCCTGCCTAACTGAGCCATTGGCCAAAGGGGTGAAAATTTGGGGGGCCACGCCCGCCAAATGGGCCAAATTTATTTTTCAGCCATTTTACCTGTTTTGACTTCCTTTTACCAAGAAAGGACCAGAGGGTTGAAAAGTGACCTGATTTCATTTGTAAAAAGCCAAGAAACTGCTTGGGAAACTGCCATTTCCTGAAACCGGAAGTGGCCTCCTTAAAACCGGAAGTGGCCCTTAAACACCATTCTCCTTGACATTTTGGTCTTTAAATTCTTTTTGCATACATTTTAGAGACTTTTGATCTCGTTTGGACAGATTTCCTGCCTAACTGAGCCATTGGCCAAAGGGGTGAAAATTTGGGGGGCCACGCCCGCCAAATGGGCCAAATTTATATTTTTCAGCCATTTTACCTGTTTTGACTTCCTTTTACCAAGAAAGGACCAGAGGGTTGAAAAGTGACCTGATTTCATTTGTAAAAAGCCAAGAAACTGCTTGGGAAACTGCCATTTCCTGAAACCGGAAGTGGCCTCCTCAAAACCGGAAGTGACCCTTAAACACCTTTCTCCTTGACATTTTGGCCTTTAAATTCTTTTTGCATCCATTTTAGGGACTTTTGATCTCATTTGGACACATTTCCTGCGTATCTGAGCCATTGGCCAAAGGGGTGAAAATTTGGGGGGCCACGCCCGCCAAATGGGCCAAATTTATTTTTCAGCCATTTTACCTGTTTTGACTTCCTTTTACCAAGAAAGGACCAGAGGGTTGAAAAGTGACCTGATTTCATTTGTAAAAAGCCAAGAAACTGCTTGGGAAACTGCCATTTCCTGAAACCGGAAGTGACCTCCTCAAAACCGGAAGTGGCCCTTAAACACCATTCTCCTTGACATTTTGGTCTTTAAATTCTTTTTGCATCCATTTTAGGGACTTTTGATCTCGTTTGGACACATTTCCTGCGTAACTGAGCCATTGGCCAAAGGCATGAAAATTTGGGGGGCCACGCCCGCCAAATGGGCCAAATTTATTTTTCAGCCATTTTACCTGTTTTGACTTCCTTTTACCAAGAAAGGACCAGAGGGTTGAAAAGTGACCTGATTTCATTTGTAAAAAGCCAAGAAACTGCTTGGGAAACTGCCATTTCCTGAAACCGGAAGTGGCCTCCTCAAAACCGGAAGTGGCCCTTAAACACCTTTCTCCTTGACATTTTCGCCTTTAAATTCTTTTTGCATCCATTTTAAGGATTTTTGATCTCGTTTGGACACATTTCCTGCCTAACTGAGCCATTGGCCAAAGGGGTGAAAATTTGGGGGGCCACGCCCGCCAAATGGGCCAAATTTATTTTTCAGCCATTTTACCTGTTTTGACTTCCTTTTACCAAGAAAGGACCAGAGGGTTGAAAAGTGACCTGATTTCATTTGTAAAAAGCCAAGAAACTGCTTGGGAAACTGCCATTTCCTGAAACCGGAAGTGGCCTCCTTAAAACCGGAAGTGGCCCTTAAACACCATTCTCCTTGACATTTTGGTCTTTAAATTCTTTTTGCATACATTTTAGGGACTTTTGATCTCGTTTGGACAGATTTCCTGCCTAACTGAGCCATTGGCCAAAGGGGTGAAAATTTGGGGGGCCACGCCCGCCAAATGGGCCAAATTTATTTTTCAGCCATTTTACCTGTTTTGACTTCCTTTTACCAAGAAAGGACCAGAGGGTTGAAAAGTGACCTGATTTCATTTGTAAAAAGCCAAGAAACTGCTTGGGAAACTGCCATTTCCTGAAACCGGAAGTGGCCTCCTCAAAACCGGAAGTGGTCCTTAAACACCTTTCTCCTTGACATTTTGGCCTTTAAATTCTTTTTGCATCCATTTTAGGGACTTTTGATCTCGTTTGGACACATTTCCTGCCTAACTGAGCCATTGGCCAAAGGGGTGAAAATTTGGGGGGCCACGCCCGCCAAATGGGCCAAATTTATTTTTCAGCCATTTTACCTGTTTTGACTTCCTTTTACCAAGAAAGGACCAGAGGGTTGAAAAGTGACCTGATTTCATTTGTAAAAAGCCAAGAAACTGCTTGGGAAACTGCCATTTCCTGAAACCGGAAGTGGCCTCCTTAAAACCGGAAGTGGCCCTTAAACACCATTCTCCTTGACATTTTGGTCTTTAAATTCTTTTTGCATACATTTTAGAGACTTTTGATCTCGTTTGGACAGATTTCCTGCCTAACTGAGCCATTGGCCAAAGGGGTGAAAATTTGGGGGGCCACGCCCGCCAAATGGGCCAAATTTATATTTTTCAGCCATTTTACCTGTTTTGACTTCCTTTTACCAAGAAAGGACCAGAGGGTTGAAAAGTGACCTGATTTCATTTGTAAAAAGCCAAGAAACTGCTTGGGAAACTGCCATTTCCTGAAACCGGAAGTGGCCTCCTCAAAACCGGAAGTGACCCTTAAACACCTTTCTCCTTGACATTTTGGCCTTTAAATTCTTTTTGCATCCATTTTAGGGACTTTTGATCTCATTTGGACACATTTCCTGCGTATCTGAGCCATTGGCCAAAGGGGTGAAAATTTGGGGGGCCACGCCCGCCAAATGGGCCAAATTTATTTTTCAGCCATTTTACCTGTTTTGACTTCCTTTTACCAAGAAAGGACCAGAGGGTTGAAAAGTGACCTGATTTCATTTGTAAAAAGCCAAGAAACTGCTTGGGAAACTGCCATTTCCTGAAACCGGAAGTGACCTCCTCAAAACCGGAAGTGGCCCTTAAACACCATTCTCCTTGACATTTTGGTCTTTAAATTCTTTTTGCATCCATTTTAGGGACTTTTGATCTCGTTTGGACACATTTCCTGCGTAACTGAGCCATTGGCCAAAGGCATGAAAATTTGGGGGGCCACGCCCGCCAAATGGGCCAAATTTATTTTTCAGCCATTTTACCTGTTTTGACTTCCTTTTACCAAGAAAGGACCAGAGGGTTGAAAAGTGACCTGATTTCATTTGTAAAAAGCCAAGAAACTGCTTGGGAAACTGCCATTTCCTGAAACCGGAAGTGGCCTCCTGAAAACCGGAAGTGGTCCTTAAACACCTTTCTCCTTGACATTTTGGCCTTTAAATTCTTTTTGCATCCATTTTAGGGACTTTTGATCTCGTTTGTATACATTTCCTGCCTAACTGAGCCATTGGCCAAAGGGGTGAAAATTTGGGGGGCCACGCCCTCCAAATGGGCCAAATTTATTTTTCAGCCTTTTTACCTGTTTTGACTTCCTTTTACCAAGAAAGGACCAGAGGGTTGAAAAGTGACCTGATTTCATTTGTAAAAAGCCAAGAAACTGCTTGGGAAACTGCCATTTCCTGAAACCGGAAGTGGCCTCCTCAAAACCGGAAGTGGCCCTTAAACTCCTTTCTCCATGACATTTTGGCCTTTAAATTCTTTTTGCATCCATTTTAGGGACTTTTGATCTCATTTGGACACATTTCCTGCGTATCTGAGCCATTGGCCAAAGGGGTGAAAATTTGGGGGGCCACGCCCGCCAAATGGGCCAAATTTATTTTTCAGCCATTTTACCTGTTTTGACTTCCTTTTACCAAGAAAGGACCAGAGGGTTGAAAAGTGACCTGATTTCATTTGTAAAAAGCCAAGAAACTGCTTGGGAAACTGCCATTTCCTGAAACCGGAAGTGGCCTCCTCAAAACCGGAAGTGGCCCTTAAACTCCTTTCTCCATGACATTTTGGCCTTTAAATTCTTTTTGCATCCATTTTAGGGACTTTTGATCTCATTTGGACACATTTCCTGCGTATCTGAGCCATTGGCCAAAGGGGTGAAAATTTGGGGGGCCACGCCCGCCAAATGGGCCAAATTTATTTTTCAGCCATTTTACCTGTTTTGACTTCCTTTTACCAAGAAAGGACCAGAGGGTTGAAAAGTCACCTGATTTCATTTGTAAAAAGCAAAGAAACTGCTTGGGAAACTGCCATTTCCTGAAACCGGAAGTGGCCTCCTCAAAACCGGAAGTGGCCCTTAAACACCTTTCTCCTTGACATTTTGGCCTTTAAATTCTTTTTGCATCCATTTTAGGGACTTTTGATCTCGTTTGGACACATTTCCTGCGTATCTGAGCCATTGGCCAAAGGGGTGAAAATTTGGGGGGCCACGCCCGCCAAATGGGCCAAATTTATTTTTCAGCCTTTTTTACCTGTTTTGACTTCCTTTTACCAAGAAAGGACCAGAGGGTTGAAAAGTGACCTGATTTCATTTGTAAAAAGCCAAGAAACTGCTTGGGAAACTGCCATTTCCTGAAACCGGAAGTGGCCTCCTCAAAACCGGAAGTGGCCCTTAAACACCTTTCTCCTTGACATTTTGGCCTTTAAATTCTTTTTGCATCCATTTTAGGGACTTTTGATCTCGTTTGGACACAATTCCTGCCTAACTGAGCCATTGGCCAAAGGGGTGAAAATTTGGGGGCCACGCCCGCCAAATGGGCCAAATTTATTTTTCAGCCATTTTACCTGTTTTGGCTTCCTTTTACCAAGAAAGGACCAGAGGGTTCAAAAGTGACCTGATTTCATTTGTAAAAAGCCAAGAAACTGCTTGGGAAACTGCCATTTCCTGAAACCGGAAGTGGCCTCCTCAAAACCGGAAGTGGCCCTTAAACACCTTTCTCCTTGACATTTTGGCCTTTAAATTCTTTTTGCATCCATTTTAGGGACTTTTGATCTCGTTTGGACACAATTCCTGCCTAACTGAGCCATTGGCCAAAGGGGTGAAAATTTGGGGGCCACGCCCGCCAAATGGGCCAAATTTATTTTTCAGCCATTTTACCTGTTTTGCTTTCCTTTTACCAAGAAAGGACCAGAGGGTTGAAAAGTGACCTGATTTCATTTGTAAAAAGCCAAGAAACTGCTTGGGAAACTGCCATTTCCTGAAACCGGAAGTGGCCTCCTCAAAACCGGAAGTGGCCCTTAAACACCTTTCTCCTTGACATTTTGGCCTTTAAATTCTTTTTGCATCCATTTTAGGGACTTTTGATCTCGTTTGGACACAATTCCTGCCTAACTGAGCCATTGGCCAAAGGGGTGAAAATTTGGGGGCCATGCCCGCCAAATGGGCCAAATTTATTTTTCAGCCATTTTACCTGTTTTGGCTTCCTTTTACCAAGAAAGGACCAGAGGGTTGAAAAGTGACCTGATTTCATTTGTAAAAAGCCAAGAAACTGCTTGGGAAACTGCCATTTCCTGAAACCGGAAGTGGCTTCCTCAAAACCGGAAGTGGCCCTTAAACACCTTTCTCCTTGACATTTTGGCCTTTAAATTCTTTTTGCATCCATTTTAGGGACTTTTGAACTCGTTTGTATACATTTCCTGCCTAACTGAGCCATTGGCCAAAGGGGTGAAAATTTGGGGGGCCACGCCCTCCAAATGGGCCAAATTTATTTTTCAGCCTTTTTACCTGTTTTGACTTCCTTTTACTAAGAAAGGACCAGAGGGTTGAAAAGTGACCTGATTTCATTTGTAAAAAGCCAAGAAACTGCTTGGGAAACTGCCATTTCCTGAAACCGGAAGTGGCCTCCTCAAAACCGGAAGTGGCCCTTAAACACCTTTCTCCTTGACATTTTGGTCTTTAAATTCTTTTTGCATACATTTTAGGGACTTTTGATCTCGTTTGGACACATTTCCTGCCTAACTGAGCCATTGGCCAAAGGGGTGAAAATTTGGGGGGCCACGCCCGCCAAATGGGCCAAATTTATTTTTCAGCCATTTTACCTGTTTTGACTTCCTTTTACCAAGAAAGGACCAGAGGGTTGAAAAGTGGCCTGATTTCATTTGTAAAAAGCCAAGAAACTGCTTGGGAAACTGCCATTTCCTGAAACCGGAAGTGGCCTCCTCAAAACCGGAAGTGGTCCTTAAACACCTTTCTCCCTGACATTTTGGCCTTTAAATTCTTTTTGCATCCATTTTAGGGACTTTTGATCTCGTTTGGACACATTTCCTGCCTAACTGAGCCATTGGCCAAAGGGGTGAAAATTTGGGGGGCCACGCCCGCCAAATGGGCCAAATTTATTTTTCAGCCATTTTACCTGTTTTGACTTCCTTTTACCAAGAAAGGACCAGAGGGTTGAAAACTGTCCTGATTTCATTTGTAAAAAGCCAAGAAACTGCTTGGGAAACTGCCATTTCCTGAAACCGGAAGTGGCCTCCTTAAAACCGGAAGTGGCCCTTAAACACCATTCTCCTTGACATTTTGGTCTTTCAATTCTTTTTGCATACATTTTAGGAACTTTTGATCTCGTTTGGACAGATTTCCTGCCTAACTGAGCCATTGGCCAAAGGGGTGAAAATTTGGGGGGCCACGCCCGCCAAATGGGCCAAATTTATTTTTCAGCCATTTTACCTGTTTTGACTTCCTTTTACCAAGAAAGGACCAGAGGGTTGAAAAGTGACCTGATTTCATTTGTAAAAAGCCAAGAAACTGCTTGGGAAACTGCCATTTCCTGAAACCGGAAGTGGCCTCCTCAAAACCGGAAGTGACCCTTAAACACCTTTCTCCTTGACATTTTGGCCTTTAAATTCTTTTTGCATTAATTTTAGGGACTTTTGATCTCGTTTGGACACATTTCCTGCGTATCTGAGCCATTGGCCAAAGGGGTGAAAATTTGGGGGGCCACGCCCGCCAAATGGGCCAAATTTATTTTTCAGCCATTTTACCTGTTTTGACTTCCTTTTACCAAGAAAGGACCAGAGGGTTGAAAAGTGACCTGATTTCATTTGTAAAAAGCCAAGAAACTGCTTGGGAAACTGCCATTTCCTGAAACCGGAAGTGACCTCCTCAAAACCGGAAGTGGCCCTTAAACAACATTCTCCTTGACATTTTGGTCTTTAAATTCTTTTTGCATCCATTTTAGGGACTTTTGATCTAGTTTGGACACATTTCCTGCGTAACTGAGCCATTGGCCAAAGGCATGAAAATTTGGGGGGCCACGCCCGCCAAATGGGCCAAATTTATTTTTCAGCCATTTTACCTGTTTTGACTTCCTTTTACCAAGAAAGGACCAGAGGGTTGAAAAGTGACCTGATTTCATTTGTAAAAAGCCAAGAAACTGCTTGGGAAACTGCCATTTCCTGAAACCGGAAGTGGCCTCCTCAAAACCGGAAGTGGCCCTTAAACACCTTTCTCCTTGACATTTTGGCCTTTAAATTCTTTTTGCATCCATTTTAGGGACTTTTGATCTCGTTTGGACACAATTCCTGCCTAACTGAGCCATTGGCCAAAGGGGTGAAAATTTGGGGGCCACGCCCGCCAAATGGGCCAAATTTATTTTTCAGCCATTTTACCTGTTTTGGCTTCCTTTTACCAAGAAAGGACCAGAGGGTTGAAAAGTGACCTGATTTCATTTGTAAAAAGCCAAGAAACTGCTTGGGAAACTGCCATTTCCTGAAACCGGAAGTGGCTTCCTCAAAACCGGAAGTGGTCCTTAAACACCTTTCTGCTTGACATTTTGGCCTTTAAATTCTTTTTGCATCCATTTTAGGGACTTTTGATCTCGTTTGGACACATTTCCTGCCTAACTGAGCCATTGGCCAAAGGGGTGAAAATTTGGGGGGCCACGCCCGCCAAATGGGCCAAATTTATTTTTCAGCCATTTTACCTGTTTTGACTTCCTTTTACCAAGAAAGGACCAGAGGGTTGAAAAGTGACCTGATTTCATTTGTAAAAAGCCAAGAAACTGCTTGGGAAACTGCCATTTCCTGAAACCGGAAGTGGCCTCCTTAAAACCGGAAGTGGCCCTTAAACACCATTCTCCTTGACATTTTGGTCTTTAAATTCTTTTTGCATACATTTTAGGGACTTTTGATCTCGTTTGGACAGATTTCCTGCCTAACTGAGCCATTGGCCAAAGGGGTGAAAATTTGGGGGGCCACGCCCGCCAAATGGGCCAAATTTATTTTTCAGCCATTTTACCTGTTTTGACTTCCTTTTACCAAGAAAGGACCAGAGGGTTGAAAAGTGACCTGATTTCATTTGTAAAAAGCCAAGAAACTGCTTGGGAAACTGCCATTTCCTGAAACCGGAAGTGGCCTCCTCAAAACCGGAAGTGGTCCTTAAACACCTTTCTCCTTGACATTTTGGCCTTTAAATTCTTTTTGCATCCATTTTAGGGACTTTTGATCTCGTTTGGACACATTTCCTGCCTAACTGAGCCATTGGCCAAAGGGGTGAAAATTTGGGGGGCCACGCCCGCCAAATGGGCCAAATTTATTTTTCAGCCATTTTACCTGTTTTGACTTCCTTTTACCAAGAAAGGACCAGAGGGTTGAAAAGTGACCTGATTTCATTTGTAAAAAGCCAAGAAACTGCTTGGGAAACTGCCATTTCCTGAAACCGGAAGTGGCCTCCTCAAAACCGGAAGTGACCCTTAAACACCTTTCTCCTTGACATTTTGGCCTTTAAATTCTTTTTGCATCCATTTTAGGGACTTTTGATCTCGTTTGGACACATTTCCTGCGTATCTGAGCCATTGGCCAAAGGGGTGAAAATTTGGGGGGCCACGCCCGCCAAATGGGCCAAATTTATTTTTCAGCCATTTTACCTGTTTTGACTTCCTTTTACCAAGAAAGGACCAGAGGGTTGAAAAGTGACCTGATTTCATTTGTAAAAAGCCAAGAAACTGCTTGGGAAACTGCCATTTCCTGAAACCGGAAGTGACCTCCTCAAAACCGGAAGTGGCCCTTAAACACCATTCTCCTTGACATTTTGGTCTTTAAATTCTTTTTGCATCCATTTTAGGGACTTTTGATCTCGTTTGGACACATTTCCTGCGTAACTGAGCCATTGGCCAAAGGCATGAAAATTTGGGGGGCCACGCCCGCCAAATGGGCCAACTTTATTTTTCAGCCATTTTACCTGTTTTGACTTCCTTTTACCAAGAAAGGACCAGAGGGTTGAAAAGTGACCTGATTTCATTTGTAAAAAGCCAAGAAACTGCTTGGGAAACTGCCATTTCCTGAAACCGGAAGTGGCCTCCTCAAAACCGGAAGTGGTCCTTAAACACCTTTCTCCTTGACATTTTGGCCTTTAAATTCTTTTTGCATCCATTTTAGGGACTTTTGATCTCGTTTGTATACATTTCCTGCCTAACTGAGCCATTGGCCAAAGGGGTGAAAATTTGGGGGGCCACGCCCTCCAAATGGGCCAAATTTATTTTTCAGCCATTTTACCTGTTTTGACTTCCTTTTACCAAGAAAGGACCAGAGGGTTGAAAAGTGACCTGATTTCATTTGTAAAAAGCCAAGAAACTGCTTGGGAAACTGCCATTTCCTGAAACCGGAAGTGGCCTCCTCAAAACCGGAAGTGGCCCTTAAACTCCTTTCTCCATGACATTTTGGCCTTTAAATTCTTTTTGCATCCATTTTAGGGACTTTTGATCTCATTTGGACACATTTCCTGCGTATCTGAGCCATTGGCCAAAGGGGTGAAAATTTGGGGGGCCACGCCCGCCAAATGGGCCAAATTTATTTTTCAGCCATTTTACCTGTTTTGACTTCCTTTTACCAAGAAAGGACCAGAGGGTTGAAAAGTGACCTGATTTCATTTGTAAAAAGCCAAGAAACTGCTTGGGAAACTGCCATTTCCTGAAACCGGAAGTGGCCTCCTCAAAACCGGAAGTGGCCCTTAAACTCCTTTCTCCATGACATTTTGGCCTTTAAATTCTTTTTGCATCCATTTTAGGGACTTTTGATCTCATTTGGACACATTTCCTGCGTATCTGAGCCATTGGCCAAAGGGGTGAAAATTTGGGGGGCCACGCCCGCCAAATGGGCCAAATTTATTTTTCAGCCATTTTACCTGTTTTGACTTCCTTTTACCAAGAAAGGACCAGAGGGTTGAAAAGTGACCTGATTTCATTTGTAAAAAGCCAAGAAACTGCTTGGGAAACTGCCATTTCCTGAAACCGGAAGTGGCCTCCTCAAAACCGGAAGTGGCCCTTAAACACCTTTCTCCTTGACATTTTGGCCTTTAAATTCTTTTTGCATCCATTTTAGGGACTTTTGATCTCGTTTGGACACAATTCCTGCCTAACTGAGCCATTGGCCAAAGGGGTGAAAATTTGGGGGCCACGCCCGCCAAATGGGCCAAATTTATTTTTTAGCCATTTTACCTGTTTTGGCTTCCTTTTACCAAGAAAGGACCAGAGGGTTGAAAAGTGACCTGATTTCATTTGTAAAAAGCCAAGAAACTGCTTGGGAAACTGCCATTTCCTGAAACCGGAAGTGGCCTCCTCAAAACCGGAAGTGGCCCTTAAACACCTTTCTCCTTGACATTTTGGCCTTTAAATTCTTTTTGCATCCATTTTAGGGACTTTTGATCTCGTTTGGACACAATTCCTGCCTAACTGAGCCATTGGCCAAAGGGGTGAAAATTTGGGGGCCACGCCCGCCAAATGGGCCAAATTTATTTTTCAGCCATTTTACCTGTTTTGACTTCCTTTTACCAAGAAAGGACCAGAGGGTTGAAAAGTGACCTGATTTCATTTGTAAAAAGCCAAGAAACTGCTTGGGAAACTGCCATTTCCTGAAACCGGAAGTGGCCTCCTCAAAACCGGAAGTGGCCCTTAAACACCTTTCTCCTTGACATTTTGGCCTTTAAATTCTTTTTGCATCCATTTTAGGGACTTTTGATCTCGTTTGGACACAATTCCTGCCTAACTGAGCCATTGGCCAAAGGGGTGAAAATTTGGGGGCCACGCCCGCCAAATGGGCCAAATTTATTTTTCAGCCATTTTACCTGTTTTGGCTTCCTTTTACCAAGAAAGGACCAGAGGGTTGAAAAGTGACCTGATTTCATTTGTAAAAAGCCAAGAAACTGCTTGGGAAACTGCCATTTCCTGAAACCGGAAGTGGCTTCCTCAAAACCGGAAGTGGCCCTTAAACACCTTTCTCCTTGACATTTTGGCCTTTAAATTCTTTTTGCATCCATTTTAGGGACTTTTGAACTCGTTTGTATACATTTCCTGCCTAACTGAGCCATTGGCCAAAGGGGTGAAAATTTGGGGGGCCACGCCTTCCAAATGGGCCAAATTTATTTTTCAGCCTTTTTACCTGTTTTGACTTCCTTTTACTAAGAAAGGACCAGAGGGTTGAAAAGTGACCTGATTTCATTTGTAAAAAGCCAAGAAACTGCTTGGGAAACTGCCATTTCCTGAAACCGGAAGTGGCCTCCTCAAAACCGGAAGTGGCCCTTAAACTCCTTTCTCCATGACATTTTGGCCTTTAAATTCTTTTTGCATCCATTTTAGGGACTTTTGATCTCATTTGGACACATTTCCTGCCTAACTGAGCCATTGGCCAAAGGGGTGAAAATTTGGGGGGCCACGCCCGCCAAATGGGCCAAATTTATTTTTCAGCCATTTTACCTGTTTTGACTTCCTTTTACCAAGAAAGGACCAGAGGGTTGAAAAGTGACCTGATTTCATTTGTAAAAATCCAAGAAACTGCTTGGGAAACTGCCATTTCCTGAAACCGGAAGTGGCCTCCTCAAAACCGGAAGTGACCCTTAAACACCTTTCTCCTTGACATTTTGGCCTTTAAATTCTTTTTGCATTAATTTTAGGGACTTTTGATCTCGTTTGGACACATTTCCTGCGTATCTGAGCCATTGGCCAAAGGGGTGAAAATTTGGGGGGCCACGCCCGCCAAATGGGCCAAATTTATTTTTCAGCCATTTTACCTGTTTTGACTTCCTTTTACCAAGAAAGGACCAGAGGGTTGAAAAGTGACCTGATTTCATTTGTAAAAAGCCAAGAAACTGCTTGGGAAACTGCCATTTCCTGAAACCGGAAGTGACCTCCTCAAAACCGGAAGTGGCCCTTAAACACCATTCTCCTTGACATTTTGGTCTTTAAATTCTTTTTGCATCCATTTTAGGGACTTTTGATCTCGTTTGGACACATTTCCTGCGTAACTGAGCCATTGGCCAAAGGCATGAAAATTTGGGGGGCCACGCCCGCCAAATGGGCCAAATTTATTTTTCAGCCATTTTACCTGTTTTGGCTTCCTTTTACCAAGAAAGGACCAGAGGGTTGAAAAGTGACCTGATTTCATTTGTAAAAAGCCAAGAAACTGCTTGGGAAACTGCCATTTCCTGAAACCGGAAGTGGCCTCCTCAAAACCGGAAGTGGCCCTTAAACACCTTTCTCCTTGACATTTTGGCGTTTAAATTCTTTTTGCATCCATTTTAAGGATTTTTGATCTCGTTTGGACACATTTCCTGCCTAACTGAGCCATTGGCCAAAGGGGTGAAAATTTGGGGGGCCACGCCCGCCAAATGGGCCAAATTTATTTTTCAGCCATTTTACCTGTTTTGACTTCCTTTTACCAAGAAAGGACCAGAGGGTTGAAAAGTGACCTGATTTCATTTGTAAAAAGCCAAGAAACTGCTTGGGAAACTGCCATTTCCTGAAACCGGAAGTGGCCTCCTTAAAACCGGAAGTGGCCCTTAAACACCATTCTCCTTGACATTTTGGTCTTTAAATTCTTTTTGCATCCATTTTAGGGACTTTTGATCTCGTTTGGACAGATTTCCTGCCTAACTGAGCCATTGGCCAAAGGGGTGAAAATTTGGGGGGCCACGCCCGCCAAATGGGCCAAATTTATTTTTCAGCCATTTTACCTGTTTTGACTTCCTTTTACCAAGAAAGGACCAGAGGGTTGAAAAGTGACCTGATTTCATTTGTAAAAAGCCAAGAAACTGCTTGGGAAACTGCCATTTCCTGAAACCGGAAGTGGCCTCCTCAAAACCGGAAGTGGTCCTTAAACACCTTTCTCCTTGACATTTTGGCCTTTAAATTATTTTTGCATCCATTTTAGGGACTTTTGATCTCGTTTGGACACATTTCCTGCCTAACTGAGCCATTGGCCAAAGGGGTGAAAATTTGGGGGGCCACGCCCGCCAAATGGGCCAAATTTATTTTTCAGCCATTTTACCTGTTTTGACTTCCTTTTACCAAGAAAGGACCAGAGGGTTGAAAAGTGACCTGATTTCATTTGTAAAAAGCCAAGAAACTGCTTGGGA
Source organism: Aquarana catesbeiana (assembly GCF_042186555.1). Lineage (NCBI taxonomy): Eukaryota > Metazoa > Chordata > Amphibia > Anura > Ranidae > Aquarana > Aquarana catesbeiana. Next base: position 251,876,301 of record NC_133331.1, read on the forward strand.
AACTGCCATTTCCTGAAACCGGAAGTGGCCTCCTTAAAACCGGAAGTGGCCCTTAAACACCATTCTCCTTGACATTTTGGTCTTTAAATTCTTTTTGCATACATTTTAGGGACTTTTGATCTCGTTTGGACAGATTTCCTGCCTAACTGAGCCATTGGCCAAAGGGGTGAAAATTTGGGGGGCCACGCCCGCCAAATGGGCCAAATTTATTTTTCAGCCATTTTACCTGTTTTGACTTCCTTTTACCAAGAAAGGACCAGAGGGTTGAAAAGTGACCTGATTTCATTTGTAAAAAGCCAAGAAACTGCTTGGGAAACTGCCATTTCCTGAAACCGGAAGTGGCCTCCTCAAAACCGGAAGTCACCCTTAAACACCTTTCTCCTTGACATTTTGGCCTTTAAATTCTTTTTGCATCCATTTTAGGGACTTTTGATCTCATTTGGACACATTTCCTGCGTATCTGAGCCATTGGCCAAAGGGGTGAAAATTTGGGGGGCCACGCCCGCCAAATGGGCCAAATTTATTTTTCAGCCATTTTACCTGTTTTGACTTCCTTTTACCAAGAAAGGACCAGAGGGTTGAAAAGTGACCTGATTTCATTTGTAAAAAGCCAAGAAACTGCTTGGGAAACTGCCATTTCCTGAAACCGGAAGTGACCTCCTCAAAACCGGAAGTGGCCCTTAAACACCATTCTCCTTGACATTTTGGTCTTTAAATTCTTTTTGCATCCATTTTAGGGACTTTTGATCTCGTTTGGACACATTTCCTGCGTAACTGAGCCATTGGCCAAAGGCATGAAAATTTGGGGGGCCACGCCCGCCAAATGGGCCAAATTTATTTTTCAGCCATTTTACCTGTTTTGACTTCCTTTTACCAAGAAAGGACCAGAGGGTTGAAAAGTGACCTGATTTCATTTGTAAAAAGCCAAGAAACTGCTTGGGAAACTGCCATTTCCTGAAACCGGAAGTGGCCTCCTCAAAACCGGAAGTGGCCCTTAAACTCCTTTCTCCATGACATTTTGGCCTTTAAATTCTTTTTGCATCCATTTTAGGGACTTTTGATCTCATTTGGACACATTTCCTGCGTATCTGAGCCATTGGCCAAAGGGGTGAAAATTTGGGGGGCCACGCCCGCCAAATGGGCCAAATTTATTTTTCAGCCATTTTACCTGTTTTGACTTCCTTTTACCAAGAAAGGACCAGAGGGTTGAAAAGTGACCTGATTTCATTTGTAAAAAGCCAAGAAACTGCTTGGGAAACTGCCATTTCCTGAAACCGATAGTGGCTTCCTCAAAACCGGAAGTGGTCCTTAAACACCTTTCTCCTTGACATTTTGGCCTTTAAATTCTTTTTGCATCCATTTTAGGGACTTTTGATCTCGTTTGGACACATTTCCTGCCTAACTGAGCCATTGGCCAAAGGGGTGAAAATTTGGGGGGCCACGCCCGCCAAATGGGCCAAATTTATTTTTCAGCCATTTTACCTATTTTGACTTCCTTTTACCAAGAAAGGACCAGAGGGTTGAAAAGTGACCTGATTTCATTTGTAAAAAGCCAAGAAACTGCTTGGGAAACTGCCATTTCCTGAAACCGGAAGTGGCCTCCTTAAAACCGGAAGTGGCCCTTAAACACCATTCTCCTTGACATTTTGGTCTTTAAATTCTTTTTGCATACATTTTAGGGACTTTTGATCTCGTTTGGACAGATTTCCTGCCTAACTGAGCCATTGGCCAAAGGGGTGAAAATTTGGGGGGCCACGCCCGCCAAATGGGCCAAATTTATTTTTCAGCCATTTTACCTGTTTTGACTTCCTTTTACCAAGAAAGGACCAGAGGGTTGAAAAGTGACCTGATTTCATTTGTAAAAAGCCAAGAAACTGCTTGGGAAACTGCCATTTCCTGAAACCGGAAGTGGCCTCCTTAAAACCGGAAGTGGCCCTTAAACACCATTCTCCTTGACATTTTGGTCTTTAAATTCTTTTTGCATACATTTTAGGGACTTTTGATCTCGTTTGGACAGATTTCCTGCCTAACTGAGCCATTGGCCAAAGGGGTGAAAATTTGGGGGGCCACGCCCGCCAAATGGGCCAAATTTATTTTTCAGCCATTTTACCTGTTTTGACTTCCTTTTACCAAGAAAGGACCAGAGGGTTGAAAAGTGACCTGATTTCATTTGTAAAAAGCCAAGAAACTGCTTGGGAAACTGCCATTTCCTGAAACCGGAAGTGGCCTCCTTAAAACCGGAAGTGGCCCTTAAACACCATTCTCCTTGACATTTTGGTCTTTAAATTCTTTTTGCATACATTTTAGGGACTTTTGATCTCGTTTGGACAGATTTCCTGCCTAACTGAGCCATTGGCCAAAGGGGTGAAAATTTGGGGGGCCACGCCCGCCAAATGGGCCAAATTTATTTTTCAGCCATTTTACCTGTTTTGACTTCCTTTTACCAAGAAAGGACCAGAGGGTTGAAAAGTGACCTGATTTCATTTGTAAAAAGCCAAGAAACTGCTTGGGAAACTGCCATTTCCTGAAACCGGAAGTGGCCTCCTCAAAACCGGAAGTGACCCTTAAACACCTTTCTCCTTGACATTTTGGCCTTTAAATTCTTTTTGCATCCATTTTAGGGACTTTTGATCTCGTTTGGACACATTTCCTGCGTATCTGAGCCATTGGCCAAAGGGGTGAAAATTTGGGGGGGCCACGCCCGCCAAATGGGCCAAATTTATTTTTCAGCCATTTTACCTGTTTTGACTTCCTTTTACCAAGAAAGGACCAGAGGGTTGAAAAGTGACCTGATTTCATTTGTAAAAAGCCAAGAAACTGCTTGGGAAACTGCCATTTCCTGAAACCGGAAGTGGCCTCCTCAAAACCGGAAGTGGCCCTTAAACACCTTTCTCCTTGACATTTTGGCCTTTAAATTCTTTTTGCATCCATTTTAGGGACTTTTGATCTCGTTTGGACACATATCCTGCGTAACTGAGCCATTGGCCAAAGGCATGAAAATTTGGGGGGCCACGCCCGCCAAATGGGCCAAATTTATTTTTCAGCCATTTTACCTGTTTTGACTTCCTTTTACCAAGAAAGGACCAGAGGGTTGAAAAGTGACCTGATTTCATTTGTAAAAAGCCAAGAAACTGCTTGGGAAACTGCCATTTCCTGAAACCGGAAGTGGTCTCCTCAAAACCGGAAGTGGCCCTTAAACACCTTTCTCCTTGACATTTTGGCCTTTAAATTCTTTTTGCATCCATTTTAGGGACTTTTGATCTCGTTTGGACACATTTCCTGCGTATCTGAGCCATTGGCCAAAGGGGTGAAAATTTGGGGGCCACGCCCGCCAAATGGGCCAAATTTATTTTTCAGCCTTTTTTAACTGTTTTGACTTCCTTTTACCAAGAAAGGACCAGAGGGTTGAAAAGTGACCTGATTTCATTTGTAAAAAGCCAAGAAACTGCTTGGGAAACTGCCATTTCCTGAAACCGGAAGTGGCCTCCTCAAAACCGGAAGTGGCCCTTAAACACCTTTCTCCTTGACATTTTGGCCTTTAAATTCTTTTTGCATCCATTTTAGGGACTTTTGATCTCGTTTGGACACAATTCCTGCCTAACTGAGCCATTGGCCAAAGGGGTGAAAATTTGGGGGCCACGCCCGCCAAATGGGCCAAATTTATTTTTCAGCCATTTTACCTGTTTTGACTTCCTTTTACCAAGAAAGGACCAGAGGGTTGAAAAGTGACCTGATTTCATTTGTAAAAAGCCAAGAAACTGCTTGGGAAACTGCCATTTCCTGAAACCGGAAGTGGCCTCCTCAAAACCGGAAGTGGCCCTTAAACTCCTTTCTCCATGACATTTTGGCCTTTAAATTCTTTTTGCATCCATTTTAGGGACTTTTGATCTCATTTGGACACATTTCCTGCGTATCTGAGCCATTGGCCAAAGGGGTGAAAATTTGGGGGGCCACGCCCGCCAAATGGGCCAAATTTATTTTTCAGCCATTTTACCTGTTTTGACTTCCTTTTACCAAGAAAGGACCAGAGGGTTGAAAAGTGACCTGATTTCATTTGTAAAAAGCCAAGAAACTGCTTGGGAAACTGCCATTTCCTGAAACCGGAAGTGGCCTCCTCAAAACCGGAAGTGGCCCTTAAACTCCTTTCTCCATGACATTTTGGCCTTTAAATTCTTTTTGCATCCATTTTAGGGACTTTTGATCTCATTTGGACACATTTCCTGCGTATCTGAGCCATTGGCCAAAGGGGTGAAAATTTGGGGGGCCACGCCCGCCAAATGGGCCAAATTTATTTTTCAGCCATTTTACCTGTTTTGACTTCCTTTTACCAAGAAAGGACCAGAGGGTTGAAAAGTGACCTGATTTCATTTGTAAAAAGCCAAGAAACTGCTTGGGAAACTGCCATTTCCTGAAACCGATAGTGGCTTCCTCAAAACCGGAAGTGGTCCTTAAACACCTTTCTCCTTGACATTTTGGCCTTTAAATTCTTTTTGCATCCATTTTAGGGACTTTTGATCTCGTTTGGACACATTTCCTGCCTAACTGAGCCATTGGCCAAAGGGGTGAAAATTTGGGGGGCCACGCCCGCCAAATGGGCCAAATTTATTTTTCAGCCATTTTACCTGTTTTGACTTCCTTTTACCAAGAAAGGACCAGAGGGTTGAAAAGTGACCTGATTTCATTTGTAAAAAGCCAAGAAACTGCTTGGGAAACTGCCATTTCCTGAAACCGGAAGTGGCCTCCTCAAAACCGGAAGTGGTCCTTAAACACCTTTCTCCTTGACATTTTGGCCTTTAAATTCTTTTTGCATCCATTTTAGGGACTTTTGATCTCGTTTGGACACATTTCCTGCCTAACTGAGCCATTGGCCAAAGGGGTGAAAATTTGGGGGGCCACACCCGCCAAATGGGCCAAATTTATTTTTCAGCCATTTTACCTGTTTTGACTTCCTTTTACCAAGAAAGGACCAGAGGGTTGAAAAGTGACCTGATTTCATTTGTAAAAAGCCAAGAAACTGCTTGGGAAACTGCCATTTCCTGAAACCGGAAGTGGCCTCCTTAAAACCGGAAGTGGCCCTTAAACACCATTCTCCTTGACATTTTGGTCTTTAAATTCTTTTTGCATACATTTTAGGGACTTTTGATCTCGTTTGGACAGATTTCCTGCCTAACTGAGCCATTGGCCAAAGGGGTGAAAATTTGGGGGGCCACGCCCGCCAAATGGGCCAAATTTATTTTTCAGCCATTTTACCTGTTTTGACTTCCTTTTACCAAGAAAGGACCAGAGGGTTGAAAAGTGACCTGATTTCATTTGTAAAAAGCCAAGAAACTGCTTGGGAAACTGCCATTTCCTGAAACCGGAAGTGGCCTCCTCAAAACCGGAAGTGACCCTTAAACACCTTTCTCCTTGACATTTTGGCCTTTAAATTCTTTTTGCATCCATTTTAGGGACTTTTGATCTCGTTTGGACACATTTCCTGCGTATCTGAGCCATTGGCCAAAGGGGTGAAAATTTGGGGGGCCACGCCCGCCAAATGGGCCAAATTTATTTTTCAGCCATTTTACCTGTTTTGACTTCCTTTTACCAAGAAAGGACCAGAGGGTTGAAAAGTGACCTGATTTCATTTGTAAAAAGCCAAGAAACTGCTTGGGAAACTGCCATTTCCTGAAACCGGAAGTGGTCTCCTCAAAACCGGAAGTGGCCCTTAAACACCTTTCTCCTTGACATTTTGGCCTTTAAATTCTTTTTGCATCCATTTTAGGGACTTTTGATCTCGTTTGGACACAATTCCTGCCTAACTGAGCCATTGGCCAAAGGGGTGAAAATTTGGGGGCCACGCCCGCCAAATGGGCCAAATTTATTTTTCAGCCATTTTACCTGTTTTGACTTCCTTTTACCAAGAAAGGACCAGAGGGTTGAAAAGTGACCTGATTTCATTTGTAAAAAGCCAAGAAACTGCTTGGGAAACTGCCATTTCCTGAAACCGGAAGTGGCCTCCTCAAAACCGGAAGTGGCCCTTAAACACCTTTCTCCTTGACATTTTGGCCTTTAAATTCTTTTTGCATCCATTTTAGGGACTTTTGATCTCGTTTCGACACAATTCCTGCCTAACTGAGCCATTGGCCAAAGGGGTGAAAATTTGGGGGCCACGCCCGCCAAATGGGCCAAATTTATTTTTCAGCCATTTTACCTGTTTTGGCTTCCTTTTACCAAGAAAGGACCAGAGGGTTGAAAGTGGCCTGATTTCATTTGTAAAAAGCCAAGAAACTGCTTGGGAAACTGCCATTTCCTGAAACCGGAAGTGGCCTCCTCAAAACCGGAAGTGGTCCTTAAACACCTTTCTCCTTGACATTTTGGCCTTTAAATTCTTTTTGCATCCATTTTAGGGACTTTTGATCTCGTTTGGACACATTTCCTGCCTAACTGAGCCATTGGCCAAAGGGGTGAAAATTTGGGGGGCCACGCCCGCCAAATGGGCCAAATTTATTTTTCAGTCATTTTACCTGTTTTGACTTCCTTTTACCAAGAAAGGACCAGAGGGTTGAAAAGTGACCTGATTTCATTTGTAAAAAGCCAAGAAACTGCTTGGGAAACTGCCATTTCCTGAAACCGGAAGTGGCCTCCTTAAAACCGGAAGTGGCCCTTAAACACCATTCTCCTTGACATTTTGGTCTTTAAATTCTTTTTGCATACATTTTAGGGACTTTTGATCTCGTTTGGACAGATTTCCTGCCTAACTGAGCCATTGGCCAAAGGGGTGAAAATTTGGGGGGCCACGCCCGCCAAATGGGCCAAATTTATTTTTCAGCCATTTTACCTGTTTTGACTTCCTTTTACCAAGAAAGGACCAGAGGGTTGAAAAGTGACCTGATTTCATTTGTAAAAAGCCAAGAAACTGCTTGGGAAACTGCCATTTCCTGAAACCGGAAGTGGCCTCCTCAAAACCGGAAGTGACCCTTAAACACCTTTCTCCTTGACATTTTGGCCTTTAAATTCTTTTTGCATCCATTTTAGGGACTTTTGATCTCGTTTGGACACATTTCCTGCGTATCTGAGCCATTGGCCAAAGGGGTGAAAATTTGGGGGGCCACGCCCGCCAAATGGGCCAAATTTATTTTTCAGCCATTTTACCTGTTTTGACTTCCTTTTACCAAGAAAGGACCAGAGGGTTGAAAAGTGACCTGATTTCATTTGTAAAAAGCCAAGAAACTGCTTGGGAAACTGCCATTTCCTGAAACCGGAAGTGACCTCCTCAAAACCGGAAGTGGCCCTTAAACACCATTCTCCTTGACATTTTGGTCTTTAAATTCTTTTTGCATCCATTTTAGGGACTTTTGATCTCGTTTGGACACATTTCCTGCGTAACTGAGCCATTGGCCAAAGGCATGAAAATTTGGGGGGCCACGCCCGCCAAATGGGCCAAATTTATTTTTCAGCCATTTTACCTGTTTTGACTTCCTTTTACCAAGAAAGGACCAGAGGGTTGAAAAGTGACCTGATTTCATTTGTAAAAAGCCAAGAAACTGCTTGGGAAACTGCCATTTCCTGAAACCGGAAGTGGTCTCCTCAAAACCGGAAGTGGCCCTTAAACACCTTTCTCCTTGACATTTTGGCCTTTAAATTCTTTTTGCATCCATTTTAGGGACTTTTGATCTCGTTTGGACACAATTCCTGCCTAACTGAGCCATTGGCCAAAGGGGTGAAAATTTGGGGGCCACGCCCGCCAAATGGGCCAAATTTATTTTTCAGCCATTTTACCTGTTTTGACTTCCTTTTACCAAGAAAGGACCAGAGGGTTGAAAAGTGACCTGATTTCATTTGTAAAAAGCCAAGAAACTGCTTGGGAAACTGCCATTTCCTGAAACCGGAAGTGGCCTCCTCAAAACCGGAAGTGGCCCTTAAACACCTTTCTCCTTGACATTTTGGCCTTTAAATTCTTTTTGCATCCATTTTAGGGACTTTTGATCTCGTTTCGACACAATTCCTGCCTAACTGAGCCATTGGCCAAAGGGGTGAAAATTTGGGGGCCACGCCCGCCAAATGGGCCAAATTTATTTTTCAGCCATTTTACCTGTTTTGGCTTCCTTTTACCAAGAAAGGACCAGAGGGTTGAAAAGTGGCCTGATTTCATTTGTAAAAAGCCAAGAAACTGCTTGGGAAACTGCCATTTCCTGAAACCGGAAGTGGCCTCCTCAAAACCGGAAGTGGTCCTTAAACACCTTTCTCCTTGACATTTTGGCCTTTAAATTCTTTTTGCATCCATTTTAGGGACTTTTGATCTCGTTTGGACACATTTCCTGCCTAACTGAGCCATTGGCCAAAGGGGTGAAAATTTGGGGGGCCACGCCCGCCAAATGGGCCAAATTTATTTTTCAGTCATTTTACCTGTTTTGACTTCCTTTTACCAAGAAAGGACCAGAGGGTTGAAAAGTGACCTGATTTCATTTGTAAAAAGCCAAGAAACTGCTTGGGAAACTGCCATTTCCTGAAACCGGAAGTGGCCTCCTTAAAACCGGAAGTGGCCCTTAAACACCATTCTCCTTGACATTTTGGTCTTTAAATTCTTTTTGCATACATTTTAGGAACTTTTGATCTCGTTTGGACAGATTTCCTGCCTAACTGAGCCATTGGCCAAAGGGGTGAAAATTTGGGGGGCCACGCCCGCCAAATGGGCCAAATTTATTTTTCAGCCATTTTACCTGTTTTGACTTCCTTTTACCAAGAAAGGACCAGAGGGTTGAAAAGTGACCTGATTTCATTTGTAAAAAGCCAAGAAACTGCTTGGGAAACTGCCATTTCCTGAAACCGGAAGTGGCCTCCTCAAAACCGGAAGTGACCCTTAAACACCTTTCTCCTTGACATTTTGGCCTTTAAATTCTTTTTGCATTAATTTTAGGGACTTTTGATCTCGTTTGGACACATTTCCTGCGTATCTGAGCCATTGGCCAAAGGGGTGAAAATTTGGGGGGCCACGCCCGCCAAATGGGCCAAATTTATTTTTCAGCCATTTTACCTGTTTTGACTTCCTTTTACCAAGAAAGGACCAGAGGGTTGAAAAGTGACCTGATTTCATTTGTAAAAAGCCAAGAAACTGCTTGGGAAACTGCCATTTCCTGAAACCGGAAGTGGCCTCCTGAAAACCGGAAGTGGTCCTTAAACACCTTTCTCCTTGACATTTTGGCCTTTAAATTCTTTTTGCATCCATTTTAGGGACTTTTGATCTCGTTTGTATACATTTCCTGCCTAACTGAGCCATTGGCCAAAGGGGTGAAAATTTGGGGGGCCACGCCCTCCAAATGGGCCAAATTTATTTTTCAGCCTTTTTACCTGTTTTGACTTCCTTTTACCAAGAAAGGACCAGAGGGTTGAAAAGTGACCTGATTTCATTTGTAAAAAGCCAAGAAACTGCTTGGGAAACTGCCATTTCCTGAAACCGGAAGTGGCCTCCTCAAAACCGGAAGTGGCCCTTAAACTCCTTTCTCCATGACATTTTGGCCTTTAAATTCTTTTTGCATCCATTTTAGGGACTTTTGATCTCATTTGGACACATTTCCTGCGTATCTGAGCCATTGGCCAAAGGGGTGAAAATTTGGGGGGCCACGCCCGCCAAATGGGCCAAATTTATTTTTCAGCCATTTTACCTGTTTTGACTTCCTTTTACCAAGAAAGGACCAGAGGGTTGAAAAGTGACCTGATTTCATTTGTAAAAAGCCAAGAAACTGCTTGGGAAACTGCCATTTCCTGAAACCGGAAGTGGCCTCCTCAAAACCGGAAGTGGCCCTTAAACACCTTTCTCCTTGACATTTTGGCCTTTAAATTCTTTTTGCATCCATTTTAGGGACTTTTGATCTCGTTTCGACACAATTCCTGCCTAACTGAGCCATTGGCCAAAGGGGTGAAAATTTGGGGGCCACGCCCGCCAAATGGGCCAAATTTATTTTTCAGCCATTTTACCTGTTTTGGCTTCCTTTTACCAAGAAAGGACCAGAGGGTTGAAAAGTGGCCTGATTTCATTTGTAAAAAGCCAAGAAACTGCTTGGGAAACTGCCATTTCCTGAAACCGGAAGTGGCCTCCTCAAAACCGGAAGTGGTCCTTAAACACCTTTCTCCTTGACATTTTGGCCTTTAAATTCTTTTTGCATCCATTTTAGGGACTTTTGATCTCGTTTGGACACATTTCCTGCCTAACTGAGCCATTGGCCAAAGGGGTGAAAATTTGGGGGGCCACGCCCGCCAAATGGGCCAAATTTATTTTTCAGTCATTTTACCTGTTTTGACTTCCTTTTACCAAGAAAGGACCAGAGGGTTGAAAAGTGACCTGATTTCATTTGTAAAAAGCCAAGAAACTGCTTGGGAAACTGCCATTTCCTGAAACCGGAAGTGGCCTCCTTAAAACCGGAAGTGGCCCTTAAACACCATTCTCCTTGACATTTTGGTCTTTAAATTCTTTTTGCATACATTTTAGGGACTTTTGATCTCGTTTGGACAGATTTCCTGCCTAACTGAGCCATTGGCCAAAGGGGTGAAAATTTGGGGGGCCACGCCCGCCAAATGGGCCAAATTTATTTTTCAGCCATTTTACCTGTTTTGACTTCCTTTTACCAAGAAAGGACCAGAGGGTTGAAAAGTGACCTGATTTCATTTGTAAAAAGCCAAGAAACTGCTTGGGAAACTGCCATTTCCTGAAACCGGAAGTGGCCTCCTCAAAACCGGAAGTGACCCTTAAACACCTTTCTCCTTGACATTTTGGCCTTTAAATTCTTTTTGCATCCATTTTAGGGACTTTTGATCTCGTTTGGACACATTTCCTGCGTATCTGAGCCATTGGCCAAAGGGGTGAAAATTTGGGGGGCCACGCCCGCCAAATGGGCCAAATTTATTTTTCAGCCATTTTACCTGTTTTGACTTCCTTTTACCAAGAAAGGACCAGAGGGTTGAAAAGTGACCTGATTTCATTTGTAAAAAGCCAAGAAACTGCTTGGGAAACTGCCATTTCCTGAAACCGGAAGTGACCTCCTCAAAACCGGAAGTGGCCCTTAAACACCATTCTCCTTGACATTTTGGTCTTTAAATTCTTTTTGCATCCATTTTAGGGACTTTTGATCTCGTTTGGACACATTTCCTGCGTAACTGAGCCATTGGCCAAAGGCATGAAAATTTGGGGGGCCACGCCCGCCAAATGGGCCAAATTTATTTTTCAGCCATTTTACCTGTTTTGACTTCCTTTTACCAAGAAAGGACCAGAGGGTTGAAAAGTGACCTGATTTCATTTGTAAAAAGCCAAGAAACTGCTTGGGAAACTGCCATTTCCTGAAACCGGAAGTGGTCTCCTCAAAACCGGAAGTGGCCCTTAAACACCTTTCTCCTTGACATTTTGGCCTTTAAATTCTTTTTGCATCCATTTTAGGGACTTTTGATCTCGTTTGGACACAATTCCTGCCTAACTGAGCCATTGGCCAAAGGGGTGAAAATTTGGGGGCCACGCCCGCCAAATGGGCCAAATTTATTTTTCAGCCATTTTACCTGTTTTGACTTCCTTTTACCAAGAAAGGACCAGAGGGTTGAAAAGTGACCTGATTTCATTTGTAAAAAGCCAAGAAACTGCTTGGGAAACTGCCATTTCCTGAAACCGGAAGTGGCCTCCTCAAAACCGGAAGTGGCCCTTAAACACCTTTCTCCTTGACATTTTGGCCTTTAAATTCTTTTTGCATCCATTTTAGGGACTTTTGATCTCGTTTCGACACAATTCCTGCCTAACTGAGCCATTGGCCAAAGGGGTGAAAATTTGGGGGCCACGCCCGCCAAATGGGCCAAATTTATTTTTCAGCCATTTTACCTGTTTTGGCTTCCTTTTACCAAGAAAGGACCAGAGGTTTGAAAAGTGGCCTGATTTCATTTGTAAAAAGCCAAGAAACTGCTTGGGAAACTGCCATTTCCTGAAACCGGAAGTGGCCTCCTCAAAACCGGAAGTGGTCCTTAAACACCTTTCTCCTTGACATTTTGGCCTTTAAATTCTTTTTGCATCCATTTTAGGGACTTTTGATCTCGTTTGGACACATTTCCTGCCTAACTGAGCCATTGGCCAAAGGGGTGAAAATTTGGGGGGCCACGCCCGCCAAATGGGCCAAATTTATTTTTCAGTCATTTTACCTGTTTTGACTTCCTTTTACCAAGAAAGGACCAGAGGGTTGAAAAGTGACCTGATTTCATTTGTAAAAAGCCAAGAAACTGCTTGGGAAACTGCCATTTCCTGAAACCGGAAGTGGCCTCCTTAAAACCGGAAGTGGCCCTTAAACACCATTCTCCTTGACATTTTGGTCTTTAAATTCTTTTTGCATACATTTTAGGAACTTTTGATCTCGTTTGGACAGATTTCCTGCCTAACTGAGCCATTGGCCAAAGGGGTGAAAATTTGGGGGGCCACGCCCGCCAAATGGGCCAAATTTATTTTTCAGCCATTTTACCTGTTTTGACTTCCTTTTACCAAGAAAGGACCAGAGGGTTGAAAAGTGACCTGATTTCATTTGTAAAAAGCCAAGAAACTGCTTGGGAAACTGCCATTTCCTGAAACCGGAAGTGGCCTCCTCAAAACCGGAAGTGACCCTTAAACACCTTTCTCCTTGACATTTTGGCCTTTAAATTCTTTTTGCATTAATTTTAGGGACTTTTGATCTCGTTTGGACACATTTCCTGCGTATCTGAGCCATTGGCCAAAGGGGTGAAAATTTGGGGGGCCACGCCCGCCAAATGGGCCAAATTTATTTTTCAGCCATTTTACCTGTTTTGACTTCCTTTTACCAAGAAAGGACCAGAGGGTTGAAAAGTGACCTGATTTCATTTGTAAAAAGCCAAGAAACTGCTTGGGAAACTGCCATTTCCTGAAACCGGAAGTGACCTCCTCAAAACCGGAAGTGGCCCTTAAACACCATTCTCCTTGACATTTTGGTCTTTAAATTCTTTTTGCATCCATTTTAGGGACTTTTGATCTCGTTTGGACACATTTCCTGCGTAACTGAGCCATTGGCCAAAGGCATGAAAATTTGGGGGGCCACGCCCGCCAAATGGGCCAAATTTATTTTTCAGCCATTTTACCTGTTTTGGCTTCCTTTTACCAAGAAAGGACCAGAGGGTTGAAAAGTGACCTGATTTCATTTGTAAAAAGCCAAGAAACTGCTTGGGAAACTGCCATTTCCTGAAACCGGAAGTGGCCTCCTCAAAACCGGAAGTGGCCCTTAAACACCTTTCTCCTTGACATTTTCGCCTTTAAATTCTTTTTGCATCCATTTTAAGGATTTTTGATCTCGTTTGGACACATTTCCTGCCTAACTGAGCCATTGGCCAAAGGGGTGAAAATTTGGGGGGCCACGCCCGCCAAATGGGCCAAATTTATTTTTCAGCCATTTTACCTGTTTTGACTTCCTTTTACCAAGAAAGGACCAGAGGGTTGAAAAGTGACCTGATTTCATTTGTAAAAAGCCAAGAAACTGCTTGGGAAACTGCCATTTCCTGAAACCGGAAGTGGCCTCCTTAAAACCGGAAGTGGCCCTTAAACACCATTCTCCTTGACATTTTGGTCTTTAAATTCTTTTTGCATACATTTTAGAGACTTTTGATCTCGTTTGGACAGATTTCCTGCCTAACTGAGCCATTGGCCAAAGGGGTGAAAATTTGGGGGGCCACGCCCGCCAAATGGGCCAAATTTATTTTTCAGCCATTTTACCTGTTTTGACTTCCTTTTACCAAGAAAGGACCAGAGGGTTGAAAAGTGACCTGATTTCATTTGTAAAAAGCCAAGAAACTGCTTGGGAAACTGCCATTTCCTGAAACCGGAAGTGGCCTCCTCAAAACCGGAAGTGACCCTTAAACACCTTTCTCCTTGACATTTTGGCCTTTAAATTCTTTTTGCATCCATTTTAGGGACTTTTGATCTCATTTGGACACATTTCCTGCGTATCTGAGCCATTGGCCAAAGGGGTGAAAATTTGGGGGGCCACGCCCGCCAAATGGGCCAAATTTATTTTTCAGCCATTTTACCTGTTTTGACTTCCTTTTACCAAGAAAGGACCAGAGGGTTGAAAAGTGACCTGATTTCATTTGTAAAAAGCCAAGAAACTGCTTGGGAAACTGCCATTTCCTGAAACCGGAAGTGACCTCCTCAAAACCGGAAGTGGCCCTTAAACACCATTCTCCTTGACATTTTGGTCTTTAAATTCTTTTTGCATCCATTTTAGGGACTTTTGATCTCGTTTGGACACATTTCCTGCGTAACTGAGCCATTGGCCAAAGGCATGAAAATTTGGGGGGCCACGCCCGCCAAATGGGCCAAATTTATTTTTCAGCCATTTTACCTGTTTTGACTTCCTTTTACCAAGAAAGGACCAGAGGGTTGAAAAGTGACCTGATTTCATTTGTAAAAAGCCAAGAAACTGCTTGGGAAACTGCCATTTCCTGAAACCGGAAGTGGCCTCCTGAAAACCGGAAGTGGTCCTTAAACACCTTTCTCCTTGACATTTTGGCCTTTAAATTCTTTTTGCATCCATTTTAGGGACTTTTGATCTCGTTTGTATACATTTCCTGCCTAACTGAGCCATTGGCCAAAGGGGTGAAAATTTGGGGGGCCACGCCCTCCAAATGGGCCAAATTTATTTTTCAGCCTTTTTACCTGTTTTGACTTCCTTTTACCAAGAAAGGACCAGAGGGTTGAAAAGTGACCTGATTTCATTTGTAAAAAGCCAAGAAACTGCTTGGGAAACTGCCATTTCCTGAAACCGGAAGTGGCCTCCTCAAAACCGGAAGTGGCCCTTAAACTCCTTTCTCCATGACATTTTGGCCTTTAAATTCTTTTTGCATCCATTTTAGGGACTTTTGATCTCATTTGGACACATTTCCTGCGTATCTGAGCCATTGGCCAAAGGGGTGAAAATTTGGGGGGCCACGCCCGCCAAATGGGCCAAATTTATTTTTCAGCCATTTTACCTGTTTTGACTTCCTTTTACCAAGAAAGGACCAGAGGGTTGAAAAGTGACCTGATTTCATTTGTAAAAAGCCAAGAAACTGCTTGGGAAACTGCCATTTCCTGAAACCGGAAGTGGCCTCCTCAAAACCGGAAGTGGCCCTTAAACTCCTTTCTCCATGACATTTTGGCCTTTAAATTCTTTTTGCATCCATTTTAGGGACTTTTGATCTCATTTGGACACATTTCCTGCGTATCTGAGCCATTGGCCAAAGGGGTGAAAATTTGGGGGGCCACGCCCGCCAAATGGGCCAAATTTATTTTTCAGCCATTTTACCTGTTTTGACTTCCTTTTACCAAGAAAGGACCAGAGGGTTGAAAAGTCACCTGATTTCATTTGTAAAAAGCAAAGAAACTGCTTGGGAAACTGCCATTTCCTGAAACCGGAAGTGGCCTCCTCAAAACCGGAAGTGGCCCTTAAACACCTTTCTCCTTGACATTTTGGCCTTTAAATTCTTTTTGCATCCATTTTAGGGACTTTTGATCTCGTTTGGACACATTTCCTGCGTATCTGAGCCATTGGCCAAAGGGGTGAAAATTTGGGGGGCCACGCCCGCCAAATGGGCCAAATTTATTTTTCAGCCTTTTTTACCTGTTTTGACTTCCTTTTACCAAGAAAGGACCAGAGGGTTGAAAAGTGACCTGATTTCATTTGTAAAAAGCCAAGAAACTGCTTGGGAAACTGCCATTTCCTGAAACCGGAAGTGGCCTCCTCAAAACCGGAAGTGGCCCTTAAACACCTTTCTCCTTGACATTTTGGCCTTTAAATTCTTTTTGCATCCATTTTAGGGACTTTTGATCTCGTTTGGACACAATTCCTGCCTAACTGAGCCATTGGCCAAAGGGGTGAAAATTTGGGGGCCACGCCCGCCAAATGGGCCAAATTTATTTTTCAGCCATTTTACCTGTTTTGGCTTCCTTTTACCAAGAAAGGACCAGAGGGTTCAAAAGTGACCTGATTTCATTTGTAAAAAGCCAAGAAACTGCTTGGGAAACTGCCATTTCCTGAAACCGGAAGTGGCCTCCTCAAAACCGGAAGTGGCCCTTAAACACCTTTCTCCTTGACATTTTGGCCTTTAAATTCTTTTTGCATCCATTTTAGGGACTTTTGATCTCGTTTGGACACAATTCCTGCCTAACTGAGCCATTGGCCAAAGGGGTGAAAATTTGGGGGCCACGCCCGCCAAATGGGCCAAATTTATTTTTCAGCCATTTTACCTGTTTTGCTTTCCTTTTACCAAGAAAGGACCAGAGGGTTGAAAAGTGACCTGATTTCATTTGTAAAAAGCCAAGAAACTGCTTGGGAAACTGCCATTTCCTGAAACCGGAAGTGGCCTCCTCAAAACCGGAAGTGGCCCTTAAACACCTTTCTCCTTGACATTTTGGCCTTTAAATTCTTTTTGCATCCATTTTAGGGACTTTTGATCTCGTTTGGACACAATTCCTGCCTAACTGAGCCATTGGCCAAAGGGGTGAAAATTTGGGGGCCATGCCCGCCAAATGGGCCAAATTTATTTTTCAGCCATTTTACCTGTTTTGGCTTCCTTTTACCAAGAAAGGACCAGAGGGTTGAAAAGTGACCTGATTTCATTTGTAAAAAGCCAAGAAACTGCTTGGGAAACTGCCATTTCCTGAAACCGGAAGTGGCTTCCTCAAAACCGGAAGTGGCCCTTAAACACCTTTCTCCTTGACATTTTGGCCTTTAAATTCTTTTTGCATCCATTTTAGGGACTTTTGAACTCGTTTGTATACATTTCCTGCCTAACTGAGCCATTGGCCAAAGGGGTGAAAATTTGGGGGGCCACGCCCTCCAAATGGGCCAAATTTATTTTTCAGCCTTTTTACCTGTTTTGACTTCCTTTTACTAAGAAAGGACCAGAGGGTTGAAAAGTGACCTGATTTCATTTGTAAAAAGCCAAGAAACTGCTTGGGAAACTGCCATTTCCTGAAACCGGAAGTGGCCTCCTCAAAACCGGAAGTGGCCCTTAAACACCTTTCTCCTTGACATTTTGGTCTTTAAATTCTTTTTGCATACATTTTAGGGACTTTTGATCTCGTTTGGACACATTTCCTGCCTAACTGAGCCATTGGCCAAAGGGGTGAAAATTTGGGGGGCCACGCCCGCCAAATGGGCCAAATTTATTTTTCAGCCATTTTACCTGTTTTGACTTCCTTTTACCAAGAAAGGACCAGAGGGTTGAAAAGTGGCCTGATTTCATTTGTAAAAAGCCAAGAAACTGCTTGGGAAACTGCCATTTCCTGAAACCGGAAGTGGCCTCCTCAAAACCGGAAGTGGTCCTTAAACACCTTTCTCCCTGACATTTTGGCCTTTAAATTCTTTTTGCATCCATTTTAGGGACTTTTGATCTCGTTTGGACACATTTCCTGCCTAACTGAGCCATTGGCCAAAGGGGTGAAAATTTGGGGGGCCACGCCCGCCAAATGGGCCAAATTTATTTTTCAGCCATTTTACCTGTTTTGACTTCCTTTTACCAAGAAAGGACCAGAGGGTTGAAAACTGTCCTGATTTCATTTGTAAAAAGCCAAGAAACTGCTTGGGAAACTGCCATTTCCTGAAACCGGAAGTGGCCTCCTTAAAACCGGAAGTGGCCCTTAAACACCATTCTCCTTGACATTTTGGTCTTTAAATTCTTTTTGCATACATTTTAGGAACTTTTGATCTCGTTTGGACAGATTTCCTGCCTAACTGAGCCATTGGCCAAAGGGGTGAAAATTTGGGGGGCCACGCCCGCCAAATGGGCCAAATTTATTTTTCAGCCATTTTACCTGTTTTGACTTCCTTTTACCAAGAAAGGACCAGAGGGTTGAAAAGTGACCTGATTTCATTTGTAAAAAGCCAAGAAACTGCTTGGGAAACTGCCATTTCCTGAAACCGGAAGTGGCCTCCTCAAAACCGGAAGTGACCCTTAAACACCTTTCTCCTTGACATTTTGGCCTTTAAATTCTTTTTGCATTAATTTTAGGGACTTTTGATCTCGTTTGGACACATTTCCTGCGTATCTGAGCCATTGGCCAAAGGGGTGAAAATTTGGGGGGCCACGCCCGCCAAATGGGCCAAATTTATTTTTCAGCCATTTTACCTGTTTTGACTTCCTTTTACCAAGAAAGGACCAGAGGGTTGAAAAGTGACCTGATTTCATTTGTAAAAAGCCAAGAAACTGCTTGGGAAACTGCCATTTCCTGAAACCGGAAGTGACCTCCTCAAAACCGGAAGTGGCCCTTAAACAACATTCTCCTTGACATTTTGGTCTTTAAATTCTTTTTGCATCCATTTTAGGGACTTTTGATCTAGTTTGGACACATTTCCTGCGTAACTGAGCCATTGGCCAAAGGCATGAAAATTTGGGGGGCCACGCCCGCCAAATGGGCCAAATTTATTTTTCAGCCATTTTACCTGTTTTGACTTCCTTTTACCAAGAAAGGACCAGAGGGTTGAAAAGTGACCTGATTTCATTTGTAAAAAGCCAAGAAACTGCTTGGGAAACTGCCATTTCCTGAAACCGGAAGTGGCCTCCTCAAAACCGGAAGTGGCCCTTAAACACCTTTCTCCTTGACATTTTGGCCTTTAAATTCTTTTTGCATCCATTTTAGGGACTTTTGATCTCGTTTGGACACAATTCCTGCCTAACTGAGCCATTGGCCAAAGGGGTGAAAATTTGGGGGCCACGCCCGCCAAATGGGCCAAATTTATTTTTCAGCCATTTTACCTGTTTTGGCTTCCTTTTACCAAGAAAGGACCAGAGGGTTGAAAAGTGACCTGATTTCATTTGTAAAAAGCCAAGAAACTGCTTGGGAAACTGCCATTTCCTGAAACCGGAAGTGGCTTCCTCAAAACCGGAAGTGGTCCTTAAACACCTTTCTCCTTGACATTTTGGCCTTTAAATTCTTTTTGCATCCATTTTAGGGACTTTTGATCTCGTTTGGACACATTTCCTGCCTAACTGAGCCATTGGCCAAAGGGGTGAAAATTTGGGGGGCCACGCCCGCCAAATGGGCCAAATTTATTTTTCAGCCATTTTACCTGTTTTGACTTCCTTTTACCAAGAAAGGACCAGAGGGTTGAAAAGTGACCTGATTTCATTTGTAAAAAGCCAAGAAACTGCTTGGGAAACTGCCATTTCCTGAAACCGGAAGTGGCCTCCTTAAAACCGGAAGTGGCCCTTAAACACCATTCTCCTTGACATTTTGGTCTTTAAATTCTTTTTGCATACATTTTAGGGACTTTTGATCTCGTTTGGACAGATTTCCTGCCTAACTGAGCCATTGGCCAAAGGGGTGAAAATTTGGGGGGCCACGCCCGCCAAATGGGCCAAATTTATTTTTCAGCCATTTTACCTGTTTTGACTTCCTTTTACCAAGAAAGGACCAGAGGGTTGAAAAGTGACCTGATTTCATTTGTAAAAAGCCAAGAAACTGCTTGGGAAACTGCCATTTCCTGAAACCGGAAGTGGCCTCCTCAAAACCGGAAGTGACCCTTAAACACCTTTCTCCTTGACATTTTGGCCTTTAAATTCTTTTTGCATCCATTTTAGGGACTTTTGATCTCGTTTGGACACATTTCCTGCGTATCTGAGCCATTGGCCAAAGGGGTGAAAATTTGGGGGGCCACGCCCGCCAAATGGGCCAAATTTATTTTTCAGCCATTTTACCTGTTTTGACTTCCTTTTACCAAGAAAGGACCAGAGGGTTGAAAAGTGACCTGATTTCATTTGTAAAAAGCCAAGAAACTGCTTGGGAAACTGCCATTTCCTGAAACCGGAAGTGACCTCCTCAAAACCGGAAGTGGCCCTTAAACACCATTCTCCTTGACATTTTGGTCTTTAAATTCTTTTTGCATCCATTTTAGGGACTTTTGATCTCGTTTGGACACATTTCCTGCGTAACTGAGCCATTGGCCAAAGGCATGAAAATTTGGGGGGCCACGCCCGCCAAATGGGCCAACTTTATTTTTCAGCCATTTTACCTGTTTTGACTTCCTTTTACCAAGAAAGGACCAGAGGGTTGAAAAGTGACCTGATTTCATTTGTAAAAAGCCAAGAAACTGCTTGGGAAACTGCCATTTCCTGAAACCGGAAGTGGCCTCCTCAAAACCGGAAGTGGTCCTTAAACACCTTTCTCCTTGACATTTTGGCCTTTAAATTCTTTTTGCATCCATTTTAGGGACTTTTGATCTCGTTTGTATACATTTCCTGCCTAACTGAGCCATTGGCCAAAGGGGTGAAAATTTGGGGGGCCACGCCCTCCAAATGGGCCAAATTTATTTTTCAGCCATTTTACCTGTTTTGACTTCCTTTTACCAAGAAAGGACCAGAGGGTTGAAAAGTGACCTGATTTCATTTGTAAAAAGCCAAGAAACTGCTTGGGAAACTGCCATTTCCTGAAACCGGAAGTGGCCTCCTCAAAACCGGAAGTGGCCCTTAAACTCCTTTCTCCATGACATTTTGGCCTTTAAATTCTTTTTGCATCCATTTTAGGGACTTTTGATCTCATTTGGACACATTTCCTGCGTATCTGAGCCATTGGCCAAAGGGGTGAAAATTTGGGGGGCCACGCCCGCCAAATGGGCCAAATTTATTTTTCAGCCATTTTACCTGTTTTGACTTCCTTTTACCAAGAAAGGACCAGAGGGTTGAAAAGTGACCTGATTTCATTTGTAAAAAGCCAAGAAACTGCTTGGGAAACTGCCATTTCCTGAAACCGGAAGTGGCCTCCTCAAAACCGGAAGTGGCCCTTAAACTCCTTTCTCCATGACATTTTGGCCTTTAAATTCTTTTTGCATCCATTTTAGGGACTTTTGATCTCATTTGGACACATTTCCTGCGTATCTGAGCCATTGGCCAAAGGGGTGAAAATTTGGGGGGCCACGCCCGCCAAATGGGCCAAATTTATTTTTCAGCCATTTTACCTGTTTTGACTTCCTTTTACCAAGAAAGGACCAGAGGGTTGAAAAGTGACCTGATTTCATTTGTAAAAAGCCAAGAAACTGCTTGGGAAACTGCCATTTCCTGAAACCGGAAGTGGCCTCCTCAAAACCGGAAGTGGCCCTTAAACACCTTTCTCCTTGACATTTTGGCCTTTAAATTCTTTTTGCATCCATTTTAGGGACTTTTGATCTCGTTTGGACACAATTCCTGCCTAACTGAGCCATTGGCCAAAGGGGTGAAAATTTGGGGGCCACGCCCGCCAAATGGGCCAAATTTATTTTTTAGCCATTTTACCTGTTTTGGCTTCCTTTTACCAAGAAAGGACCAGAGGGTTGAAAAGTGACCTGATTTCATTTGTAAAAAGCCAAGAAACTGCTTGGGAAACTGCCATTTCCTGAAACCGGAAGTGGCCTCCTCAAAACCGGAAGTGGCCCTTAAACACCTTTCTCCTTGACATTTTGGCCTTTAAATTCTTTTTGCATCCATTTTAGGGACTTTTGATCTCGTTTGGACACAATTCCTGCCTAACTGAGCCATTGGCCAAAGGGGTGAAAATTTGGGGGCCACGCCCGCCAAATGGGCCAAATTTATTTTTCAGCCATTTTACCTGTTTTGACTTCCTTTTACCAAGAAAGGACCAGAGGGTTGAAAAGTGACCTGATTTCATTTGTAAAAAGCCAAGAAACTGCTTGGGAAACTGCCATTTCCTGAAACCGGAAGTGGCCTCCTCAAAACCGGAAGTGGCCCTTAAACACCTTTCTCCTTGACATTTTGGCCTTTAAATTCTTTTTGCATCCATTTTAGGGACTTTTGATCTCGTTTGGACACAATTCCTGCCTAACTGAGCCATTGGCCAAAGGGGTGAAAATTTGGGGGCCACGCCCGCCAAATGGGCCAAATTTATTTTTCAGCCATTTTACCTGTTTTGGCTTCCTTTTACCAAGAAAGGACCAGAGGGTTGAAAAGTGACCTGATTTCATTTGTAAAAAGCCAAGAAACTGCTTGGGAAACTGCCATTTCCTGAAACCGGAAGTGGCTTCCTCAAAACCGGAAGTGGCCCTTAAACACCTTTCTCCTTGACATTTTGGCCTTTAAATTCTTTTTGCATCCATTTTAGGGACTTTTGAACTCGTTTGTATACATTTCCTGCCTAACTGAGCCATTGGCCAAAGGGGTGAAAATTTGGGGGGCCACGCCTTCCAAATGGGCCAAATTTATTTTTCAGCCTTTTTACCTGTTTTGACTTCCTTTTACTAAGAAAGGACCAGAGGGTTGAAAAGTGACCTGATTTCATTTGTAAAAAGCCAAGAAACTGCTTGGGAAACTGCCATTTCCTGAAACCGGAAGTGGCCTCCTCAAAACCGGAAGTGGCCCTTAAACACCTTTCTCCTTGACATTTTGGCCTTTAAATTCTTTTTGCATCCATTTTAGGGACTTTTGAACTCGTTTGTATACATTTCCTGCCTAACTGAGCCATTGGCCAAAGGGGTGAAAATTTGGGGGGCCACGCCTTCCAAATGGGCCAAATTTATTTTTCAGCCTTTTTACCTGTTTTGACTTCCTTTTACTAAGAAAGGACCAGAGGGTTGAAAAGTGACCTGATTTCATTTGTAAAAAGCCAAGAAACTGCTTGGGAAACTGCCATTTCCTGAAACCGGAAGTGGCCTCCTCAAAACCGGAAGTGGCCCTTAAACACCTTTCTCCTTGACATTTTGGTCTTTAAATTTTTTTTGCATACATTTTAGGGACTTTTGATCTCGTTTGGACACATTTCCTGCCTAACTGAGCCATTGGCCAAAGGGGTGAAAATTTGGGGGGCCACGCCCGCCAAATGGGCCAAATTTATTTTTCAGCCATTTTACCTGTTTTGACTTCCTTTTACCAAGAAAGGACCAGAGGGTTGAAAAGTGGCCTGATTTCATTTGTAAAAAGCCAAGAAACTGCTTGGGAAACTGCCATTTCCTGAAACCGGAAGTGGCCTCCTCAAAACCGGAAGTGGTCCTTAAACACCTTTCTCCTTGACATTTTGGCCTTTAAATTCTTTTTGCATCCATTTTAGGGACTTTTGATCTCGTTTGGACACATTTCCTGCCTAACTGAGCCATTGGCCAAAGGGGTGAAAATTTGGGGGGCCACGCCCGCCAAATGGGCCAAATTTATTTTTCAGCCATTTTACCTGTTTTGACTTCCTTTTACCAAGAAAGGACCAGAGGGTTGAAAAGTGACCTGATTTCATTTGTAAAAAGCCAAGAAACTGCTTGGGAAACTGCCATTTCCTGAAACCGGAAGTGGCCTCCTCAAAACCGGAAGTGACCCTTAAACACCATTCTCCTTGACATTTTGGTCTTTAAATTCTTTTTGCATCCATTTTAGGGACTTTTGATGTCGTTTGGACACATTTCCTGCGTAACTGAGCCATTGGCCAAAGGCATGAAAATTTGGGGGGCCACGCCTGCCAAATGGGCCAAATTTATTTTTCAGCCATTTTACCTGTTTTGACTTCCTTTTACCAAGAAAGGACCAGAGGGTTGAAAAGTGACCTGATTTCATTTGTAAAAAGCCAAGAAACTGCTTGGGAAACTGCCATTTCCTGAAACCGGAAGTGGCCTCCTCAAAACCGGAAGTGGCCCTTAAACACCTTTCTCCTTGACATTTTGGCCTTTAAATTCTTTTTGCATCCATTTTAGGGACTTTTGATCTCGTTTGGACACAATTCCTGCCTAACTGAGCCATTGGCCAAAGGGGTGAAAATTTGGGGGCCACGCCCGCCAAATGGGCCAAATTTATTTTTCAGCCATTTTACCTGTTTTGGCTTCCTTTTACCAAGAAAGGACCAGAGGGTTGAAAAGTGACCTGATTTCATTTGTAAAAAGCCAAGAAACTGCTTGGGAAACTGCCATTTCCTGAAACCGGAAGTGGCTTCCTCAAAACCGGAAGTGGCCCTTAAACACCTTTCTCCTTGACATTTTGGCCTTTAAATTCTTTTTGCATCCATTTTAGGGACTTTTGATCTCGTTTGGACACATTTCCTGCCTAACTGAGCCATTGGCCAAAGGGGTGAAAATTTGGGGGGCCACGCCCGCCAAATGGGCCAAATTTATTTTTCAGCCATTTTACCTGTTTTGACTTCCTTTTACCAAGAAAGGACCAGAGGGTTGAAACGTGACCTGATTTCATTTGTAAAAAGCCAAGAAACTGCTTGGGAAACTGCCATTTCCTGAAACCGGAAGTGGCCTCCTTAAAACCGGAAGTGGCCCTTAAACACCATTCTCCTTGACATTTTGGTCTTTAAATTCTTTTTGCATACATTTTAGGGACTTTTGATCTCGTTTGGACAGATTTCCTGCCTAACTGAGCCATTGGCCAAAGGGGTGAAAATTTGGGGGGCCACGCCCGCCAAATGGGCCAAATTTATTTTTCAGCCATTTTACCTGTTTTGACTTCCTTTTACCAAGAAAGGACCAGAGGGTTGAAAAGTGACCTGATTTCATTTGTAAAAAGCCAAGAAACTGCTTGGGAAACTGCCATTTCCTGAAACCGGAAGTGGCCTCCTCAAAACCGGAAGTGGTCCTTAAACACCTTTCTCCTTGACATTTTGGCCTTTAAATTCTTTTTGCATCCATTTTAGGGACTTTTGATCTCGTTTGGACACATTTCCTGCCTAACTGAGCCATTGGCCAAAGGGGTGAAAATTTGGGGGGCCACGCCCGCCAAATGGGCCAAATTTATTTTTCAGCCATTTTACCTGTTTTGACTTCCTTTTACCAAGAAAGGACCAGAGGGTTGAAAAGTGACCTGATTTCATTTGCAAAAAGCCAAGAAACTGCTTGGGAAACTGCCATTTCCTGAAACCGGAAGTGGCCTCCTTAAAACCGGAAGTGGCCCTTAAACACCATTCTCCTTGACATTTTGGTCTTTAAATTCTTTTTGCATCCATTTTAGGGACTTTTGATCTCGTTTGGACACATTTCCTGCGTAACTGAGCCATTGGCCAAAGGGGTGAAAATTTGGGGGGCCACGCCCGCCAAATGGGCCAAATTTATTTTTCAGCCATTTTACCTGTTTTGACTTCCTTTTACCAAGAAAGGACCAGAGGGTTGAAAAGTGACCTGATTTCATTTGTAAAAAGCCAAGAAACTGCTTGGGAAACTGCCATTTCCTGAAACCGGAAGTGGCCTCCTCAAAACCGGAAGTGACCCTTAAACACCTTTCTCCTTGACATTTTGGCCTTTAAATTCTTTTTGCATCCATTTTAGGGACTTTTGATCTCGTTTGGACACATTTCCTGCGTATCTGAGCCATTGGCCAAAGGGGTGAAAATTTGGGGGGCCACGCCCGCCAAATGGGCCAAATTTATTTTTCAGCCATTTTACCTGTTTTGACTTCCTTTTACCAAGAAAGGACCAGAGGGTTGAAAAGTGACCTGATTTCATTTGTAAAAAGCCAAGAAACTGCTTGGGAAACTGCCATTTCCTGAAACCGGAAGTGACCTCCTCAAAACCGGAAGTGGCCCTTAAACACCATTCTCCTTGACATTTTGGTCTTTAAATTCTTTTTGCATCCATTTTAGGGACTTTTGATCTCGTTTGGACACATTTCCTGCGTAACTGAGCCATTGGCCAAAGGCATGAAAATTTGGGGGGCCACGCCCGCCAAATGGGCCAACTTTATTTTTCAGCCATTTTACCTGTTTTGACTTCCTTTTACCAAGAAAGGACCAGAGGGTTGAAAAGTGACCTGATTTCATTTGTAAAAAGCCAAGAAACTGCTTGGGAAACTGCCATTTCCTGAAACCGGAAGTGGCCTCCTCAAAACCGGAAGTGGTCCTTAAACACCTTTCTCCTTGACATTTTGGCCTTTAAATTCTTTTTGCATCCATTTTAGGGACTTTTGATCTCGTTTGTATACATTTCCTGCCTAACTGAGCCATTGGCCAAAGGGGTGAAAATTTGGGGGGCCACGCCCTCCAAATGGGCCAAATTTATTTTTCAGCCTTTTTACCTGTTTTGACTTCCTTTTACCAAGAAAGGACCAGAGGGTTGAAAAGTGACCTGATTTCATTTGTAAAAAGCCAAGAAACTGCTTGGGAAACTGCCATTTCCTGAAACCGGAAGTGGCCTCCTCAAAACCGGAAGTGGCCCTTAAACTCCTTTCTCCATGACATTTTGGCCTTTAAATTCTTTTTGCATCCATTTTAGGGACTTTTGATCTCATTTGGACACATTTCCTGCGTATCTGAGCCATTGGCCAAAGGGGTGAAAATTTGGGGGGCCACGCCCGCCAAATGGGCCAAATTTATTTTTCAGCCATTTTACCTGTTTTGACTTCCTTTTACCAAGAAAGGACCAGAGGGTTGAAAAGTGACCTGATTTCATTTGTAAAAAGCCAAGAAACTGCTTGGGAAACTGCCATTTCCTGAAACCGGAAGTGGCCTCCTCAAAACCGGAAGTGGCCCTTAAACTCCTTTCTCCATGACATTTTGGCCTTTAAATTCTTTTTGCATCCATTTTAGGGACTTTTGATCTCATTTGGACACATTTCCTGCGTATCTGAGCCATTGGCCAAAGGGGTGAAAATTTGGGGGGCCACGCCCGCCAAATGGGCCAAATTTATTTTTCAGCCATTTTACCTGTTTTGACTTCCTTTTACCAAGAAAGGACCAGAGGGTTGAAAAGTGACCTGATTTCATTTGTAAAAAGCCAAGAAACTGCTTGGGAAACTGCCATTTCCTGAAACCGGAAGTGGCCTCCTCAAAACCGGAAGTGGCCCTTAAACACCTTTCTCCTTGACATTTTGGCCTTTAAATTCTTTTTGCATCCATTTTAGGGACTTTTGATCTCGTTTGGACACAATTCCTGCCTAACTGAGCCATTGGCCAAAGGGGTGAAAATTTGGGGGCCACGCCCGCCAAATGGGCCAAATTTATTTTTTAGCCATTTTACCTGTTTTGGCTTCCTTTTACCAAGAAAGGACCAGAGGGTTGAAAAGTGACCTGATTTCATTTGTAAAAAGCCAAGAAACTGCTTGGGAAACTGCCATTTCCTGAAACCGGAAGTGGCCTCCTCAAAACCGGAAGTGGCCCTTAAACACCTTTCTCCTTGACATTTTGGCCTTTAAATTCTTTTTGCATCCATTTTAGGGACTTTTGATCTCGTTTGGACACAATTCCTGCCTAACTGAGCCATTGGCCAAAGGGGTGAAAATTTGGGGGCCACGCCCGCCAAATGGGCCAAATTTATTTTTCAGCCATTTTACCTGTTTTGACTTCCTTTTACCAAGAAAGGACCAGAGGGTTGAAAAGTGACCTGATTTCATTTGTAAAAAGCCAAGAAACTGCTTGGGAAACTGCCATTTCCTGAAACCGGAAGTGGCCTCCTCAAAACCGGAAGTGGCCCTTAAACACCTTTCTCCTTGACATTTTGGCCTTTAAATTCTTTTTGCATCCATTTTAGGGACTTTTGATCTCGTTTGGACACAATTCCTGCCTAACTGAGCCATTGGCCAAAGGGGTGAAAATTTGGGGGCCACGCCCGCCAAATGGGCCAAATTTATTTTTCAGCCATTTTACCTGTTTTGGCTTCCTTTTACCAAGAAAGGACCAGAGGGTTGAAAAGTGACCTGATTTCATTTGTAAAAAGCCAAGAAACTGCTTGGGAAACTGCCATTTCCTGAAACCGGAAGTGGCTTCCTCAAAACCGGAAGTGGCCCTTAAACACCTTTCTCCTTGACATTTTGGCCTTTAAATTCTTTTTGCATCCATTTTAGGGACTTTTGAACTCGTTTGTATACATTTCCTGCCTAACTGAGCCATTGGCCAAAGGGGTGAAAATTTGGGGGGCCACGCCTTCCAAATGGGCCAAATTTATTTTTCAGCCTTTTTACCTGTTTTGACTTCCTTTTACTAAGAAAGGACCAGAGGGTTGAAAAGTGACCTGATTTCATTTGTAAAAAGCCAAGAAACTGCTTGGGAAACTGCCATTTCCTGAAACCGGAAGTGGCCTCCTCAAAACCGGAAGTGGCCCTTAAACACCTTTCTCCTTGACATTTTGGCCTTTAAATTCTTTTTGCATCCATTTTAGGGACTTTTGAACTCGTTTGTATACATTTCCTGCCTAACTGAGCCATTGGCCAAAGGGGTGAAAATTTGGGGGGCCACGCCTTCCAAATGGGCCAAATTTATTTTTCAGCCTTTTTACCTGTTTTGACTTCCTTTTACTAAGAAAGGACCAGAGGGTTGAAAAGTGACCTGATTTCATTTGTAAAAAGCCAAGAAACTGCTTGGGAAACTGCCATTTCCTGAAACCGGAAGTGGCCTCCTCAAAACCGGAAGTGGCCCTTAAACACCTTTCTCCTTGACATTTTGGTCTTTAAATTTTTTTTGCATACATTTTAGGGACTTTTGATCTCGTTTGGACACATTTCCTGCCTAACTGAGCCATTGGCCAAAGGGGTGAAAATTTGGGGGGCCACGCCCGCCAAATGGGCCAAATTTATTTTTCAGCCATTTTACCTGTTTTGACTTCCTTTTACCAAGAAAGGACCAGAGGGTTGAAAAGTGGCCTGATTTCATTTGTAAAAAGCCAAGAAACTGCTTGGGAAACTGCCATTTCCTGAAACCGGAAGTGGCCTCCTCAAAACCGGAAGTGGTCCTTAAACACCTTTCTCCTTGACATTTTGGCCTTTAAATTCTTTTTGCATCCATTTTAGGGACTTTTGATCTCGTTTGGACACATTTCCTGCCTAACTGAGCCATTGGCCAAAGGGGTGAAAATTTGGGGGGCCACGCCCGCCAAATGGGCCAAATTTATTTTTCAGCCATTTTACCTGTTTTGACTTCCTTTTACCAAGAAAGGACCAGAGGGTTGAAAAGTGACCTGATTTCATTTGTAAAAAGCCAAGAAACTGCTTGGGAAACTGCCATTTCCTGAAACCGGAAGTGGCCTCCTCAAAACCGGAAGTGACCCTTAAACACCATTCTCCTTGACATTTTGGTCTTTAAATTCTTTTTGCATCCATTTTAGGGACTTTTGATGTCGTTTGGACACATTTCCTGCGTAACTGAGCCATTGGCCAAAGGCATGAAAATTTGGGGGGCCACGCCTGCCAAATGGGCCAAATTTATTTTTCAGCCATTTTACCTGTTTTGACTTCCTTTTACCAAGAAAGGACCAGAGGGTTGAAAAGTGACCTGATTTCATTTGTAAAAAGCCAAGAAACTGCTTGGGAAACTGCCATTTCCTGAAACCGGAAGTGGCCTCCTCAAAACCGGAAGTGGCCCTTAAACACCTTTCTCCTTGACATTTTGGCCTTTAAATTCTTTTTGCATCCATTTTAGGGACTTTTGATCTCGTTTGGACACAATTCCTGCCTAACTGAGCCATTGGCCAAAGGGGTGAAAATTTGGGGGCCACGCCCGCCAAATGGGCCAAATTTATTTTTCAGCCATTTTACCTGTTTTGGCTTCCTTTTACCAAGAAAGGACCAGAGGGTTGAAAAGTGACCTGATTTCATTTGTAAAAAGCCAAGAAACTGCTTGGGAAACTGCCATTTCCTGAAACCGGAAGTGGCTTCCTCAAAACCGGAAGTGGCCCTTAAACACCTTTCTCCTTGACATTTTGGCCTTTAAATTCTTTTTGCATCCATTTTAGGGACTTTTGATCTCGTTTGGACACATTTCCTGCCTAACTGAGCCATTGGCCAAAGGGGTGAAAATTTGGGGGGCCACGCCTTCCAAATGGGCCAAATTTATTTTTCAGCCTTTTTACCTGTTTTGACTTCCTTTTACTAAGAAAGGACCAGAGGGTTGAAAAGTGACCTGATTTCATTTGTAAAAAGCCAAGAAACTGCTTGGGAAACTGCCATTTCCTGAAACCGGAAGTGGCCTCCTCAAAACCGGAAGTGGCCCTTAAACACCTTTCTCCTTGACATTTTGGCCTTTAAATTCTTTTTGCATCCATTTTAGGGACTTTTGAACTCGTTTGTATACATTTCCTGCCTAACTGAGCCATTGGCCAAAGGGGTGAAAATTTGGGGGGCCACGCCTTCCAAATGGGCCAAATTTATTTTTCAGCCTTTTTACCTGTTTTGACTTCCTTTTACTAAGAAAGGACCAGAGGGTTGAAAAGTGACCTGATTTCATTTGTAAAAAGCCAAGAAACTGCTTGGGAAACTGCCATTTCCTGAAACCGGAAGTGGCCTCCTCAAAACCGGAAGTGGCCCTTAAACACCTTTCTCCTTGACATTTTGGTCTTTAAATTTTTTTTGCATACATTTTAGGGACTTTTGATCTCGTTTGGACACATTTCCTGCCTAACTGAGCCATTGGCCAAAGGGGTGAAAATTTGGGGGGCCACGCCCGCCAAATGGGCCAAATTTATTTTTCAGCCATTTTACCTGTTTTGACTTCCTTTTACCAAGAAAGGACCAGAGGGTTGAAAAGTGGCCTGATTTCATTTGTAAAAAGCCAAGAAACTGCTTGGGAAACTGCCATTTCCTGAAACCGGAAGTGGCCTCCTCAAAACCGGAAGTGGTCCTTAAACACCTTTCTCCTTGACATTTTGGCCTTTAAATTCTTTTTGCATCCATTTTAGGGACTTTTGATCTCGTTTGGACACATTTCCTGCCTAACTGAGCCATTGGCCAAAGGGGTGAAAATTTGGGGGGCCACGCCCGCCAAATGGGCCAAATTTATTTTTCAGCCATTTTACCTGTTTTGACTTCCTTTTACCAAGAAAGGACCAGAGGGTTGAAAAGTGACCTGATTTCATTTGTAAAAAGCCAAGAAACTGCTTGGGAAACTGCCATTTCCTGAAACCGGAAGTGGCCTCCTCAAAACCGGAAGTGACCCTTAAACACCATTCTCCTTGACATTTTGGTCTTTAAATTCTTTTTGCATCCATTTTAGGGACTTTTGATGTCGTTTGGACACATTTCCTGCGTAACTGAGCCATTGGCCAAAGGCATGAAAATTTGGGGGGCCACGCCTGCCAAATGGGCCAAATTTATTTTTCAGCCATTTTACCTGTTTTGACTTCCTTTTACCAAGAAAGGACCAGAGGGTTGAAAAGTGACCTGATTTCATTTGTAAAAAGCCAAGAAACTGCTTGGGAAACTGCCATTTCCTGAAACCGGAAGTGGCCTCCTCAAAACCGGAAGTGGCCCTTAAACACCTTTCTCCTTGACATTTTGGCCTTTAAATTCTTTTTGCATCCATTTTAGGGACTTTTGATCTCGTTTGGACACAATTCCTGCCTAACTGAGCCATTGGCCAAAGGGGTGAAAATTTGGGGGCCACGCCCGCCAAATGGGCCAAATTTATTTTTCAGCCATTTTACCTGTTTTGGCTTCCTTTTACCAAGAAAGGACCAGAGGGTTGAAAAGTGACCTGATTTCATTTGTAAAAAGCCAAGAAACTGCTTGGGAAACTGCCATTTCCTGAAACCGGAAGTGGCTTCCTCAAAACCGGAAGTGGCCCTTAAACACCTTTCTCCTTGACATTTTGGCCTTTAAATTCTTTTTGCATCCATTTTAGGGACTTTTGAACTCGTTTGTATACATTTCCTGCCTAACTGAGCCATTGACCAAAGGGGTGAAAATTTGGGGGGCCACGCCCTCCAAATGGGCCAAATTTATTTTTCAGCCTTTTTACCTGTTTTGACTTCCTTTTACTAAGAAAGGACCAGAGGGTTGAAAAGTGACCTGATTTCATTTGTAAAAAGCCAAGAAACTGCTTGGGAAACTGCCATTTCCTGAAACCGGAAGTGGCCTCCTCAAAACCGAAAGTGGCCCTTAAACTCCTTTCTCCATGACATTTTGGCCTTTAAATTCTTTTTGCATCCATTTTAGGGACTTTTGATCTCATTTGGACACATTTCCTGCGTATCTGAGCCATTGGCCAAAGGGGTGAAAATTTGGGGGGCCACGCCCGCCAAATGGGCCAAATTTATTTTTCAGCCATTTTACCTGTTTTGACTTCCTTTTACCAAGAAAGGACCAGAGGGTTGAAAAGTGACCTGATTTCATTTGTAAAAAGCCAAGAAACTGCTTGGGAAACTGCCATTTCCTGAAACCGGAAGTGGCCTCCTCAAAACCGGAAGTGGCCCTTAAACACCTTTCTCCTTGACATTTTGGCCTTTAAATTCTTTTTGCATCCATTTTAGGGACTTTTGATCTCGTTTGGACACAATTCCTGCCTAACTGAGCCATTGGCCAAAGGGGTGAAAATTTGGGGGCCACGCCCGCCAAATGGGCCAAATTTATTTTTCAGCCATTTTACCTGTTTTGGCTTCCTTTTACCAAGAAAGGACCAGAGGGTTGAAAAGTGACCTGATTTCATTTGTAAAAAGCCAAGAAACTGCTTGGGAAACTGCCATTTCCTGAAACCGGAAGTGGCTTCCTCAAAACCGGAAGTGGCCCTTAAACACCTTTCTCCTTGACATTTTGGCCTTTAAATTCTTTTTGCATCCATTTTAGGGACTTTTGATCTCGTTTGGACACATTTCCTGCCTAACTGAGCCATTGGCCAAAGGGGTGAAAATTTGGGGGGCCACGCCCGCCAAATGGGCCAAATTTATTTTTCAGCCATTTTACCTGTTTTGACTTCCTTTTACCAAGAAAGGACCAGAGGGTTGAAAAGTGACCTGATTTCATTTGTAAAAAGCCAAGAAACTGCTTGGGAAACTGCCATTTCCTGAAACCGGAAGTGGCCTCCTTAAAACCGGAAGTGGCCCTTAAACACCATTCTCCTTGACATTTTGGTCTTTAAATTCTTTTTGCATACATTTTAGGGACTTTTGATCTCGTTTGGACAGATTTCCTGCCTAACTGAGCCATTGGCCAAAGGGGTGAAAATTTGGGGGGCCACGCCCGCCAAATGGGCCAAATTTATTTTTCAGCCATTTTACCTGTTTTGACTTCCTTTTACCAAGAAAGGACCAGAGGGTTGAAAAGTGACCTGATTTCATTTGTAAAAAGCCAAGAAACTGCTTGGGAAACTGCCATTTCCTGAAACCGGAAGTGGCCTCCTCAAAACCGGAAGTGGTCCTTAAACACCTTTCTCCTTGACATTTTGGCCTTTAAATTCTTTTTGCATCCATTTTAGGGACTTTTGATCTCGTTTGGACACATTTCCTGCCTAACTGAGCCATTGGCCAAAGGGGTGAAAATTTGGGGGGCCACGCCCGCCAAATGGGCCAAATTTATTTTTCAGCCATTTTACCTGTTTTGACTTCCTTTTACCAAGAAAGGACCAGAGGGTTGAAAAGTGACCTGATTTCATTTGCAAAAAGCCAAGAAACTGCTTGGGAAACTGCCATTTCCTGAAACCGGAAGTGGCCTCCTTAAAACCGGAAGTGGCCCTTAAACACCATTCTCCTTGACATTTTGGTCTTTAAATTCTTTTTGCATCCATTTTAGGGACTTTTGATCTCGTTTGGACACATTTCCTGCGTAACTGAGCCATTGGCCAAAGGGGTGAAAATTTGGGGGGCCACGCCCGCCAAATGGGCCAAATTTATTTTTCAGCCATTTTACCTGTTTTGACTTCCTTTTACCAAGAAAGGACCAGAGGGTTGAAAAGTGACCTGATTTCATTTGTAAAAAGCCAAGAAACTGCTTGGGAAACTGCCATTTCCTGAAACCGGAAGTGGCCTCCTCAAAACCGGAAGTGACCCTTAAACACCTTTCTCCTTGACATTTTGGCCTTTAAATTCTTTTTGCATCCATTTTAGGGACTTTTGATCTCGTTTGGACACATTTCCTGCGTATCTGAGCCATTGGCCAAAGGGGTGAAAATTTGGGGGGCCACGCCCGCCAAATGGGCCAAATTTATTTTTCAGCCATTTTACCTGTTTTGACTTCCTTTTACCAAGAAAGGACCAGAGGGTTGAAAAGTGACCTGATTTCATTTGTAAAAAGCCAAGAAACTGCTTGGGAAACTGCCATTTCCTGAAACCGGAAGTGACCTCCTCAAAACCGGAAGTGGCCCTTAAACACCATTCTCCTTGACATTTTGGTCTTTAAATTCTTTTTGCATCCATTTTAGGGACTTTTGATCTCGTTTGGACACATTTCCTGCGTAACTGAGCCATTGGCCAAAGGCATGAAAATTTGGGGGGCCACGCCCGCCAAATGGGCCAACTTTATTTTTCAGCCATTTTACCTGTTTTGACTTCCTTTTACCAAGAAAGGACCAGAGGGTTGAAAAGTGACCTGATTTCATTTGTAAAAAGCCAAGAAACTGCTTGGGAAACTGCCATTTCCTGAAACCGGAAGTGGCCTCCTCAAAACCGGAAGTGGTCCTTAAACACCTTTCTCCTTGACATTTTGGCCTTTAAATTCTTTTTGCATCCATTTTAGGGACTTTTGATCTCGTTTGTATACATTTCCTGCCTAACTGAGCCATTGGCCAAAGGGGTGAAAATTTGGGGGGCCACGCCCTCCAAATGGGCCAAATTTATTTTTCAGCCTTTTTACCTGTTTTGACTTCCTTTTACCAAGAAAGGACCAGAGGGTTGAAAAGTGACCTGATTTCATTTGTAAAAAGCCAAGAAACTGCTTGGGAAACTGCCATTTCCTGAAACCGGAAGTGGCCTCCTCAAAACCGGAAGTGGCCCTTAAACTCCTTTCTCCATGACATTTTGGCCTTTAAATTCTTTTTGCATCCATTTTAGGGACTTTTGATCTCATTTGGACACATTTCCTGCGTATCTGAGCCATTGGCCAAAGGGGTGAAAATTTGGGGGGCCACGCCCGCCAAATGGGCCAAATTTATTTTTCAGCCATTTTACCTGTTTTGACTTCCTTTTACCAAGAAAGGACCAGAGGGTTGAAAAGTGACCTGATTTCATTTGTAAAAAGCCAAGAAACTGCTTGGGAAACTGCCATTTCCTGAAACCGGAAGTGGCCTCCTCAAAACCGGAAGTGGCCCTTAAACTCCTTTCTCCATGACATTTTGGCCTTTAAATTCTTTTTGCATCCATTTTAGGGACTTTTGATCTCATTTGGACACATTTCCTGCGTATCTGAGCCATTGGCCAAAGGGGTGAAAATTTGGGGGGCCACGCCCGCCAAATGGGCCAAATTTATTTTTCAGCCATTTTACCTGTTTTGACTTCCTTTTACCAAGAAAGGACCAGAGGGTTGAAAAGTGACCTGATTTCATTTGTAAAAAGCCAAGAAACTGCTTGGGAAACTGCCATTTCCTGAAACCGGAAGTGGCCTCCTCAAAACCGGAAGTGGCCCTTAAACACCTTTCTCCTTGACATTTTGGCCTTTAAATTCTTTTTGCATCCATTTTAGGGACTTTTGATCTCGTTTGGACACAATTCCTGCCTAACTGAGCCATTGGCCAAAGGGGTGAAAATTTGGGGGCCACGCCCGCCAAATGGGCCAAATTTATTTTTTAGCCATTTTACCTGTTTTGGCTTCCTTTTACCAAGAAAGGACCAGAGGGTTGAAAAGTGACCTGATTTCATTTGTAAAAAGCCAAGAAACTGCTTGGGAAACTGCCATTTCCTGAAACCGGAAGTGGCCTCCTCAAAACCGGAAGTGGCCCTTAAACACCTTTCTCCTTGACATTTTGGCCTTTAAATTCTTTTTGCATCCATTTTAGGGACTTTTGATCTCGTTTGGACACAATTCCTGCCTAACTGAGCCATTGGCCAAAGGGGTGAAAATTTGGGGGCCACGCCCGCCAAATGGGCCAAATTTATTTTTCAGCCATTTTACCTGTTTTGACTTCCTTTTACCAAGAAAGGACCAGAGGGTTGAAAAGTGACCTGATTTCATTTGTAAAAAGCCAAGAAACTGCTTGGGAAACTGCCATTTCCTGAAACCGGAAGTGGCCTCCTCAAAACCGGAAGTGGCCCTTAAACACCTTTCTCCTTGACATTTTGGCCTTTAAATTCTTTTTGCATCCATTTTAGGGACTTTTGATCTCGTTTGGACACAATTCCTGCCTAACTGAGCCATTGGCCAAAGGGGTGAAAATTTGGGGGCCACGCCCGCCAAATGGGCCAAATTTATTTTTCAGCCATTTTACCTGTTTTGGCTTCCTTTTACCAAGAAAGGACCAGAGGGTTGAAAAGTGACCTGATTTCATTTGTAAAAAGCCAAGAAACTGCTTGGGAAACTGCCATTTCCTGAAACCGGAAGTGGCTTCCTCAAAACCGGAAGTGGCCCTTAAACACCTTTCTCCTTGACATTTTGGCCTTTAAATTCTTTTTGCATCCATTTTAGGGACTTTTGAACTCGTTTGTATACATTTCCTGCCTAACTGAGCCATTGGCCAAAGGGGTGAAAATTTGGGGGGCCACGCCTTCCAAATGGGCCAAATTTATTTTTCAGCCTTTTTACCTGTTTTGACTTCCTTTTACTAAGAAAGGACCAGAGGGTTGAAAAGTGACCTGATTTCATTTGTAAAAAGCCAAGAAACTGCTTGGGAAACTGCCATTTCCTGAAACCGGAAGTGGCCTCCTCAAAACCGGAAGTGGCCCTTAAACACCTTTCTCCTTGACATTTTGGCCTTTAAATTCTTTTTGCATCCATTTTAGGGACTTTTGAACTCGTTTGTATACATTTCCTGCCTAACTGAGCCATTGGCCAAAGGGGTGAAAATTTGGGGGGCCACGCCTTCCAAATGGGCCAAATTTATTTTTCAGCCTTTGTACCTGTTTTGACTTCCTTTTACTAAGAAAGGACCAGAGGGTTGAAAAGTGACCTGATTTCATTTGTAAAAAGCCAAGAAACTGCTTGGGAAACTGCCATTTCCTGAAACCGGAAGTGGCCTCCTCAAAACCGGAAGTGGCCCTTAAACACCTTTCTCCTTGACATTTTGGTCTTTAAATTTTTTTTGCATACATTTTAGGGACTTTTGATCTCGTTTGGACACATTTCCTGCCTAACTGAGCCATTGGCCAAAGGGGTGAAAATTTGGGGGGCCACGCCCGCCAAATGGGCCAAATTTATTTTTCAGCCATTTTACCTGTTTTGACTTCCTTTTACCAAGAAAGGACCAGAGGGTTGAAAAGTGGCCTGATTTCATTTGTAAAAAGCCAAGAAACTGCTTGGGAAACTGCCATTTCCTGAAACCGGAAGTGGCCTCCTCAAAACCGGAAGTGGTCCTTAAACACCTTTCTCCTTGACATTTTGGCCTTTAAATTCTTTTTGCATCCATTTTAGGGACTTTTGATCTCGTTTGGACACATTTCCTGCCTAACTGAGCCATTGGCCAAAGGGGTGAAAATTTGGGGGGCCACGCCCGCCAAATGGGCCAAATTTATTTTTCAGCCATTTTACCTGTTTTGACTTCCTTTTACCAAGAAAGGACCAGAGGGTTGAAAAGTGACCTGATTTCATTTGTAAAAAGCCAAGAAACTGCTTGGGAAACTGCCATTTCCTGAAACCGGAAGTGGCCTCCTCAAAACCGGAAGTGACCCTTAAACACCATTCTCCTTGACATTTTGGTCTTTAAATTCTTTTTGCATCCATTTTAGGGACTTTTGATGTCGTTTGGACACATTTCCTGCGTAACTGAGCCATTGGCCAAAGGCATGAAAATTTGGGGGGCCACGCCTGCCAAATGGGCCAAATTTATTTTTCAGCCATTTTACCTGTTTTGACTTCCTTTTACCAAGAAAGGACCAGAGGGTTGAAAAGTGACCTGATTTCATTTGTAAAAAGCCAAGAAACTGCTTGGGAAACTGCCATTTCCTGAAACCGGAAGTGGCCTCCTCAAAACCGGAAGTGGCCCTTAAACACCTTTCTCCTTGACATTTTGGCCTTTAAATTCTTTTTGCATCCATTTTAGGGACTTTTGATCTCGTTTGGACACAATTCCTGCCTAACTGAGCCATTGGCCAAAGGGGTGAAAATTTGGGGGCCACGCCCGCCAAATGGGCCAAATTTATTTTTCAGCCATTTTACCTGTTTTGGCTTCCTTTTACCAAGAAAGGACCAGAGGGTTGAAAAGTGACCTGATTTCATTTGTAAAAAGCCAAGAAACTGCTTGGGAAACTGCCATTTCCTGAAACCGGAAGTGGCTTCCTCAAAACCGGAAGTGGCCCTTAAACACCTTTCTCCTTGACATTTTGGCCTTTAAATTCTTTTTGCATCCATTTTAGGGACTTTTGAACTCGTTTGTATACATTTCCTGCCTAACTGAGCCATTGACCAAAGGGGTGAAAATTTGGGGGGCCACGCCCTCCAAATGGGCCAAATTTATTTTTCAGCCTTTTTACCTGTTTTGACTTCCTTTTACTAAGAAAGGACCAGAGGGTTGAAAAGTGACCTGATTTCATTTGTAAAAAGCCAAGAAACTGCTTGGGAAACTGCCATTTCCTGAAACCGGAAGTGGCCTCCTCAAAACCGAAAGTGGCCCTTAAACTCCTTTCTCCATGACATTTTGGCCTTTAAATTCTTTTTGCATCCATTTTAGGGACTTTTGATCTCATTTGGACACATTTCCTGCGTATCTGAGCCATTGGCCAAAGGGGTGAAAATTTGGGGGGCCACGCCCGCCAAATGGGCCAAATTTATTTTTCAGCCATTTTACCTGTTTTGACTTCCTTTTACCAAGAAAGGACCAGAGGGTTGAAAAGTGACCTGATTTCATTTGTAAAAAGCCAAGAAACTGCTTGGGAAACTGCCATTTCCTGAAACCGGAAGTGGCCTCCTCAAAACCGGAAGTGGCCCTTAAACACCTTTCTCCTTGACATTTTGGCCTTTAAATTCTTTTTGCATCCATTTTAGGGACTTTTGATCTCGTTTGGACCCATTTCCTGCGTATCTGAGCCATTGGCCAAAGGGGTGAAAATTTGGGGGGCCACGCCCGCCAAATGGGCCAAATTTATTTTATAGCCTTTTTTACCTGTTTTGACTTCCTTTTACCAAGAAAGGACCAGAGGGTTGAAAAGTGACCTGATTTCATTTGTAAAAAGCCAAGAAACTGCTTGGGAAACTGCCATTTCCTGAAACCGGAAGTGGCCTCCTCAAAACCGGAAGTGGTCCTTAAACACCTTTCTCCTTGACATTTTGGCCTTTAAATTCTTTTTGCATCCATTTTAGGGACTTTTGATCTCGTTTGTATACATTTCCTGCCTAACTGAGCCATTGGCCAAAGGGGTGAAAATTTGGGGGGCCACGCCCTCCAAATGGGCCAAATTTATTTTTCAGCCTTTTTACCTGTTTTGACTTCCTTTTACCAAGAAAGGACCAGAGGGTTGAAAAGTGGCCTGATTTCATTTGTAAAAAGCCAAGAAACTGCTTCGGAAACTGCCATTTCCTGAAACCGGAAGTGGCCTCCTCAAAACCGGAAGTGGTCCTTAAACACCTTTCTCCTTGACATTTTGGCCTTTAAATTCTTTTTGCATCCATTTTAGGGACTTTTGATCTCGTTTGGACCCATTTCCTGCGTATCTGAGCCATTGGCCAAAGGGGTGAAAATTTGGGGGGCCACGCCCGCCAAATGGGCCAAATTTATTTTTCAGCCTTTTTTACCTGTTTTGACTTCCTTTTACCAAGAAAGGACCAGAGGGTTGAAAAGTGACCTGATTTCATTTGTAAAAAGCCAAGAAACTGCTTGGGAAACTGCCATTTCCTGAAACCGGAAGTGGGCTCCTCAAAACCGGAAGTGGCCCTTAAACACCTTTCTCCTTAACATTTTGGTCTTTAAATTATTTTTGCATCCATTTTAGGGACTTTTGATCTCGTTTGGACACATTTCCTGCGTATCTGAGCCATTGGCCAAAGGGGTGAAAATTTGGGGGGCCACGCCCGCCAAATGGGCCAAATTTATTTTTCAGCCATTTTACCTGTTTTGACTTCCTTTTACCAAGAAAGGACCAGAGGGTTGAAAAGTGACCTGATTTCATTTGTAAAAAGCCAAGAAACTGCTTGGGAAACTGCCATTTCCTGAAACCGGAAGTGACCTCCTCAAAACCGGAAGTGGCCCTTAAACACCATTCTCCTTGACATTTTGGTCTTTAAATTCTTTTTGCATCCATTTTAGGGACTTTTGATCTCGTTTGGACACATTTCCTGCGTATCTGAGCCATTGGCCAAAGGGGTGAAAATTTGGGGGGCCACGCCCGCCAAATGGGCCAAATTTATTTTTCAGCCTTTTTTACCTGTTTTGACTTCCTTTTACCAAGAAAGGACCAGAGGGTTGAAAAGTGACCTGATTTCATTTGTAAAAAGCCAAGAAACTGCTTGGGAAACTGCCATTTCCTGAAACCGGAAGTGGCCTCCTCAAAACCGGAAGTGGCCCTTAAACACCTTTCTCCTTGACATTTTGGCCTTTAAATTCTTTTTGCATCCATTTTAGGGACTTTTGATCTCGTTTGGACACAATTCCTGCCTAACTGAGCCATTGGCCAAAGGGGTGAAAATTTGGGGGCCACGCCCGCCAAATGGGCCAAATTTATTTTTCAGCCATTTTACCTGTTTTGACTTCCTTTTACCAAGAAAGGACCAGAGGGTTGAAAAGTGACCTGATTTCATTTGTAAAAAGCCAAGAAACTGCTTGGGAAACTGCCATTTCCTGAAACCGGAAGTGGTCCTTAAACACCTTTCTCCTTGACATTTTGGCCTTTAAATTCTTTTTGCATCCATTTTAGGGACTTTTGATCTCGTTTGTATACATTTCCTGCCTAACTGAGCCATTGGCCAAAGGGGTGAAAATTTGGGGGGCCACGCCCTCCAAATGGGCCAAATTTATTTTTCAGCCTTTTTACCTGTTTTGACTTCCTTTTACCAAGAAAGGACCAGAGGGTTGAAAAGTGACCTGATTTCATTTGTAAAAAGCCAAGAAACTGCTTGGGAAACTGCCATTTCCTGAAACCGGAAGTGGCCTCCTCAAAACCGGAAGTGGCCCTTAAACTCCTTTCTCCATGACATTTTGGCCTTTAAATTCTTTTTGCATCCATTTTAGGGACTTTTGATCTCATTTGGACACATTTCCTGCGTATCTGAGCCATTGGCCAAAGGGGTGAAAATTTGGGGGGCCACGCCCGCCAAATGGGCCAAATTTATTTTTCAGCCATTTTACCTGTTTTGACTTCCTTTTACCAAGAAAGGACCAGAGGGTTGAAAAGTGACCTGATTTCATTTGTAAAAAGCCAAGAAACTGCTTGGGAAACTGCCATTTCCTGAAACCGGAAGTGGCCTCCTCAAAACCGGAAGTGGCCCTTAAACACCTTTCTCCTTGACATTTTGGCCTTTAAATTCTTTTTGCATCCATTTTAGGGACTTTTGATCTCGTTTGGACACATTTCCTGCGTATCTGAGCCATTGGCCAAAGGGGTGAAAATTTGGGGGGCCACGCCCGCCAAATGGGCCAAATTTATTTTTCAGCCATTTTACCTGTTTTGACTTCCTTTTACCAAGAAAGGACCAGAGGGTTGAAAAGTGACCTGATTTCATTTGTAAAAAGCCAAGAAACTGCTTGGGAAACTGCCATTTCCTGAAACCGGAAGTGGCCTCCTCAAAACCGGAAGTGACCCTTAAACACCTTTCTCCTTGACATTTTGGCCTTTAAATTCTTTTTGCATCCATTTTAGGGACTTTTGATCTCGTTTGGACACATTTCCTGCGTATCTGAGCCATTGGCCAAAGGGGTGAAAATTTGGGGGGCCACGCCCGCCAAATGGGCCAAATTTATTTTTCAGCCATTTTACCTGTTTTGACTTCCTTTTACCAAGAAAGGACCAGAGGGTTGAAAAGTGACCTGATTTCATTTGTAAAAAGCCAAGAAACTGCTTGGGAAACTGCCATTTCCTGAAACCGGAAGTGGCTTCCTCAAAACCGGAAGTGGCCCTTAAACACCTTTCCCCTTGACATTTTGGCCTTTAAATTATTTTGCATCCATTTTAGGGACTTTTGAACTCGTTTGTATACATTTCCTGCCTAACTGAGCCATTGGCCAAAGGGGTGAAAATTTGGGGGGCCACGCCCTCCAAATGGGCCAAATTTATTTTTCAGCCTTTTTACCTGTTTTGACTTCCTTTTACTAAGAAAGGACCAGAGGGTTGAAAAGTGACCTGATTTCATTTGTAAAAAGCCAAGAAACTGCTTGGGAAACTGCCATTTCCTGAAACCGGAAGTGGCCTCCTCAAAACCGGAAGTGGCCCTTAAACTCCTTTCTCCATGACATTTTGGCCTTTAAATTCTTTTTGCATCCATTTTAGGGACTTTTGATCTCATTTGGACACATTTCCTGCGTATCTGCGCCATTGGCCAAAGGGGTGAAAATTTGGGGGGCCACGCCCGCCAAATGGGCCAAATTTATTTTTCAGCCTTTTTACCTGTTTTGACTTCCTTTTACCAAGAAAGGACCAGAGGGTTGAAAAGTGACCTGATTTCATTTGTAAAAAGCCAAGAAACTGCTTGGGAAACTGCCATTTCCTGAAACCGGAAGTGGCCTCCTCAAAACCGGAAGTGGCCCTTAAACTCCTTTCTCCATGACATTTTGGCCTTTAAATTCTTTTTGCATCCATTTTAGGGACTTTTGATCTCATTTGGACACATTTCCTGCGTATCTGAGCCATTGGCCAAAGGGGTGAAAATTTAGGGGGCCACGCCCGCCAAATGGGCCAAATTTATTTTTCAGCCATTTTACCTGTTTTGACTTCCTTTTACCAAGAAAGGACCAGAGGGTTGAAAAGTGACCTGATTTCATTTGTAAAAAGCCAAGAAACTGCTTGGGAAACTGCCATTTCCTGAAACCGGAAGTGGCCTCCTCAAACCCGGAAGTGGCCCTTAAACACCTTTCTCCTTGACATTTTGGCCTTTAAATTCTTTTTGCATCCATTTTAGGGACTTTTGATCTCGTTTGGACACAATTCCTGCCTAACTGAGCCATTGGCCAAAGGGGTGAAAATTTGGGGGCCACGCCCGCCAAATGGGCCAAATTTATTTTTCAGCCATTTTACCTGTTTTGGTTTCCTTTTACCAAGAAAGGACCAGAGGGTTGAAAAGTGACCTGATTTCATTTGTAAAAAGCCAAGAAACTGCTTGGGAAACTGCCATTTCCTGAAACCGGAAGTGGCTTCCTCAAAACCGGAAGTGGCCCTTAAACACCTTTCCCCTTGACATTTTGGCCTTTAAATTATTTTGCATCCATTTTAGGGACTTTTGAACTCGTTTGTATACATTTCCTGCCTAACTGAGCCATTGGCCAAAGGGGTGAAAATTTGGGGGGCCACGCCCTCCAAATGGGCCAAATTTATTTTTCAGCCTTTTTACCTGTTTTGACTTCCTTTTACTAAGAAAGGACCAGAGGGTTGAAAAGTGACCTGATTTCATTTGTAAAAAGCCAAGAAACTGCTTGGGAAACTGCCATTTCCTGAAACCGGAAGTGGCCTCCTCAAAACCGGAAGTGGCCCTTAAACACCTTTCTCCTTGACATTTTGGTCTTTAAATTCTTTTTGCATACATTTTAGGGACTTTTGATCTCGTTTGGACACATTTCCTGCCTAACTGAGCCATTGGCCAAAGGGGTGAAAATTTGCCAAATTTATTTTTCAGCCATTTTACCTGTTTTGACTTCCTTTTACCAAGAAAGGACCAGAGGGTTGAAAAGTGGCCTGATTTCATTTGTAAAAAGCCAAGAAACTGCTTGGGAAACTGCCATTTCCTGAAACCGGAAGTGGCCTTCTCAAAACCGGAAGTGGTCCTTAAACACCTTTCTCCTTGACATTTTGGCCTTTAAATTCTTTTTGCATCCATTTTAGGGACTTTTGATCTCGTTTGGACACATTTCCTGCCTAACTGAGCCATTGGCCAAAGGGGTGAAAATTTGGGGGGCCACGCCCGCCAAATGGGCCAAATTTATTTTTCAGCCATTTTACCTGTTTTGACTTCCTTTTACCAAGAAAGGACCAGAGGGTTGAAAAGTGACCTGATTTCATTTGTAAAAAGCCAAGAAACTGCTTGGGAAACTGCCATTTCCTGAAACCGGAAGTGGTCCTTAAACACCTTTCTCCTTGACATTTTGGCCTTTAAATTCTTTTTGCATCCATTTTAGGGACTTTTGATCTCGTTTGTATACATTTCCTGCCTAACTGAGCCATTGGCCAAAGGGGTGAAAATTTGGGGGGCCACGCCCTCCAAATGGGCCAAATTTATTTTTCAGCCTTTTTACCTGTTTTGACTTCCTTTTACCAAGAAAGGACCAGAGGGTTGAAAAGTGACCTGATTTCATTTGTAAAAAGCCAAGAAACTGCTTGGGAAACTGCCATTTCCTGAAACCGGAAGTGGCCTCCTCAAAACCGGAAGTGGCCCTTAAACTCCTTTCTCCATGACATTTTGGCCTTTAAATTCTTTTTGCATCCATTTTAGGGACTTTTGATCTCATTTGGACACATTTCCTGCGTATCTGAGCCATTGGCCAAAGGGGTGAAAATTTGGGGGGCCACGCCCGCCAAATGGGCCAAATTTATTTTTCAGCCATTTTACCTGTTTTGACTTCCTTTTACCAAGAAAGGACCAGAGGGTTGAAAAGTGACCTGATTTCATTTGTAAAAAGCCAAGAAACTGCTTGGGAAACTGCCATTTCCTGAAACCGGAAGTGGCCTCCTCAAAACCGGAAGTGGCCCTTAAACACCTTTCTCCTTGACATTTTGGCCTTTAAATTCTTTTTGCATCCATTTTAGGGACTTTTGATCTCGTTTGGACACATTTCCTGCGTATCTGAGCCATTGGCCAAAGGGGTGAAAATTTGG
The DNA here is from genome assembly GCF_042186555.1 of Aquarana catesbeiana. NCBI lineage: Eukaryota > Metazoa > Chordata > Amphibia > Anura > Ranidae > Aquarana > Aquarana catesbeiana. Next base: position 251,920,976 of record NC_133331.1, read on the forward strand.
GGGGCCACGCCCGCCAAATGGGCCAAATTTATTTTTCAGCCATTTTACCTGTTTTGACTTCCTTTTACCAAGAAAGGACCAGAGGGTTGAAAAGTGACCTGATTTCATTTGTAAAAAGCCAAGAAACTGCTTGGGAAACTGCCATTTCCTGAAACCGGAAGTGGCCTCCTCAAAACCGGAAGTGACCCTTAAACACCTTTCTCCTTGACATTTTGGCCTTTAAATTCTTTTTGCATCCATTTTAGGGACTTTTGATCTCGTTTGGACACATTTCCTGCGTATCTGAGCCATTGGCCAAAGGGGTGAAAATTTGGGGGGCCACGCCCGCCAAATGGGCCAAATTTATTTTTCAGCCATTTTACCTGTTTTGACTTCCTTTTACCAAGAAAGGACCAGAGGGTTGAAAAGTGACCTGATTTCATTTGTAAAAAGCCAAGAAACTGCTTGGGAAACTGCCATTTCCTGAAACCGGAAGTGGCTTCCTCAAAACCGGAAGTGGCCCTTAAACACCTTTCCCCTTGACATTTTGGCCTTTAAATTATTTTGCATCCATTTTAGGGACTTTTGAACTCGTTTGTATACATTTCCTGCCTAACTGAGCCATTGGCCAAAGGGGTGAAAATTTGGGGGGCCACGCCCTCCAAATGGGCCAAATTTATTTTTCAGCCTTTTTACCTGTTTTGACTTCCTTTTACTAAGAAAGGACCAGAGGGTTGAAAAGTGACCTGATTTCATTTGTAAAAAGCCAAGAAACTGCTTGGGAAACTGCCATTTCCTGAAACCGGAAGTGGCCTCCTCAAAACCGGAAGTGGCCCTTAAACTCCTTTCTCCATGACATTTTGGCCTTTAAATTCTTTTTGCATCCATTTTAGGGACTTTTGATCTCATTTGGACACATTTCCTGCGTATCTGAGCCATTGGCCAAAGGGGTGAAAATTTGGGGGGCCACGCCCGCCAAATGGGCCAAATTTATTTTTCAGCCTTTTTACCTGTTTTGACTTCCTTTTACCAAGAAAGGACCAGAGGGTTGAAAAGTGACCTGATTTCATTTGTAAAAAGCCAAGAAACTGCTTGGGAAACTGCCATTTCCTGAAACCGGAAGTGGCCTCCTCAAAACCGGAAGTGGCCCTTAAACTCCTTTCTCCATGACATTTTGGCCTTTAAATTCTTTTTGCATCCATTTTAGGGACTTTTGATCTCATTTGGACACATTTCCTGCGTATCTGAGCCATTGGCCAAAGGGGTGAAAATTTAGGGGGCCACGCCCGCCAAATGGGCCAAATTTATTTTTCAGCCATTTTACCTGTTTTGACTTCCTTTTACCAAGAAAGGACCAGAGGGTTGAAAAGTGACCTGATTTCATTTGTAAAAAGCCAAGAAACTGCTTGGGAAACTGCCATTTCCTGAAACCGGAAGTGGCCTCCTCAAACCCGGAAGTGGCCCTTAAACACCTTTCTCCTTGACATTTTGGCCTTTAAATTCTTTTTGCATCCATTTTAGGGACTTTTGATCTCGTTTGGACACAATTCCTGCCTAACTGAGCCATTGGCCAAAGGGGTGAAAATTTGGGGGCCACGCCCGCCAAATGGGCCAAATTTATTTTTCAGCCATTTTACCTGTTTTGGTTTCCTTTTACCAAGAAAGGACCAGAGGGTTGAAAAGTGACCTGATTTCATTTGTAAAAAGCCAAGAAACTGCTTGGGAAACTGCCATTTCCTGAAACCGGAAGTGGCTTCCTCAAAACCGGAAGTGGCCCTTAAACACCTTTCCCCTTGACATTTTGGCCTTTAAATTATTTTGCATCCATTTTAGGGACTTTTGAACTCGTTTGTATACATTTCCTGCCTAACTGAGCCATTGGCCAAAGGGGTGAAAATTTGGGGGGCCACGCCCTCCAAATGGGCCAAATTTATTTTTCAGCCTTTTTACCTGTTTTGACTTCCTTTTACTAAGAAAGGACCAGAGGGTTGAAAAGTGACCTGATTTCATTTGTAAAAAGCCAAGAAACTGCTTGGGAAACTGCCATTTCCTGAAACCGGAAGTGGCCTCCTCAAAACCGGAAGTGGCCCTTAAACACCTTTCTCCTTGACATTTTGGTCTTTAAATTCTTTTTGCATACATTTTAGGGACTTTTGATCTCGTTTGGACACATTTCCTGCCTAACTGAGCCATTGGCCAAAGGGGTGAAAATTTGCCAAATTTATTTTTCAGCCATTTTACCTGTTTTGACTTCCTTTTACCAAGAAAGGACCAGAGGGTTGAAAAGTGGCCTGATTTCATTTGTAAAAAGCCAAGAAACTGCTTGGGAAACTGCCATTTCCTGAAACCGGAAGTGGCCTTCTCAAAACCGGAAGTGGTCCTTAAACACCTTTCTCCTTGACATTTTGGCCTTTAAATTCTTTTTGCATCCATTTTAGGGACTTTTGATCTCGTTTGGACACATTTCCTGCCTAACTGAGCCATTGGCCAAAGGGGTGAAAATTTGGGGGGCCACGCCCGCCAAATGGGCCAAATTTATTTTTCAGCCATTTTACCTGTTTTGACTTCCTTTTACCAAGAAAGGACCAGAGGGTTGAAAAGTGACCTGATTTCATTTGTAAAAAGCCAAGAAACTGCTTGGGAAACTGCCATTTCCTGAAACCGGAAGTGGGCTCCTCAAAACCGGAAGTGGCCCTTAAACACCTTTCTCCTTAACATTTTGGTCTTTAAATTATTTTTGCATCCATTTTAGGGACTTTTGATCTCGTTTGGACACATTTCCTGCGTATCTGAGCCATTGGCCAAAGGGGTGAAAATTTGGGGGGCCACGCCCGCCAAATGGGCCAAATTTATTTTTCAGCCATTTTACCTGTTTTGACTTCCTTTTACCAAGAAAGGACCAGAGGGTTGAAAAGTGACCTGATTTCATTTGTAAAAAGCCAAGAAACTGCTTGGGAAACTGCCATTTCCTGAAACCGGAAGTGACCTCCTCAAAACCGGAAGTGGCCCTTAAACACCATTCTCCTTGACATTTTGGTCTTTAAATTCTTTTTGCATCCATTTTAGGGACTTTTGATCTCGTTTGGACACATTTCCTGCGTATCTGAGCCATTGGCCAAAGGGGTGAAAATTTGGGGGGCCACGCCCGCCAAATGGGCCAAATTTATTTTTCAGCCTTTTTTACCTGTTTTGACTTCCTTTTACCAAGAAAGGACCAGAGGGTTGAAAAGTGACCTGATTTCATTTGTAAAAAGCCAAGAAACTGCTTGGGAAACTGCCATTTCCTGAAACCGGAAGTGGCCTCCTCAAAACCGGAAGTGGCCCTTAAACACCTTTCTCCTTGACATTTTGGCCTTTAAATTCTTTTTGCATCCATTTTAGGGACTTTTGATCTCGTTTGGACACAATTCCTGCCTAACTGAGCCATTGGCCAAAGGGGTGAAAATTTGGGGGCCACGCCCGCCAAATGGGCCAAATTTATTTTTCAGCCATTTTACCTGTTTTGACTTCCTTTTACCAAGAAAGGACCAGAGGGTTGAAAAGTGACCTGATTTCATTTGTAAAAAGCCAAGAAACTGCTTGGGAAACTGCCATTTCCTGAAACCGGAAGTGGTCCTTAAACACCTTTCTCCTTGACATTTTGGCCTTTAAATTCTTTTTGCATCCATTTTAGGGACTTTTGATCTCGTTTGTATACATTTCCTGCCTAACTGAGCCATTGGCCAAAGGGGTGAAAATTTGGGGGGCCACGCCCTCCAAATGGGCCAAATTTATTTTTCAGCCTTTTTACCTGTTTTGACTTCCTTTTACCAAGAAAGGACCAGAGGGTTGAAAAGTGACCTGATTTCATTTGTAAAAAGCCAAGAAACTGCTTGGGAAACTGCCATTTCCTGAAACCGGAAGTGGCCTCCTCAAAACCGGAAGTGGCCCTTAAACTCCTTTCTCCATGACATTTTGGCCTTTAAATTCTTTTTGCATCCATTTTAGGGACTTTTGATCTCATTTGGACACATTTCCTGCGTATCTGAGCCATTGGCCAAAGGGGTGAAAATTTGGGGGGCCACGCCCGCCAAATGGGCCAAATTTATTTTTCAGCCATTTTACCTGTTTTGACTTCCTTTTACCAAGAAAGGACCAGAGGGTTGAAAAGTGACCTGATTTCATTTGTAAAAAGCCAAGAAACTGCTTGGGAAACTGCCATTTCCTGAAACCGGAAGTGGCCTCCTCAAAACCGGAAGTGGCCCTTAAACACCTTTCTCCTTGACATTTTGGCCTTTAAATTCTTTTTGCATCCATTTTAGGGACTTTTGATCTCGTTTGGACACATTTCCTGCGTATCTGAGCCATTGGCCAAAGGGGTGAAAATTTGGGGGGCCACGCCCGCCAAATGGGCCAAATTTATTTTTCAGCCATTTTACCTGTTTTGACTTCCTTTTACCAAGAAAGGACCAGAGGGTTGAAAAGTGACCTGATTTCATTTGTAAAAAGCCAAGAAACTGCTTGGGAAACTGCCATTTCCTGAAACCGGAAGTGGCCTCCTCAAAACCGGAAGTGACCCTTAAACACCTTTCTCCTTGACATTTTGGCCTTTAAATTCTTTTTGCATCCATTTTAGGGACTTTTGATCTCGTTTGGACACATTTCCTGCGTATCTGAGCCATTGGCCAAAGGGGTGAAAATTTGGGGGGCCACGCCCGCCAAATGGGCCAAATTTATTTTTCAGCCATTTTACCTGTTTTGACTTCCTTTTACCAAGAAAGGACCAGAGGGTTGAAAAGTGACCTGATTTCATTTGTAAAAAGCCAAGAAACTGCTTGGGAAACTGCCATTTCCTGAAACCGGAAGTGGCTTCCTCAAAACCGGAAGTGGCCCTTAAACACCTTTCCCCTTGACATTTTGGCCTTTAAATTATTTTGCATCCATTTTAGGGACTTTTGAACTCGTTTGTATACATTTCCTGCCTAACTGAGCCATTGGCCAAAGGGGTGAAAATTTGGGGGGCCACGCCCTCCAAATGGGCCAAATTTATTTTTCAGCCTTTTTACCTGTTTTGACTTCCTTTTACTAAGAAAGGACCAGAGGGTTGAAAAGTGACCTGATTTCATTTGTAAAAAGCCAAGAAACTGCTTGGGAAACTGCCATTTCCTGAAACCGGAAGTGGCCTCCTCAAAACCGGAAGTGGCCCTTAAACACCTTTCTCCTTGACATTTTGGTCTTTAAATTCTTTTTGCATACATTTTAGGGACTTTTGATCTCGTTTGGACACATTTCCTGCCTAACTGAGCCATTGGCCAAAGGGGTGAAAATTTGCCAAATTTATTTTTCAGCCATTTTACCTGTTTTGACTTCCTTTTACCAAGAAAGGACCAGAGGGTTGAAAAGTGGCCTGATTTCATTTGTAAAAAGCCAAGAAACTGCTTGGGAAACTGCCATTTCCTGAAACCGGAAGTGGCCTTCTCAAAACCGGAAGTGGTCCTTAAACACCTTTCTCCTTGACATTTTGGCCTTTAAATTCTTTTTGCATCCATTTTAGGGACTTTTGATCTCGTTTGGACACATTTCCTGCCTAACTGAGCCATTGGCCAAAGGGGTGAAAATTTGGGGGGCCACGCCCGCCAAATGGGCCAAATTTATTTTTCAGCCATTTTACCTGTTTTGACTTCCTTTTACCAAGAAAGGACCAGAGGGTTGAAAAGTGACCTGATTTCATTTGTAAAAAGCCAAGAAACTGCTTGGGAAACTGCCATTTCCTGAAACCGGAAGTGGTCCTTAAACACCTTTCTCCTTGACATTTTGGCCTTTAAATTCTTTTTGCATCCATTTTAGGGACTTTTGATCTCGTTTGTATACATTTCCTGCCTAACTGAGCCATTGGCCAAAGGGGTGAAAATTTGGGGGGCCACGCCCTCCAAATGGGCCAAATTTATTTTTCAGCCTTTTTACCTGTTTTGACTTCCTTTTACCAAGAAAGGACCAGAGGGTTGAAAAGTGACCTGATTTCATTTGTAAAAAGCCAAGAAACTGCTTGGGAAACTGCCATTTCCTGAAACCGGAAGTGGCCTCCTCAAAACCGGAAGTGGCCCTTAAACTCCTTTCTCCATGACATTTTGGCCTTTAAATTCTTTTTGCATCCATTTTAGGGACTTTTGATCTCATTTGGACACATTTCCTGCGTATCTGAGCCATTGGCCAAAGGGGTGAAAATTTGGGGGGCCACGCCCGCCAAATGGGCCAAATTTATTTTTCAGCCATTTTACCTGTTTTGACTTCCTTTTACCAAGAAAGGACCAGAGGGTTGAAAAGTGACCTGATTTCATTTGTAAAAAGCCAAGAAACTGCTTGGGAAACTGCCATTTCCTGAAACCGGAAGTGGCCTCCTCAAAACCGGAAGTGGCCCTTAAACACCTTTCTCCTTGACATTTTGGCCTTTAAATTCTTTTTGCATCCATTTTAGGGACTTTTGATCTCGTTTGGACACATTTCCTGCGTATCTGAGCCATTGGCCAAAGGGGTGAAAATTTGGGGGGCCACGCCCGCCAAATGGGCCAAATTTATTTTTCAGCCATTTTACCTGTTTTGACTTCCTTTTACCAAGAAAGGACCAGAGGGTTGAAAAGTGACCTGATTTCATTTGTAAAAAGCCAAGAAACTGCTTGGGAAACTGCCATTTCCTGAAACCGGAAGTGGCCTCCTCAAAACCGGAAGTGACCCTTAAACACCTTTCTCCTTGACATTTTGGCCTTTAAATTCTTTTTGCATCCATTTTAGGGACTTTTGATCTCGTTTGGACACATTTCCTGCGTATCTGAGCCATTGGCCAAAGGGGTGAAAATTTGGGGGGCCACGCCCGCCAAATGGGCCAAATTTATTTTTCAGCCATTTTACCTGTTTTGACTTCCTTTTACCAAGAAAGGACCAGAGGGTTGAAAAGTGACCTGATTTCATTTGTAAAAAGCCAAGAAACTGCTTGGGAAACTGCCATTTCCTGAAACCGGAAGTGGCTTCCTCAAAACCGGAAGTGGCCCTTAAACACCTTTCCCCTTGACATTTTGGCCTTTAAATTATTTTGCATCCATTTTAGGGACTTTTGAACTCGTTTGTATACATTTCCTGCCTAACTGAGCCATTGGCCAAAGGGGTGAAAATTTGGGGGGCCACGCCCTCCAAATGGGCCAAATTTATTTTTCAGCCTTTTTACCTGTTTTGACTTCCTTTTACTAAGAAAGGACCAGAGGGTTGAAAAGTGACCTGATTTCATTTGTAAAAAGCCAAGAAACTGCTTGGGAAACTGCCATTTCCTGAAACCGGAAGTGGCCTCCTCAAAACCGGAAGTGGCCCTTAAACTCCTTTCTCCATGACATTTTGGCCTTTAAATTCTTTTTGCATCCATTTTAGGGACTTTTGATCTCATTTGGACACATTTCCTGCGTATCTGAGCCATTGGCCAAAGGGGTGAAAATTTGGGGGGCCACGCCCGCCAAATGGGCCAAATTTATTTTTCAGCCTTTTTACCTGTTTTGACTTCCTTTTACCAAGAAAGGACCAGAGGGTTGAAAAGTGACCTGATTTCATTTGTAAAAAGCCAAGAAACTGCTTGGGAAACTGCCATTTCCTGAAACCGGAAGTGGCCTCCTCAAAACCGGAAGTGGCCCTTAAACTCCTTTCTCCATGACATTTTGGCCTTTAAATTCTTTTTGCATCCATTTTAGGGACTTTTGATCTCATTTGGACACATTTCCTGCGTATCTGAGCCATTGGCCAAAGGGGTGAAAATTTAGGGGGCCACGCCCGCCAAATGGGCCAAATTTATTTTTCAGCCATTTTACCTGTTTTGACTTCCTTTTACCAAGAAAGGACCAGAGGGTTGAAAAGTGACCTGATTTCATTTGTAAAAAGCCAAGAAACTGCTTGGGAAACTGCCATTTCCTGAAACCGGAAGTGGCCTCCTCAAACCCGGAAGTGGCCCTTAAACACCTTTCTCCTTGACATTTTGGCCTTTAAATTCTTTTTGCATCCATTTTAGGGACTTTTGATCTCGTTTGGACACAATTCCTGCCTAACTGAGCCATTGGCCAAAGGGGTGAAAATTTGGGGGCCACGCCCGCCAAATGGGCCAAATTTATTTTTCAGCCATTTTACCTGTTTTGGTTTCCTTTTACCAAGAAAGGACCAGAGGGTTGAAAAGTGACCTGATTTCATTTGTAAAAAGCCAAGAAACTGCTTGGGAAACTGCCATTTCCTGAAACCGGAAGTGGCTTCCTCAAAACCGGAAGTGGCCCTTAAACACCTTTCCCCTTGACATTTTGGCCTTTAAATTATTTTGCATCCATTTTAGGGACTTTTGAACTCGTTTGTATACATTTCCTGCCTAACTGAGCCATTGGCCAAAGGGGTGAAAATTTGGGGGGCCACGCCCTCCAAATGGGCCAAATTTATTTTTCAGCCTTTTTACCTGTTTTGACTTCCTTTTACTAAGAAAGGACCAGAGGGTTGAAAAGTGACCTGATTTCATTTGTAAAAAGCCAAGAAACTGCTTGGGAAACTGCCATTTCCTGAAACCGGAAGTGGCCTCCTCAAAACCGGAAGTGGCCCTTAAACACCTTTCTCCTTGACATTTTGGTCTTTAAATTCTTTTTGCATACATTTTAGGGACTTTTGATCTCGTTTGGACACATTTCCTGCCTAACTGAGCCATTGGCCAAAGGGGTGAAAATTTGCCAAATTTATTTTTCAGCCATTTTACCTGTTTTGACTTCCTTTTACCAAGAAAGGACCAGAGGGTTGAAAAGTGGCCTGATTTCATTTGTAAAAAGCCAAGAAACTGCTTGGGAAACTGCCATTTCCTGAAACCGGAAGTGGCCTTCTCAAAACCGGAAGTGGTCCTTAAACACCTTTCTCCTTGACATTTTGGCCTTTAAATTCTTTTTGCATCCATTTTAGGGACTTTTGATCTCGTTTGGACACATTTCCTGCCTAACTGAGCCATTGGCCAAAGGGGTGAAAATTTGGGGGGCCACGCCCGCCAAATGGGCCAAATTTATTTTTCAGCCATTTTACCTGTTTTGACTTCCTTTTACCAAGAAAGGACCAGAGGGTTGAAAAGTGACCTGATTTCATTTGTAAAAAGCCAAGAAACTGCTTGGGAAACTGCCATTTCCTGAAACCGGAAGTGGGCTCCTCAAAACCGGAAGTGGCCCTTAAACACCTTTCTCCTTAACATTTTGGTCTTTAAATTATTTTTGCATCCATTTTAGGGACTTTTGATCTCGTTTGGACACATTTCCTGCGTATCTGAGCCATTGGCCAAAGGGGTGAAAATTTGGGGGGCCACGCCCGCCAAATGGGCCAAATTTATTTTTCAGCCATTTTACCTGTTTTGACTTCCTTTTACCAAGAAAGGACCAGAGGGTTGAAAAGTGACCTGATTTCATTTGTAAAAAGCCAAGAAACTGCTTGGGAAACTGCCATTTCCTGAAACCGGAAGTGACCTCCTCAAAACCGGAAGTGGCCCTTAAACACCATTCTCCTTGACATTTTGGTCTTTAAATTCTTTTTGCATCCATTTTAGGGACTTTTGATCTCGTTTGGACACATTTCCTGCGTATCTGAGCCATTGGCCAAAGGGGTGAAAATTTGGGGGGCCACGCCCGCCAAATGGGCCAAATTTATTTTTCAGCCTTTTTTACCTGTTTTGACTTCCTTTTACCAAGAAAGGACCAGAGGGTTGAAAAGTGACCTGATTTCATTTGTAAAAAGCCAAGAAACTGCTTGGGAAACTGCCATTTCCTGAAACCGGAAGTGGCCTCCTCAAAACCGGAAGTGGCCCTTAAACACCTTTCTCCTTGACATTTTGGCCTTTAAATTCTTTTTGCATCCATTTTAGGGACTTTTGATCTCGTTTGGACACAATTCCTGCCTAACTGAGCCATTGGCCAAAGGGGTGAAAATTTGGGGGCCACGCCCGCCAAATGGGCCAAATTTATTTTTCAGCCATTTTACCTGTTTTGACTTCCTTTTACCAAGAAAGGACCAGAGGGTTGAAAAGTGACCTGATTTCATTTGTAAAAAGCCAAGAAACTGCTTGGGAAACTGCCATTTCCTGAAACCGGAAGTGGTCCTTAAACACCTTTCTCCTTGACATTTTGGCCTTTAAATTCTTTTTGCATCCATTTTAGGGACTTTTGATCTCGTTTGTATACATTTCCTGCCTAACTGAGCCATTGGCCAAAGGGGTGAAAATTTGGGGGGCCACGCCCTCCAAATGGGCCAAATTTATTTTTCAGCCTTTTTACCTGTTTTGACTTCCTTTTACCAAGAAAGGACCAGAGGGTTGAAAAGTGACCTGATTTCATTTGTAAAAAGCCAAGAAACTGCTTGGGAAACTGCCATTTCCTGAAACCGGAAGTGGCCTCCTCAAAACCGGAAGTGGCCCTTAAACTCCTTTCTCCATGACATTTTGGCCTTTAAATTCTTTTTGCATCCATTTTAGGGACTTTTGATCTCATTTGGACACATTTCCTGCGTATCTGAGCCATTGGCCAAAGGGGTGAAAATTTGGGGGGCCACGCCCGCCAAATGGGCCAAATTTATTTTTCAGCCATTTTACCTGTTTTGACTTCCTTTTACCAAGAAAGGACCAGAGGGTTGAAAAGTGACCTGATTTCATTTGTAAAAAGCCAAGAAACTGCTTGGGAAACTGCCATTTCCTGAAACCGGAAGTGGCCTCCTCAAAACCGGAAGTGGCCCTTAAACACCTTTCTCCTTGACATTTTGGCCTTTAAATTCTTTTTGCATCCATTTTAGGGACTTTTGATCTCGTTTGGACACATTTCCTGCGTATCTGAGCCATTGGCCAAAGGGGTGAAAATTTGGGGGGCCACGCCCGCCAAATGGGCCAAATTTATTTTTCAGCCATTTTACCTGTTTTGACTTCCTTTTACCAAGAAAGGACCAGAGGGTTGAAAAGTGACCTGATTTCATTTGTAAAAAGCCAAGAAACTGCTTGGGAAACTGCCATTTCCTGAAACCGGAAGTGGCCTCCTCAAAACCGGAAGTGACCCTTAAACACCTTTCTCCTTGACATTTTGGCCTTTAAATTCTTTTTGCATCCATTTTAGGGACTTTTGATCTCGTTTGGACACATTTCCTGCGTATCTGAGCCATTGGCCAAAGGGGTGAAAATTTGGGGGGCCACGCCCGCCAAATGGGCCAAATTTATTTTTCAGCCATTTTACCTGTTTTGACTTCCTTTTACCAAGAAAGGACCAGAGGGTTGAAAAGTGACCTGATTTCATTTGTAAAAAGCCAAGAAACTGCTTGGGAAACTGCCATTTCCTGAAACCGGAAGTGGCTTCCTCAAAACCGGAAGTGGCCCTTAAACACCTTTCCCCTTGACATTTTGGCCTTTAAATTATTTTGCATCCATTTTAGGGACTTTTGAACTCGTTTGTATACATTTCCTGCCTAACTGAGCCATTGGCCAAAGGGGTGAAAATTTGGGGGGCCACGCCCTCCAAATGGGCCAAATTTATTTTTCAGCCTTTTTACCTGTTTTGACTTCCTTTTACTAAGAAAGGACCAGAGGGTTGAAAAGTGACCTGATTTCATTTGTAAAAAGCCAAGAAACTGCTTGGGAAACTGCCATTTCCTGAAACCGGAAGTGGCCTCCTCAAAACCGGAAGTGGCCCTTAAACTCCTTTCTCCATGACATTTTGGCCTTTAAATTCTTTTTGCATCCATTTTAGGGACTTTTGATCTCATTTGGACACATTTCCTGCGTATCTGCGCCATTGGCCAAAGGGGTGAAAATTTGGGGGGCCACGCCCGCCAAATGGGCCAAATTTATTTTTCAGCCTTTTTACCTGTTTTGACTTCCTTTTACCAAGAAAGGACCAGAGGGTTGAAAAGTGACCTGATTTCATTTGTAAAAAGCCAAGAAACTGCTTGGGAAACTGCCATTTCCTGAAACCGGAAGTGGCCTCCTCAAAACCGGAAGTGGCCCTTAAACTCCTTTCTCCATGACATTTTGGCCTTTAAATTCTTTTTGCATCCATTTTAGGGACTTTTGATCTCATTTGGACACATTTCCTGCGTATCTGAGCCATTGGCCAAAGGGGTGAAAATTTAGGGGGCCACGCCCGCCAAATGGGCCAAATTTATTTTTCAGCCATTTTACCTGTTTTGACTTCCTTTTACCAAGAAAGGACCAGAGGGTTGAAAAGTGACCTGATTTCATTTGTAAAAAGCCAAGAAACTGCTTGGGAAACTGCCATTTCCTGAAACCGGAAGTGGCCTCCTCAAACCCGGAAGTGGCCCTTAAACACCTTTCTCCTTGACATTTTGGCCTTTAAATTCTTTTTGCATCCATTTTAGGGACTTTTGATCTCGTTTGGACACAATTCCTGCCTAACTGAGCCATTGGCCAAAGGGGTGAAAATTTGGGGGCCACGCCCGCCAAATGGGCCAAATTTATTTTTCAGCCATTTTACCTGTTTTGGTTTCCTTTTACCAAGAAAGGACCAGAGGGTTGAAAAGTGACCTGATTTCATTTGTAAAAAGCCAAGAAACTGCTTGGGAAACTGCCATTTCCTGAAACCGGAAGTGGCTTCCTCAAAACCGGAAGTGGCCCTTAAACACCTTTCCCCTTGACATTTTGGCCTTTAAATTATTTTGCATCCATTTTAGGGACTTTTGAACTCGTTTGTATACATTTCCTGCCTAACTGAGCCATTGGCCAAAGGGGTGAAAATTTGGGGGGCCACGCCCTCCAAATGGGCCAAATTTATTTTTCAGCCTTTTTACCTGTTTTGACTTCCTTTTACTAAGAAAGGACCAGAGGGTTGAAAAGTGACCTGATTTCATTTGTAAAAAGCCAAGAAACTGCTTGGGAAACTGCCATTTCCTGAAACCGGAAGTGGCCTCCTCAAAACCGGAAGTGGCCCTTAAACACCTTTCTCCTTGACATTTTGGTCTTTAAATTCTTTTTGCATACATTTTAGGGACTTTTGATCTCGTTTGGACACATTTCCTGCCTAACTGAGCCATTGGCCAAAGGGGTGAAAATTTGCCAAATTTATTTTTCAGCCATTTTACCTGTTTTGACTTCCTTTTACCAAGAAAGGACCAGAGGGTTGAAAAGTGGCCTGATTTCATTTGTAAAAAGCCAAGAAACTGCTTGGGAAACTGCCATTTCCTGAAACCGGAAGTGGCCTTCTCAAAACCGGAAGTGGTCCTTAAACACCTTTCTCCTTGACATTTTGGCCTTTAAATTCTTTTTGCATCCATTTTAGGGACTTTTGATCTCGTTTGGACACATTTCCTGCCTAACTGAGCCATTGGCCAAAGGGGTGAAAATTTGGGGGGCCACGCCCGCCAAATGGGCCAAATTTATTTTTCAGCCATTTTACCTGTTTTGACTTCCTTTTACCAAGAAAGGACCAGAGGGTTGAAAAGTGACCTGATTTCATTTGTAAAAAGCCAAGAAACTGCTTGGGAAACTGCCATTTCCTGAAACCGGAAGTGGTCCTTAAACACCTTTCTCCTTGACATTTTGGCCTTTAAATTCTTTTTGCATCCATTTTAGGGACTTTTGATCTCGTTTGTATACATTTCCTGCCTAACTGAGCCATTGGCCAAAGGGGTGAAAATTTGGGGGGCCACGCCCTCCAAATGGGCCAAATTTATTTTTCAGCCTTTTTACCTGTTTTGACTTCCTTTTACCAAGAAAGGACCAGAGGGTTGAAAAGTGACCTGATTTCATTTGTAAAAAGCCAAGAAACTGCTTGGGAAACTGCCATTTCCTGAAACCGGAAGTGGCCTCCTCAAAACCGGAAGTGGCCCTTAAACTCCTTTCTCCATGACATTTTGGCCTTTAAATTCTTTTTGCATCCATTTTAGGGACTTTTGATCTCATTTGGACACATTTCCTGCGTATCTGAGCCATTGGCCAAAGGGGTGAAAATTTGGGGGGCCACGCCCGCCAAATGGGCCAAATTTATTTTTCAGCCATTTTACCTGTTTTGACTTCCTTTTACCAAGAAAGGACCAGAGGGTTGAAAAGTGACCTGATTTCATTTGTAAAAAGCCAAGAAACTGCTTGGGAAACTGCCATTTCCTGAAACCGGAAGTGGCCTCCTCAAAACCGGAAGTGGCCCTTAAACACCTTTCTCCTTGACATTTTGGCCTTTAAATTCTTTTTGCATCCATTTTAGGGACTTTTGATCTCGTTTGGACACATTTCCTGCGTATCTGAGCCATTGGCCAAAGGGGTGAAAATTTGGGGGGCCACGCCCGCCAAATGGGCCAAATTTATTTTTCAGCCATTTTACCTGTTTTGACTTCCTTTTACCAAGAAAGGACCAGAGGGTTGAAAAGTGACCTGATTTCATTTGTAAAAAGCCAAGAAACTGCTTGGGAAACTGCCATTTCCTGAAACCGGAAGTGGCCTCCTCAAAACCGGAAGTGACCCTTAAACACCTTTCTCCTTGACATTTTGGCCTTTAAATTCTTTTTGCATCCATTTTAGGGACTTTTGATCTCGTTTGGACACATTTCCTGCGTATCTGAGCCATTGGCCAAAGGGGTGAAAATTTGGGGGGCCACGCCCGCCAAATGGGCCAAATTTATTTTTCAGCCATTTTACCTGTTTTGACTTCCTTTTACCAAGAAAGGACCAGAGGGTTGAAAAGTGACCTGATTTCATTTGTAAAAAGCCAAGAAACTGCTTGGGAAACTGCCATTTCCTGAAACCGGAAGTGGCTTCCTCAAAACCGGAAGTGGCCCTTAAACACCTTTCCCCTTGACATTTTGGCCTTTAAATTATTTTGCATCCATTTTAGGGACTTTTGAACTCGTTTGTATACATTTCCTGCCTAACTGAGCCATTGGCCAAAGGGGTGAAAATTTGGGGGGCCACGCCCTCCAAATGGGCCAAATTTATTTTTCAGCCTTTTTACCTGTTTTGACTTCCTTTTACTAAGAAAGGACCAGAGGGTTGAAAAGTGACCTGATTTCATTTGTAAAAAGCCAAGAAACTGCTTGGGAAACTGCCATTTCCTGAAACCGGAAGTGGCCTCCTCAAAACCGGAAGTGGCCCTTAAACTCCTTTCTCCATGACATTTTGGCCTTTAAATTCTTTTTGCATCCATTTTAGGGACTTTTGATCTCATTTGGACACATTTCCTGCGTATCTGAGCCATTGGCCAAAGGGGTGAAAATTTGGGGGGCCACGCCCGCCAAATGGGCCAAATTTATTTTTCAGCCTTTTTACCTGTTTTGACTTCCTTTTACCAAGAAAGGACCAGAGGGTTGAAAAGTGACCTGATTTCATTTGTAAAAAGCCAAGAAACTGCTTGGGAAACTGCCATTTCCTGAAACCGGAAGTGGCCTCCTCAAAACCGGAAGTGGCCCTTAAACTCCTTTCTCCATGACATTTTGGCCTTTAAATTCTTTTTGCATCCATTTTAGGGACTTTTGATCTCATTTGGACACATTTCCTGCGTATCTGAGCCATTGGCCAAAGGGGTGAAAATTTAGGGGGCCACGCCCGCCAAATGGGCCAAATTTATTTTTCAGCCATTTTACCTGTTTTGACTTCCTTTTACCAAGAAAGGACCAGAGGGTTGAAAAGTGACCTGATTTCATTTGTAAAAAGCCAAGAAACTGCTTGGGAAACTGCCATTTCCTGAAACCGGAAGTGGCCTCCTCAAACCCGGAAGTGGCCCTTAAACACCTTTCTCCTTGACATTTTGGCCTTTAAATTCTTTTTGCATCCATTTTAGGGACTTTTGATCTCGTTTGGACACAATTCCTGCCTAACTGAGCCATTGGCCAAAGGGGTGAAAATTTGGGGGCCACGCCCGCCAAATGGGCCAAATTTATTTTTCAGCCATTTTACCTGTTTTGGTTTCCTTTTACCAAGAAAGGACCAGAGGGTTGAAAAGTGACCTGATTTCATTTGTAAAAAGCCAAGAAACTGCTTGGGAAACTGCCATTTCCTGAAACCGGAAGTGGCTTCCTCAAAACCGGAAGTGGCCCTTAAACACCTTTCCCCTTGACATTTTGGCCTTTAAATTATTTTGCATCCATTTTAGGGACTTTTGAACTCGTTTGTATACATTTCCTGCCTAACTGAGCCATTGGCCAAAGGGGTGAAAATTTGGGGGGCCACGCCCTCCAAATGGGCCAAATTTATTTTTCAGCCTTTTTACCTGTTTTGACTTCCTTTTACTAAGAAAGGACCAGAGGGTTGAAAAGTGACCTGATTTCATTTGTAAAAAGCCAAGAAACTGCTTGGGAAACTGCCATTTCCTGAAACCGGAAGTGGCCTCCTCAAAACCGGAAGTGGCCCTTAAACACCTTTCTCCTTGACATTTTGGTCTTTAAATTCTTTTTGCATACATTTTAGGGACTTTTGATCTCGTTTGGACACATTTCCTGCCTAACTGAGCCATTGGCCAAAGGGGTGAAAATTTGCCAAATTTATTTTTCAGCCATTTTACCTGTTTTGACTTCCTTTTACCAAGAAAGGACCAGAGGGTTGAAAAGTGGCCTGATTTCATTTGTAAAAAGCCAAGAAACTGCTTGGGAAACTGCCATTTCCTGAAACCGGAAGTGGCCTTCTCAAAACCGGAAGTGGTCCTTAAACACCTTTCTCCTTGACATTTTGGCCTTTAAATTCTTTTTGCATCCATTTTAGGGACTTTTGATCTCGTTTGGACACATTTCCTGCCTAACTGAGCCATTGGCCAAAGGGGTGAAAATTTGGGGGGCCACGCCCGCCAAATGGGCCAAATTTATTTTTCAGCCATTTTACCTGTTTTGACTTCCTTTTACCAAGAAAGGACCAGAGGGTTGAAAAGTGACCTGATTTCATTTGTAAAAAGCCAAGAAACTGCTTGGGAAACTGCCATTTCCTGAAACCGGAAGTGGCCTCCTTAAAACCGGAAGTGGCCCTTAAACACCATTCTCCTTGACATTTTGGTCTTTAAATTCTTTTTGCATACATTTTAGGGACTTTTGATCTCGTTTGGACAGATTTCCTGCCTAACTGAGCCATTGGCCAAAGGGGTGAAAATTTGGGGGGCCACGCCCGCCAAATGGGCCAAATTTATTTTTCAGCCATTTTACCTGTTTTGACTTCCTTTTACCAAGAAAGGACCAGAGGGTTGAAAAGTGACCTGATTTCATTTGTAAAAAGCCAAGAAACTGCTTGGGAAACTGCCATTTCCTGAAACCGGAAGTGGCCTCCTCAAAACCGGAAGTGACCCTTAAACACCTTTCTCCTTGACATTTTGGCCTTTAAATTCTTTTTGCATCCATTTTAGGGACTTTTGATCTCGTTTGGACACATTTCCTGCGTATCTGAGCCATTGGCCAAAGGGGTGAAAATTTGGGGGGCCACGCCCGCCAAATGGGCCAAATTTATTTTTCAGCCATTTTACCTGTTTTGACTTCCTTTTACCAAGAAAGGACCAGAGGGTTGAAAAGTGACCTGATTTCATTTGTAAAAAGCCAAGAAACTGCTTGGGAAACTGCCATTTCCTGAAACCGGAAGTGACCTCCTCAAAACCGGAAGTGGCCCTTAAACACCATTCTCCTTGACATTTTGGTCTTTAAATTCTTTTTGCATCCATTTTAGGGACTTTTGATCTCGTTTGGACACATTTCCTGCGTAACTGTGCCATTGGCCAAAGGCATGAAAATTTGGGGGGCCACGCCCGCCAAATGGGCCAAATTTATTTTTCAGCCATTTTACCTGTTTTGACTTCCTTTTACCAAGAAAGGACCAGAGGGTTGAAAAGTGACCTGATTTCATTTGTAAAAAGCCAAGAAACTGCTTGGGAAACTGCCATTTCCTGAAACCGGAAGTGGTCCTTAAACACCTTTCTCCTTGACATTTTGGCCTTTAAATTCTTTTTGCATCCATTTTAGGGACTTTTGATCTCGTTTGTATACATTTCCTGCCTAACTGAGCCATTGGCCAAAGGGGTGAAAATTTGGGGGGCCACGCCCTCCAAATGGGCCAAATTTATTTTTCAGCCTTTTTACCTGTTTTGACTTCCTTTTACCAAGAAAGGACCAGAGGGTTGAAAAGTGACCTGATTTCATTTGTAAAAAGCCAAGAAACTGCTTGGGAAACTGCCATTTCCTGAAACCGGAAGTGGCCTCCTCAAAACCGGAAGTGGCCCTTAAACTCCTTTCTCCATGACATTTTGGCCTTTAAATTCTTTTTGCATCCATTTTAGGGACTTTTGATCTCATTTGGACACATTTCCTGCGTATCTGAGCCATTGGCCAAAGGGGTGAAAATTTGGGGGGCCACGCCCGCCAAATGGGCCAAATTTATTTTTCAGCCATTTTACCTGTTTTGACTTCCTTTTACCAAGAAAGGACCAGAGGGTTGAAAAGTGACCTGATTTCATTTGTAAAAAGCCAAGAAACTGCTTGGGAAACTGCCATTTCCTGAAACCGGAAGTGGCCTCCTCAAAACCGGAAGTGGCCCTTAAACACCTTTCTCCTTGACATTTTGGCCTTTAAATTCTTTTTGCATCCATTTTAGGGACTTTTGATCTCGTTTGGACACATTTCCTGCGTATCTGAGCCATTGGCCAAAGGGGTGAAAATTTGGGGGGCCACGCCCGCCAAATGGGCCAAATTTATTTTTCAGCCATTTTACCTGTTTTGACTTCCTTTTACCAAGAAAGGACCAGAGGGTTGAAAAGTGACCTGATTTCATTTGTAAAAAGCCAAGAAACTGCTTGGGAAACTGCCATTTCCTGAAACCGGAAGTGGCCTCCTCAAAACCGGAAGTGACCCTTAAACACCTTTCTCCTTGACATTTTGGCCTTTAAATTCTTTTTGCATCCATTTTAGGGACTTTTGATCTCGTTTGGACACATTTCCTGCGTATCTGAGCCATTGGCCAAAGGGGTGAAAATTTGGGGGGCCACGCCCGCCAAATGGGCCAAATTTATTTTTCAGCCATTTTACCTGTTTTGACTTCCTTTTACCAAGAAAGGACCAGAGGGTTGAAAAGTGACCTGATTTCATTTGTAAAAAGCCAAGAAACTGCTTGGGAAACTGCCATTTCCTGAAACCGGAAGTGACCTCCTCAAAACCGGAAGTGGCCCTTAAACACCATTCTCCTTGACATTTTGGTCTTTAAATTCTTTTTGCATCCATTTTAGGGACTTTTGATCTCGTTTGGACACATTTCCTGCGTAACTGAGCCATTGGCCAAAGGCATGAAAATTTGGGGGGCCACGCCCGCCAAATGGGCCAAATTTATTTTTCAGCCATTTTACCTGTTTTGACTTCCTTTTACCAAGAAAGGACCAGAGGGTTGAAAAGTGACCTGATTTCATTTGTAAAAAGCCAAGAAACTGCTTGGGAAACTGCCATTTCCTGAAACCGGAAGTGGCCTCCTCAAAACCGGAAGTGGTCCTTAAACACCTTTCTCCTTGACATTTTGGCCTTTAAATTCTTTTTGCATCCATTTTAGGGACTTTTGATCTCGTTTGTATACATTTCCTGCCTAACTGAGCCATTGGCCAAAGGGGTGAAAATTTGGGGGGCCACGCCCTCCAAATGGGCCAAATTTATTTTTCAGCCTTTTTACCTGTTTTGACTTCCTTTTACCAAGAAAGGACCAGAGGGTTGAAAAGTGACCTGATTTCATTTGTAAAAAGCCAAGAAACTGCTTGGGAAACTGCCATTTCCTGAAACCGGAAGTGGCCTCCTCAAAACCGGAAGTGGCCCTTAAACTCCTTTCTCTATGACATTTTGGCCTTTAAATTCTTTTTGCATCCATTTTAGGGACTTTTGATCTCATTTGGACACATTTCCTGCGTATCTGAGCCATTGGCCAAAGGGGTGAAAATTTGGGGGGCCACGCCCGCCAAATGGGCCAAATTTATTTTTCAGCCTTTTTACCTGTTTTGACTTCCTTTTACCAAGAAAGGACCAGAGGGTTGAAAAGTGACCTGATTTCATTTGTAAAAAGCCAAGAAACTGCTTGGGAAACTGCCATTTCCTGAAACCGGAAGTGGCCTCCTCAAAACCGGAAGTGGCCCTTAAACTCCTTTCTCCATGACATTTTGGCCTTTAAATTCTTTTTGCATCCATTTTAGGGACTTTTGATCTCATTTGGACACATTTCCTGCGTATCTGAGCCATTGGCCAAAGGGGTGAAAATTTGGGGGGCCACGCCCGCCAAATGGGCCAAATTTATTTTTCAGCCATTTTACCTGTTTTGACTTCCTTTTACCAAGAAAGGACCAGAGGGTTGAAAAGTGACCTGATTTCATTTGTAAAAAGCCAAGAAACTGCTTGGGAAACTGCCATTTCCTGAAACCGGAAGTGGCCTCCTCAAAACCGGAAGTGGCCCTTAAACACCTTTCTCCTTGACATTTTGGCCTTTAAATTCTTTTTGCATCCATTTTAGGGACTTTTGATCTCGTTTGGACACATTTCCTGCGTATCTGAGCCGTTGGCCAAAGGTGTGAAAATTTGGGGGGCCACGCCCGCCAAATGGGCCAAATTTATTTTTCAGCCTTTTTTACCTGTTTTGACTTCCTTTTACCAAGAAAGGACCAGAGGGTTGAAAAGTGACCTGATTTCATTTGTAAAAAGCCAAGAAACTGCTTGGGAAACTGCCATTTCCTGAAACCGGAAGTGGCCTCCTCAAAACCGGAAGTGGCCCTTAAACACCTTTCTCCTTGACATTTTGGCCTTTAAATTCTTTTTGCATCCATTTTAGGGACTTTTGATCTCGTTTGGACACAATTCCTGCCCAACTGAGCCATTGGCCAAAGGGGTGAAAATTTGGGGGCCACGCCCGCCAAATAGGCCAAATTTATTTTTCAGCCATTTTACCTGTTTTGGCTTCCTTTTACCAAGAAAGGACCAGAGGGTTGAAAAGTGACCTGATTTCATTTGTAAAAAGCCAAGAAACTGCTTGGGAAACTGCCATTTCCTGAAACCGGAAGTGGCCTCCTCAAAACCGGAAGTGGCCCTTAAACACCTTTCTCCTTGACATTTTGGCCTTTAAATTCTTTTTGCATCCATTTTAGGGACTTTTGATCTCGTTTGGACACAATTCCTGCCTAACTGAGCCATTGGCCAAAGGGGTGAAAATTTGGGGGCCACGCCCGCCAAATGGGCCAAATTTATTTTTCAGCCATTTTACCTGTTTTGGCTTCCTTTTACCAAGAAAGGACCAGAGGGTTGAAAAGTGACCTGATTTCATTTGTAAAAAGCCAAGAAACTGCTTGGGAAACTGCCATTTCCTGAAACCGGAAGTGGCCTCCTCAAAACCGGAAGTGGCCCTTAAACACCTTTCTCCTTGACATTTTGGCCTTTAAATTCTTTTTGCATCCATTTTAGGGACTTTTGATCTCGTTTGGACACAATTCCTGCCTAACTGAGCCATTGGCCAAAGGGGTGAAAATTTGGGGGGCCACGCCCTCCAAATGGGCCAAATTTATTTTTCAGCCTTTTTACCTGTTTTGACTTCCTTTTACTAAGAAAGGACCAGAGGGTTGAAAAGTGACCTGATTTCATTTGTAAAAAGCCAAGAAACTGCTTGGGAAACTGCCATTTCCTGAAACCGGAAGTGGCCTCCTCAAAACCGGAAGTGGCCCTTAAACACCTTTCTCCTTGACATTTTGGTCTTTAAATTCTTTTTGCATACATTTTAGGGACTTTTGATCTCGTTTGGACACATTTCCTGCCTAACTGAGCCATTGGCCAAAGGGGTGAAAATTTGGGGGGCCACGCCCGCCAAATGGGCCAAATTTATTTTTCAGCCATTTTACCTGTTTTGGTTTCCTTTTACCAAGAAAGGACCAGAGGGTTGAAAAGTGACCTGATTTCATTTGTAAAAAGCCAAGAAACTGCTTGGGAAACTGCCATTTCCTGAAACCGGAAGTGGCTTCCTCAAAACCGGAAGTGGCCCTTAAACACCTTTCCCCTTGACATTTTGGCCTTTAAATTATTTTGCATCCATTTTAGGGACTTTTGAACTCGTTTGTATACATTTCCTGCCTAACTGAGCCATTGGCCAAAGGGGTGAAAATTTGGGGGGCCACGCCCTCCAAATGGGCCAAATTTATTTTTCATCCTTTTTACCTGTTTTGACTTCCTTTTACTAAGAAAGGACCAAAGGGTTGAAAAGTGACCTGATTTCATTTGTAAAAAGCCAAGAAACTGCTTGGGAAACTGCCATTTCCTGAAACCGGAAGTGGCCTCCTCAAAACCGGAAGTGGTCCTTAAACACCTTTCTCCTTGACATTTTGGCCTTTAAATTCTTTTTGCATCCATTTTAGGGACTTTTGATCTCGTTTGGACACATTTCCTGCCTAACTGAGCCATTGGCCAAAGGGGTGAAAATTTGGGGGGCCACGCCCGCCAAATGGGCCAAATTTATTTTTCAGCCATTTTACCTGTTTTGACTTCCTTTTACCAAGAAAGGACCAGAGGGTTGAAAAGTGACCTGATTTCATTTGTAAAAAGCCAAGAAACTGCTTGGGAAACTGCCATTTCCTGAAACCGGAAGTGACCTCCTCAAAACCGGAAGTGGCCCTTAAACACCATTCTCCTTGACATTTTGGTCTTTAAATTCTTTTTGCATCCATTTTAGGGACTTTTGATCTCGTTTGGACACATTTCCTACGTAACTGAGCCATTGGCCAAAGGCATGAAAATTTGGGGGGCCACGCCCGCCAAATGGGCCAAATTTATTTTTCAGCCATTTTACCTGTTTTGACTTCCTTTTACCAAGAAAGGACCAGAGGGTTGAAAAGTGACCTGATTTCATTTGTAAAAAGCCAAGAAACTGCTTGGGAAACTGCCATTTCCTGAAACCGGAAGTGGCCTCCTCAAAACCGGAAGTGGTCCTTAAACACCTTTCTCCTTGACATTTTGGCCTTTAAATTCTTTTTGCATCCATTTTAGGGACTTTTGATCTCGTTTGTATACATTTCCTGCCTAACTGAGCCATTGGCCAAAGGGGTGAAAATTTGGGGGGCCACGCCCTCCAAATGGGCCAAATTTATTTTTCAGCCTTTTTACCTGTTTTGACTTCCTTTTACCAAGAAAGGACCAGAGGGTTGAAAAGTGACCTGATTTCATTTGTAAAAAGCCAAGAAACTGCTTGGGAAACTGCCATTTTCTGAAACCGGAAGTGGCCTCCTCAAAACCGGAAGTGGCCCTTAAACTCCTTTCTCCATGACATTTTGGCCTTTAAATTCTTTTTGCATCCATTTTAGGGACTTTTGATCTCATTTGGACACATTTCCTGCGTATCTGAGCCATTGGCCAAAGGGGTGAAAATTTGGGGGGCCACGCCCGCCAAATGGGCCAAATTTATTTTTCAGCCATTTTACCTGTTTTGACTTCCTTTTACCAAGAAAGGACCAGAGGGTTGAAAAGTGACCTGATTTCATTTGTAAAAAGCCAAGAAACTGCTTGGGAAACTGCCATTTCCTGAAACCGGAAGTGGCCTCCTCAAAACCGGAAGTGGCCCTTAAACACCTTTCTCCTTGACATTTTGGCCTTTAAATTCTTTTTGCATCCATTTTAGGGACTTTTGATCTCGTTTGGACACAATTCCTGCCTAACTGAGCCATTGGCCAAAGGGGTGAAAATTTGGGGGCCACGCCCGCCAAATGGGCCAAATTTATTTTTCAGCCATTTTACCTGTTTTGGCTTCCTTTTACCAAGAAAGGACCAGAGGGTTGAAAAGTGACCTGATTTCATTTGTAAAAAGCCAAGAAACTGCTTGGGAAACTGCCATTTCCTGAAACCGGAAGTGGCCTCCTCAAAACCGGAAGTGGCCCTTAAACACCTTTCTCCTTGACATTTTGGTCTTTAAATTCTTTTTGCATCCATTTTAGGGACTTTTGATCTCGTTGGACACATTTCCTGCCTAACTGAGCCATTGCCAAAGGGGTGAAAATTTGGGGGGCCACGCCCGCCAAATGGGCCAAATTTATTTTTCAGCCATTTTACCTGTTTTGACTTCCTTTTACCAAGAAAGGACCAGAGGGTTGAAAAGTGACCTGATTTCATTTGTAAAAAGCCAAGAAACTGCTTGGGAAACTGCCATTTCCTGAAACCGGAAGTGGCCTCCTCAAAACCGGAAGTGGCCCTTAAACACCTTTCTCCTTGACATTTTGGTCTTTAAATTCTTTTTGCATCCATTTTAGGGACTTTTGATCTCGTTTGGACACATTTCCTGCCTAACTGAGCCATTGGCCAAAGGGGTGAAAATTTGGGGGGCCACGCCCGCCAAATGGGCCAAATTTATTTTTCAGCCATTTTACTTGTTTTGACTTCCTTTTACCAAGAAAGGACCAGAGGGTTGAAAAGTGACCTGATTTCATTTGTAAAAAGCCAAGAAACTGCTTGGGAAACTGCCATTTCCTGAAACCGGAAGTGAGCTCCTCTAAACCGGAAGTGGCCCTTAAACACCTTTCTCCTTGACATTTTGGCCTTTAAATTCTTTTTGCATCCATTTTAGGGACTTTTGATTTCGTTTGGACACATTTCCTGCGTATCTGAGCCATTGGCCAAAGGGGTGAAAATTTGGGGGGCCACGCCCGCCAAATGGGCCAAATTTATTTTTCAGCCATTTTACCTGTTTTGACTTCCTTTTACCAAGAAAGGACCAGAGGGTTGAAAAGTGACCTGATTTCATTTGTAAAAAGCCAAGAAACTGCTTGGGAAACTGCCATTTCCTGAAACCGGAAGTGGCCTCCTCAAAACCGGAAGTGGTCCTTAAACACCTTTCTCCTTGACATTTTGGCCTTTAAATTCTTTTTGCATCCATTTTAGGGACTTTTGATCTCGTTTGGACACATTTCCTGCCTAACTGAGCCATTGGCCAAAGGGGTGAAAATTTGGGGGGCCACGCCCGCCAAATGGGCCAAATTTATTTTTCAGCCATTTTACTTGTTTTGACTTCCTTTTACCAAGAAAGGACCAGAGGGTTGAAAAGTGACCTGATTTCATTTGTAAAAAGCCAAGAAACTGCTTGGGAAACTGCCATTTCCTGAAACCGGAAGTGGCCTCCTCAAAGCCGGAAGTGGCCCTTAAACACCTTTCTCCTTGACATTTTGGCCTTTAAATTCTTTTTGCATCCATTTTAGGGACTTTTGATCTCGTTTGGACACAATTCCTGCCTAACTGAGCCATTGGCCAAAGGGGTGAAAATTTGGGGGCCACGCCCGCCAAATGGGCCAAATTTATTTTTCAGCCATTTTACCTGTTTTGGCTTCCTTTTACCAAGAAAGGACCAGAGGGTTGAAAAGTGACCTGATTTCATTTGTAAAAAGCCAAGAAACTGCTTGGGAAACTGCCATTTCCTGAAACCGGAAGTGGCCTCCTCAAAACCGGAAGTGGCCCTTAAACACCTTTCTCCTTGACATTTTGGCCTTTAAATTCTTTTTGCATCCATTTTAGGGACTTTTGATCTCGTTTGGACACAATTCCTGCCTAACTGAGCCATTGGCCAAAGGGGTGAAAATTTGGGGGCCACGCCCGCCAAATGGGCCAAATTTATTTTTCAGCCATTTTACCTGTTTTGGCTTCCTTTTACCAAGAAAGGACCAGAGGGTTGAAAAGTGACCTGATTTCATTTGTAAAAAGCCAAGAAACTACTTGGGAAACTGCCATTTCCTGAAACCGGAAGTGGCCTCCTCAAAACCGGAAGTGGCCCTTAAACACCTTTCTCCTTGACATTTTGGCCTTTAAATTCTTTTTGCATCCATTTTAGGGACTTTTGATCTCGTTTGGACACAATTCCTGCCTAACTGAGCCATTGGCCAAAGGGGTGAAAATTTGGGGGCCACGCCTGCCAAATGGGCCAAATTTATTTTTCAGCCATTTTACCTGTTTTGGCTTCCTTTTACCAAGAAAGGACCAGAGGGTTGAAAAGTGACCTGATTTCATTTGTAAAAAGCCAAGAAACTGCTTGGGAAACTGCCATTTCCTGAAACCGGAAGTGGCTTCCTCAAAACCGGAAGTGGCCCTTAAACACCTTTCTCCTTGACATTTTGGCCTTTAAATTCTTTTTGCATCCATTTTAGGGACTTTTGATCTCGTTTGGACACATTTCCTGCCTAACTGAGCCATTGGCCAAAGGGGTGAAAATTTGGGGGGCCACGCCCGCCAAATGGGCCAAATTTATTTTTCAGCCATTTTACCTGTTTTGACTTCCTTTTACCAAGAAAGGACCAGAGGGTTGAAAAGTGACCTGATTTCATTTGTAAAAAGCCAAGAAACTGCTTGGGAAACTGCCATTTCCTGAAACCGGAAGTGGCCTCCTCAAAACCGGAAGTGGCCCTTAAACACCTTTCTCCTTGACATTTTGGCCTTTAAATTCTTTTTGCATCCATTTTAGGGACTTTTGATTTTGTTTGGACACATTTCCTGCGTATCTGAGCCATTGGCCAAAGGGGTGAAAATTTGGGGGGCCACGCCCGCCAAATGGGCCAAATTTATTTTTCAGCCATTTTACCTGTTTTGACTTCCTTTTACCAAGAAAGGACCAAAGGGTTGAAAAGTGACCTGATTTCATTTGTAAAAAGCCAAGAAACTGCTTGGGAAACTGCCATTTCCTGAAACCGGAAGTGGCCTCCTCAAAACCGGAAGTGGTCCTTAAACACCTTTCTCCTTGACATTTTGGCCTTTAAATTCTTTTTGCATCCATTTTAGGGACTTTTGATCTCGTTTGGACACATTTCCTGCCTAACTGAGCCATTGGCCAAAGGGGTGAAAATTTGGGGGGCCACGCCCGCCAAATGGGCCAAATTTATTTTTCAGCCATTTTACCTGTTTTGACTTCCTTTTACCAAGAAAGGACCAGAGGGTTGAAAAGTGACCTGATTTCATTTGTAAAAAGCCAAGAAACTGCTTGGGAAACTGCCATTTCCTGAAACCGGAAGTGGCCTCCTTAAAACCGGAAGTGGCCCTTAAACACCATTCTCCTTGACATTTTGGTCTTTAAATTCTTTTTGCATACATTTTAGGGACTTTTGATCTCGTTTGGACAGATTTCCTGCCTAACTGAGCCATTGGCCAAAGGGGTGAAAATTTGGGGGGCCACGCCCGCCAAATGGGCCAAATTTATTTTTCAGCCATTTTACCTGTTTTGACTTTCTTTTACCAAGAAAGGACCAGAGGGTTGAAAAGTGACCTGATTTCATTTGTAAAAAGCCAAGAAACTGCTTGGGAAACTGCCATTTCCTGAAACCGGAAGTGGCCTCCTCAAAACCGGAAGTGACCCTTAAACACCTTTCTCCTTGACATTTTGGCCTTTAAATTCTTTTTGCATCCATTTTAGGGACTTTTGATCTCGTTTGGACACATTTCCTGCGTATCTGAGCCATTGGCCAAAGGGGTGAAAATTTGGGGGGCCACGCCCGCCAAATGGGCCAAATTTATTTTTCAGCCATTTTACCTGTTTTGACTTCCTTTTACCAAGAAAGGACCAGAGGGTTGAAAAGTGACCTGATTTCATTTGTAAAAAGCCAAGAAACTGCTTGGGAAACTGCCATTTCCTGAAACCGGAAGTGACCTCCTCAAAACCGGAAGTGGCCCTTAAACACCATTCTCCTTGACATTTTGGTCTTTAAATTCTTTTTGCATCCATTTTAGGGACTTTTGATCTCGTTTGGACACATTTCCTACGTAACTGAGCCATTGGCCAAAGGCATGAAAATTTGGGGGGCCACGCCCGCCAAATGGGCCAAATTTATTTTTCAGCCATTTTACCTGTTTTGACTTCCTTTTACCAAGAAAGGACCAGAGGGTTGAAAAGTGACCTGATTTCATTTGTAAAAAGCCAAGAAACTGCTTGGGAAACTGCCATTTCCTGAAACCGGAAGTGGCCTCCTCAAAACCGGAAGTGGTCCTTAAACACCTTTCTCCTTGACATTTTGGCCTTTAAATTCTTTTTGCATCCATTTTAGGGACTTTTGATCTCGTTTGTATACATTTCCTGCCTAACTGAGCCATTGGCCAAAGGGGTGAAAATTTGGGGGGCCACGCCCTCCAAATGGGCCAAATTTATTTTTCAGCCTTTTTACCTGTTTTGACTTCCTTTTACCAAGAAAGGACCAGAGGGTTGAAAAGTGACCTGATTTCATTTGTAAAAAGCCAAGAAACTGCTTGGGAAACTGCCATTTTCTGAAACCGGAAGTGGCCTCCTCAAAACCGGAAGTGGCCCTTAAACTCCTTTCTCCATGACATTTTGGCCTTTAAATTCTTTTTGCATCCATTTTAGGGACTTTTGATCTCATTTGGACACATTTCCTGCGTATCTGAGCCATTGGCCAAAGGGGTGAAAATTTGGGGGGCCACGCCCGCCAAATGGGCCAAATTTATTTTTCAGCCATTTTACCTGTTTTGACTTCCTTTTACCAAGAAAGGACCAGAGGGTTGAAAAGTGACCTGATTTCATTTGTAAAAAGCCAAGAAACTGCTTGGGAAACTGCCATTTCCTGAAACCGGAAGTGGCCTCCTCAAAACCGGAAGTGGCCCTTAAACTCCTTTCTCCATGACATTTTGGCCTTTAAATTCTTTTTGCATCCATTTTAGGGACTTTTGATCTCATTTGGACACATTTCCTGCGTATCTGAGCCATTGGCCAAAGGGGTGAAAATTTGGGGGGCCACGCCCGCCAAATGGCCAAATTTATTTTTCAGCCATTTTACCTGTTTTGACTTCCTTTTACCAAGAAAGGACCAGAGGGTTGAAAAGTGACCTGATTTCATTTGTAAAAAGCCAAGAAACTGCTTGGGAAACTGCCATTTCCTGAAACCGGAAGTGGCCTCCTCAAAACCGGAAGTGGCCCTTAAACACCTTTCTCCTTGACATTTTGGCCTTTAAATTCTTTTTGCATCCATTTTAGGGACTTTTGATCTCGTTTGGACACAATTCCTGCCTAACTGAGCCATTGGCCAAAGGGGTGAAAATTTGGGGGCCACGCCCGCCAAATGGGCCAAATTTATTTTTCAGCCATTTTACCTGTTTTGGCTTCCTTTTACCAAGAAAGGACCAGAGGGTTGAAAAGTGACCTGATTTCATTTGTAAAAAGCCAAGAAACTGCTTGGGAAACTGCCATTTCCTGAAACCGGAAGTGGGCTCCTCAAAACCGGAAGTGGCCCTTAAACACCTTTCTCCTTGACATTTTGGTCTTTAAATTCTTTTTGCATCCATTTTAGGGACTTTTGATCTCGTTGGACACATTTCCTGCCTAACTGAGCCATTGCCAAAGGGGTGAAAATTTGGGGGGCCACGCCCGCCAAATGGGCCAAATTTATTTTTCAGCCATTTTACCTGTTTTGACTTCCTTTTACCAAGAAAGGACCAGAGGGTTGAAAAGTGACCTGATTTCATTTGTAAAAAGCCAAGAAACTGCTTGGGAAACTGCCATTTCCTGAAACCGGAAGTGGCCTCCTCAAAACCGGAAGTGGCCCTTAAACACCTTTCTCCTTGACATTTTGGTCTTTAAATTCTTTTTGCATCCATTTTAGGGACTTTTGATCTCGTTTGGACACATTTCCTGCCTAACTGAGCCATTGGCCAAAGGGGTGAAAATTTGGGGGGCCACGCCCGCCAAATGGGCCAAATTTATTTTTCAGCCATTTTACTTGTTTTGACTTCCTTTTACCAAGAAAGGACCAGAGGGTTGAAAAGTGACCTGATTTCATTTGTAAAAAGCCAAGAAACTGCTTGGGAAACTGCCATTTCCTGAAACCGGAAGTGAGCTCCTCTAAACCGGAAGTGGCCCTTAAACACCTTTCTCCTTGACATTTTGGCCTTTAAATTCTTTTTGCATCCATTTTAGGGACTTTTGATCTCGTTTGGACACAATTCCTGCCTAACTGAGCCATTGGCCAAAGGGGTTAAAATTTGGGGGCCACGCCCGCCAAATGGGCCAAATTTATTTTTCAGCCATTTTACCTGTTTTGGCTTCCTTTTACCAAGAAAGGACCAGAGGGTTGAAAAGTGACCTGATTTCATTTGTAAAAAGCCAAGAAACTGCTTGGGAAACTGCCATTTCCTGAAACCGGAAGTGGCCTCCTCAAAACCGGAAGTGGCCCTTAAACACCTTTCTCCTTGACATTTTGGCCTTTAAATTCTTTTTGCATCCATTTTAGGGACTTTTGATCTCGTTTGGACACAATTCCTGCCTAACTGAGCCATTGGCCAAAGGGGTGAAAATTTGGGGGCCACGCCCGCCAAATGGGCCAAATTTATTTTTCAGCCATTTTACCTGTTTTGGCTTCCTTTTACCAAGAAAGGACCAGAGGGTTGAAAAGTGACCTGATTTCATTTGTAAAAAGCCAAGAAACTACTTGGGAAACTGCCATTTCCTGAAACCGGAAGTGGCCTCCTCAAAACCGGAAGTGGCCCTTAAACACCTTTCTCCTTGACATTTTGGCCTTTAAATTCTTTTTGCATCCATTTTAGGGACTTTTGATCTCGTTTGGACACAATTCCTGCCTAACTGAGCCATTGGCCAAAGGGGTGAAAATTTGGGGGCCACGCCCGCCAAATGGGCCAAATTTATTTTTCAGCCATTTTACCTGTTTTGGCTTCCTTTTACCAAGAAAGGACCAGAGGGTTGAAAAGTGACCTGATTTCATTTGTAAAAAGCCAAGAAACTGCTTGGGAAACTGACATTTCCTGAAACCGGAAGTGGCTTCCTCAAAACCGGAAGTGGCCCTTAAACACCTTTCTCCTTGACATTTTGGCCTTTAAATTCTTTTTGCATCCATTTTAGGGACTTTTGATCTTGTTTGGACACATTTCCTGCCTAACTGAGCCATTGGCCAAAGGGGTGAAAATTTGGGGGGCCACGCCCGCCAAATGGGCCAAATTTATTTTTCAGCCATTTTACCTGTTTTGACTTCCTTTTACCAAGAAAGGACCAGAGGGTTGAAAAGTGACCTGATTTCATTTGTAAAAAGCCAAGAAACTGCTTGGGAAACTGCCATTTCCTGAAACCGGAAGTGGCCTCCTCAAAACCGGAAGTGGCCCTTAAACACCTTTCTCCTTGACATTTTGGCCTTTAAATTCTTTTTGCATCCATTTTAGGGACTTTTGATTTTGTTTGGACACATTTCCTGCGTATCTGAGCCATTGGCCAAAGGGGTGAAAATTTGGGGGGCCACGCCCGCCAAATGGGCCAAATTTATTTTTCAGCCATTTTACCTGTTTTGACTTCCTTTTACCAAGAAA
Organism: Aquarana catesbeiana; assembly: GCF_042186555.1. NCBI lineage: Eukaryota > Metazoa > Chordata > Amphibia > Anura > Ranidae > Aquarana > Aquarana catesbeiana. The sequence goes on from NC_133331.1 coordinate 251,952,203, forward strand.
GGACCAAAGGGTTGAAAAGTGACCTGATTTCATTTGTAAAAAGCCAAGAAACTGCTTGGGAAACTGCCATTTCCTGAAACCGGAAGTGGCCTCCTCAAAACCGGAAGTGGTCCTTAAACACCTTTCTCCTTGACATTTTGGCCTTTAAATTCTTTTTGCATCCATTTTAGGGACTTTTGATCTCGTTTGGACACATTTCCTGCCTAACTGAGCCATTGGCCAAAGGGGTGAAAATTTGGGGGGCCACGCCCGCCAAATGGGCCAAATTTATTTTTCAGCCATTTTACCTGTTTTGACTTCCTTTTACCAAGAAAGGACCAGAGGGTTGAAAAGTGACCTGATTTCATTTGTAAAAAGCCAAGAAACTGCTTGGGAAACTGCCATTAACTGAAACCGGAAGTGGCCTCCTTAAAACCGGAAGTGGCCCTTAAACACCATTCTCCTTGACATTTTGGTCTTTAAATTCTTTTTGCATACATTTTAGGGACTTTTGATCTCGTTTGGACAGATTTCCTGCCTAACTGAGCCATTGGCCAAAGGGGTGAAAATTTGGGGGGCCACGCCCGCCAAATGGGCCAAATTTATTTTTCAGCCATTTTACCTGTTTTGACTTTCTTTTACCAAGAAAGGACCAGAGGGTTGAAAAGTGACCTGATTTCATTTGTAAAAAGCCAAGAAACTGCTTGGGAAACTGCCATTTCCTGAAACCGGAAGTGGCCTCCTCAAAACCGGAAGTGACCCTTAAACACCTTTCTCCTTGACATTTTGGCCTTTAAATTCTTTTTGCATCCATTTTAGGGACTTTTGATCTCGTTTGGACACATTTCCTGCGTATCTGAGCCATTGGCCAAAGGGGTGAAAATTTGGGGGGCCACGCCCGCCAAATGGGCCAAATTTATTTTTCAGCCATTTTACCTGTTTTGACTTCCTTTTACCAAGAAAGGACCAGAGGGTTGAAAAGTGACCTGATTTCATTTGTAAAAAGCCAAGAAACTGCTTGGGAAACTGCCATTTCCTGAAACCGGAAGTGACCTCCTCAAAACCGGAAGTGGCCCTTAAACACCATTCTCCTTGACATTTTGGTCTTTAAATTCTTTTTGCATCCATTTTAGGGACTTTTGATCTCGTTTGGACACATTTCCTACGTAACTGAGCCATTGGCCAAAGGCATGAAAATTTGGGGGGCCACGCCCGCCAAATGGGCCAAATTTATTTTTCAGCCATTTTACCTGTTTTGACTTCCTTTTACCAAGAAAGGACCAGAGGGTTGAAAAGTGACCTGATTTCATTTGTAAAAAGCCAAGAAACTGCTTGGGAAACTGCCATTTCCTGAAACCGGAAGTGGCCTCCTCAAAACCGGAAGTGGTCCTTAAACACCTTTCTCCTTGACATTTTGGCCTTTAAATTCTTTTTGCATCCATTTTAGGGACTTTTGATCTCGTTTGTATACATTTCCTGCCTAACTGAGCCATTGGCCAAAGGGGTGAAAATTTGGGGGGCCACGCCCTCCAAATGGGCCAAATTTATTTTTCAGCCTTTTTACCTGTTTTGACTTCCTTTTACCAAGAAAGGACCAGAGGGTTGAAAAGTGACCTGATTTCATTTGTAAAAAGCCAAGAAACTGCTTGGGAAACTGCCATTTCCTGAAACCGGAAGTGAGCTCCTCTAAACCGGAAGTGGCCCTTAAACACCTTTCTCCTTGACATTTTGGCCTTTAAATTCTTTTTGCATCCATTTTAGGGACTTTTGATTTCGTTTGGACACATTTCCTGCGTATCTGAGCCATTGGCCAAAGGGGTGAAAATTTGGGGGGCCACGCCCGCCAAATGGGCCAAATTTATTTTTCAGCCATTTTACCTGTTTTGACTTCCTTTTACCAAGAAAGGACCAGAGGGTTGAAAAGTGACCTGATTTCATTTGTAAAAAGCCAAGAAACTGCTTGGGAAACTGCCATTTCCTGAAACCGGAAGTGGCCTCCTCAAAACCGGAAGTGGTCCTTAAACACCTTTCTCCTTGACATTTTGGCCTTTAAATTCTTTTTGCATCCATTTTAGGGACTTTTGATCTCGTTTGGACACATTTCCTGCGTATCTGAGCCATTGGCCAAAGGGGTGAAAATTTGGGGGGCCACGCCCGCCAAATGGGCCAAATTTATTTTTCAGCCATTTTACCTGTTTTGACTTCCTTTTACCAAGAAAGGACCAGAGGGTTGAAAAGTGACCTGATTTCATTTGTAAAAAGCCAAGAAACTGCTTGGGAAACTGCCATTTCCTGAAACCGGAAGTGGCCTCCTTAAAACCGGAAGTGGCCCTTAAACACCATTCTCCTTGACATTTTGGTCTTTAAATTCTTTTTGCATACATTTTAGGGACTTTTGATCTCGTTTGGACAGATTTCCTGCCTAACTGAGCCATTGGCCAAAGGGGTGAAAATTTGGGGGGCCACGCCCGCCAAATGGGCCAAATTTATTTTTCAGCCATTTTACCTGTTTTGACTTCCTTTTACCAAGAAAGGACCAGAGGGTTGAAAAGTGACCTGATTTCATTTGTAAAAAGCCAAGAAACTGCTTGGGAAACTGCCATTTCCTGAAACCGGAAGTGGCCTCCTCAAAACCGGAAGTGACCCTTAAACACCTTTCTCCTTGACATTTTGGCCTTTAAATTCTTTTTGCATCCATTTTAGGGACTTTTGATCTCGTTTGGACACATTTCCTGCGTATCTGAGCCATTGGCCAAAGGGGTGAAAATTTGGGGGGCCACGCCCGCCAAATGGGCCAAGTTTATTTTTCAGCCATTTTACCTGTTTTGACTTCCTTTTACCAAGAAAGGACCAGAGGGTTGAAAAGTGACCTGATTTCATTTGTAAAAAGCCAAGAAACTACTTGGGAAACTGCCATTTCCTGAAACCGGAAGTGGCCTCCTCAAAACCGGAAGTGGCCCTTAAACACCTTTCTCCTTGACATTTTGGCCTTTAAATTCTTTTTGCATCCATTTTAGGGACTTTTGATCTCGTTTGGACACAATTCCTGCCTAACTGAGCCATTGGCCAAAGGGGTGAAAATTTGGGGGCCACGCCCGCCAAATGGGCCAAATTTATTTTTCAGCCATTTTACCTGTTTTGGCTTCCTTTTACCAAGAAAGGACCAGAGGGTTGAAAAGTGACCTGATTTCATTTGTAAAAAGCCAAGAAACTGCTTGGGAAACTGCCATTTCCTGAAACCGGAAGTGGCTTCCTCAAAACCGGAAGTGGCCCTTAAACACCTTTCTCCTTGACATTTTGGCCTTTAAATTCTTTTTGCATCCATTTTAGGGACTTTTGATCTCGTTTGGACACATTTCCTGCCTAACTGAGCCATTGGCCAAAGGGGTGAAAATTTGGGGGGCCACGCCCGCCAAATGGGCCAAATTTATTTTTCAGCCATTTTACCTGTTTTGACTTCCTTTTACCAAGAAAGGACCAGAGGGTTGAAAAGTGACCTGATTTCATTTGTAAAAAGCCAAGAAACTGCTTGGGAAACTTCCATTTCCTGAAACCGGAAGTGGCCTCCTCAAAACCGGAAGTGGCCCTTAAACACCTTTCTCCTTGACATTTTGGCCTTTAAATTCTTTTTGCATCCATTTTAGGGACTTTTGATTTTGTTTGGACACATTTCCTGCGTATCTGAGCCATTGGCCAAAGGGGTGAAAATTTGGGGGCCACGCCCGCCAAATGGGCCAAATTTATTTTTCAGCCATTTTACCTGTTTTGGCTTCCTTTTACCAAGAAAGGACCAGAGGGTTGAAAAGTGACCTGATTTCATTTGTAAAAAGCCAAGAAACTGCTTGGGAAACTGCCATTTCCTGAAACCGGAAGTGGCCTCCTCAAAACCGGAAGTGGCCCTTAAACACCTTTCTCCTTGACATTTTGGCCTTTAAATTCTTTTTGCATCCATTTTAGGGACTTTTGATCTCGTTTGGACACAATTCCTGCCTAACTGAGCCATTGGCCAAAGGGGTGAAAATTTGGGGGCCACGCCCGCCAAATGGGCCAAATTTATTTTTCAGCCATTTTACCTGTTTTGACTTCCTTTTACCAAGAAAGGACCAGAGGGTTGAAAAGTGACCTGATTTCATTTGTAAAAAGCCAAGAAACTGCTTGGGAAACTGCCATTTCCTGAAACCGGAAGTGGCCTCCTCAAAACCGGAAGTGGCCCTTAAACACCTTTCTCCTTGACATTTTGGCCTTTAAATTCTTTTTGCATCCATTTTAGGGACTTTTGATCTCGTTTGGACACAATTCCTGCCTAACTGAGCCATTGGCCAAAGGGGTGAAAATTTGGGGGCCACGCCCGCCAAATGGGCCAAATTTATTTTTCAGCCATTTTACCTGTTTTGGCTTCCTTTTACCAAGAAAGGACCAGAGGGTTGAAAAGTGACCTGATTTCATTTGTAAAAAGCCAAGAAACTGCTTGGGAAACTGCCATTTCCTGAAACCGGAAGTGGCTTCCTCAAAACCGGAAGTGGCCCTTAAACACCTTTCTCCTTGACATTTTGGCCTTTAAATTCTTTTTGCATCCATTTTAGGGACTTTTGAACTCGTTTGTATACATTTCCTGCCTAACTGAGCCATTGGCCAAAGGGGTGAAAATTTGGGGGGCCACGCCCTCCAAATGGGCCAAATTTATTTTTCAGCCTTTTTACCTGTTTTGACTTCCTTTTACTAAGAAAGGACCAGAGGGTTGAAAAGTGACCTGATTTCATTTGTAAAAAGCCAAGAAACTGCTTGGGAAACTGCCATTTCCTGAAACCGGAAGTGGCCTCCTCAAAACCGGAAGTGGCCCTTAAACACCTTTCTCCTTGACATTTTGGTCTTTAAATTCTTTTTGCATACATTTTAGGGACTTTTGATCTCGTTTGGACACATTTCCTGCCTAACTGAGCCATTGGCCAAAGGGGTGAAAATTTGGGGGGCCACGCCCGCCAAATGGGCCAAATTTATTTTTCAGCCATTTTACCTGTTTTGACTTCCTTTTACCAAGAAAGGACCAGAGGGTTGAAAAGTGGCCTGATTTCATTTGTAAAAAGCAAAGAAACTGCTTGGGAAACTGCCATTTCCTGAAACCGGAAGTGGCCTCCTCAAAACCGGAAGTGGTCCTTAAACACCTTTCTCCTTGACATTTTGGTCTTTAAATTCTTTTTGCATACATTTTAGGGACTTTTGATCTCGTTTGGACACATTTCCTGCCTAACTGAGCCATTGGCCAAAGGGGTGAAAATTTGGGGGGCCACGCCCGCCAAATGGGCCAAATTTATTTTTCAGCCATTTTACCTGTTTTGACTTCCTTTTACCAAGAAAGGACCAGAGGGTTGAAAAGTGGCCTGATTTCATTTGTAAAAAGCAAAGAAACTGCTTGGGAAACTGCCATTTCCTGAAACCGGAAGTGGCCTCCTCAAAACCGGAAGTGGTCCTTAAACACCTTTCTCCTTGACATTTTGGCCTTTAAATTCTTTTTGCATCCATTTTAGGGACTTTTGATCTCGTTTGGACACATTTCCTGCCTAACTGAGCCATTGGCCAAAGGGGTGAAAATTTGGGGGGCCACGCCCGCCAAATGGGCCAAATTTATTTTTCAGCCATTTTACCTGTTTTGACTTCCTTTTACCAAGAAAGGACCAGAGGGTTGAAAAGTGACCTGATTTCATTTGTAAAAAGCCAAGAAACTGCTTGGGAAACTGCCATTTCCTGAAACCGGAAGTGGCCTCCTCAAAACCGGAAGTGACCCTTAAACACCTTTCTCCTTGACATTTTGGCCTTTAAATTCTTTTTGCATCCATTTTAGGGACTTTTGATCTCGTTTGGACACATTTCCTGCGTATCTGAGCCATTGGCCAAAGGGGTGAAAATTTGGGGGGCCACGCCCGCCAAATGGGCCAAATTTATTTTTCAGCCATTTTACCTGTTTTGACTTCCTTTTACCAAGAAAGGACCAGAGGGTTGAAAAGTGACCTGATTTCATTTGTAAAAAGCCAAGAAACTGCTTGGGAAACTGCCATTTCCTGAAACCGGAAGTGACCTCCTCAAAACCGGAAGTGGCCCTTAAACACCATTCTCCTTGACATTTTGGTCTTTAAATTCTTTTTGCATCCATTTTAGGGACTTTTGATGTCGTTTGGACACATTTCCTGCGTAACTGAGCCATTGGCCAAAGGCATGAAAATTTGGGGGGCCACGCCCGCCAAATGGGCCAAATTTATTTTTCAGCCATTTTACCTGTTTTGACTTCCTTTTACCAAGAAAGGACCAGAGGGTTGAAAAGTGACCTGATTTCATTTGTAAAAAGCCAAGAAACTGCTTGGGAAACTGCCATTTCCTGAAACCGGAAGTGGCCTCCTCAAAACCGGAAGTGGCCCTTAAACACCTTTCTCCTTGACATTTTGGCCTTTAAATTCTTTTTGCATCCATTTTAGGGACTTTTGATCTCGTTTGGACACAATTCCTACCTAACTGAGCCATTGGCCAAAGGGGTGAAAATTTGGGGGCCACGCCCGCCAAATGGGCCAAATTTATTTTTCAGCCATTTTACCTGTTTTGGCTTCCTTTTACCAAGAAAGGACCAGAGGGTTGAAAAGTGACCTGATTTCATTTGTAAAAAGCCAAGAAACTGCTTGGGAAACTGCCATTTCCTGAAACCGGAAGTGGTCCTTAAACACCTTTCTCCTTGACATTTTGGCCTTTAAATTCTTTTTGCATCCATTTTAGGGACTTTTGATCTCGTTTGTATACATTTCCTGCCTAACTGAGCCATTGGCCAAAGGGGTGAAAATTTGGGGGGCCACGCCCTCCAAATGGGCCAAATTTATTTTTCAGCCTTTTTACCTGTTTTGACTTCCTTTTACCAAGAAAGGACCAGAGGGTTGAAAAGTGACCTGATTTCATTTGTAAAAAGCCAAGAAACTGCTTGGGAAACTGCCATTTCCTGAAACCGGAAGTGGCCTCCTCAAAACCGGAAGTGGCCCTTAAACTCCTTTCTCCATGACATTTTGGCCTTTAAATTCTTTTTGCATCCATTTTAGGGACTTTTGATCTCATTTGGACACATTTCCTGCGTATCTGAGCCATTGGCCAAAGGGGTGAAAATTTGGGGGGCCACGCCCACCAAATGGGCCAAATTTATTTTTCAGCCATTTTACCTGTTTTGACTTCCTTTTACCAAGAAAGGACCAGAGGGTTGAAAAGTGACCTGATTTCATTTGTAAAAAGCCAAGAAACTGCTTGGGAAACTGCCATTTCCTGAAACCGGAAGTGGCCTCCTCAAAACCGGAAGTGGCCCTTAAACACCTTTCTCCTTGACATTTTGGCCTTTAAATTCTTTTTGCATCCATTTTAGGGACTTTTGATCTCGTTTGGACACATTTCCTGCGTATCTGAGCCATTGGCCAAAGGGGTGAAAATTTGGGGGGCCACGCCCGCCAAATGGGCCAAATTTATTTTTCAGCCATTTTACCTGTTTTGACTTCCTTTTACCAAGAAAGGACCAGAGGGTTGAAAAGTGACCTGATTTCATTTGTAAAAAGCCAAGAAACTGCTTGGGAAACTGCCATTTCCTGAAACCGGAAGTGGCCTCCTCAAAACCGGAAGTGACCCTTAAACACCTTTCTCCTTGACATTTTGGCCTTTAAATTCTTTTTGCATCCATTTTAGGGACTTTTGATCTCGTTTGGACACATTTCCTGCGTATCTGAGCCATTGGCCAAAGGGGTGAAAATTTGGGGGGCCACGCCCGCCAAATGGGCCAAATTTATTTTTCAGCCATTTTACCTGTTTTGACTTCCTTTTACCAAGAAAGGACCAGAGGGTTGAAAAGTGACCTGATTTCATTTGTAAAAAGCCAAGAAACTGCTTGGGAAACTGCCATTTCCTGAAACCGGAAGTGGCCTCCTCAAAACCGGAAGTGGCCCTTAAACTCCTTTCTCCATGACATTTTGGCCTTTAAATTCTTTTTGCATCCATTTTAGGGACTTTTGATCTCATTTGGACACATTTCCTGCATATCTGAGCCATTGGCCAAAGGGGTGAAAATTTGGGGGGCCACGCCCGCCAAATGGGCCAAATTTATTTTTCAGCCATTTTACCTGTTTTGACTTCCTTTTACCAAGAAAGGACCAGAGGGTTGAAAAGTGACCTGATTTCATTTGTAAAAAGCCAAGAAACTGCTTGGGAAACTGCCATTTCCTGAAACCGGAAGTGGCCTCCTCAAAACCGGAAGTGGCCCTTAAACACCTTTCTCCTTGACATTTTGGCCTTTAAATTCTTTTTGCATCCATTTTAGGGACTTTTGATCTCGTTTGGACACAATTCCTGCCTAACTGAGCCATTGGCCAAAGGGGTGAAAATTTGGGGGCCATGCCCGCCAAATGGGCCAAATTTATTTTTCAGCCATTTTACCTGTTTTGGCTTCCTTTTACCAAGAAAGGACCAGAGGGTTGAAAAGTGACCTGATTTCATTTGTAAAAAGCCAAGAAACTGCTTGGGAAACTGCCATTTCCTGAAACCGGAAGTGGCTTCCTCAAAACCGGAAGTGGCCCTTAAACACCTTTCCCCTTGACATTTTGGCCTTTAAATTATTTTGCATCCATTTTAGGGACTTTTGAACTCGTTTGTATACATTTCCTGCCTAACTGAGCCATTGGCCAAAGGGGTGAAAATTTGGGGGGCCACGCCCTCCAAATGGGCCAAATTTATTTTTCAGCCTTTTTACCTGTTTTGACTTCCTTTTACTAAGAAAGGACCAGAGGGTTGAAAAGTGACCTGATTTCATTTGTAAAAAGCCAAGAAACTGCTTGGGAAACTGCCATTTCCTGAAACCGGAAGTGGCCTCCTCAAAACCGGAAGTGGCCCTTAAACACCTTTCTCCTTGACATTTTGGTCTTTAAATTCTTTTTGCATACATTTTAGGGACTTTTGATCTCGTTTGGACACATTTCCTGCCTAACTGAGCCATTGGCCAAAGGGGTGAAAATTTGCCAAATTCATTTTTCAGCCATTTTACCTGTTTTGACTTCCTTTTACCAAGAAAGGACCAGAGGGTTGAAAAGTGGCCTGATTTCATTTGTAAAAAGCCAAGAAACTGCTTGGGAAACTGCCATTTCCTGAAACCGGAAGTGGCCTTCTCAAAACCGGAAGTGGTCCTTAAACACCTTTCTCCTTGACATTTTGGCCTTTAAATTCTTTTTGCATCCATTTTAGGGACTTTTGATCTCGTTTGGACACATTTCCTGCCTAACTGAGCCATTGGCCAAAGGGGTGAAAATTTGGGGGGCCACGCCCGCCAAATGGGCCAAATTTATTTTTCAGCCATTTTACCTGTTTTGACTTCCTTTTACCAAGAAAGGACCAGAGGGTTGAAAAGTGACCTGATTTCATTTGTAAAAAGCCAAGAAACTGCTTGGGAAACTGCCATTTCCTGAAACCGGAAGTGGCCTCCTTAAAACCGGAAGTGGCCCTTAAACACCATTCTCCTTGACATTTTGGTCTTTAAATTCTTTTTGCATACATTTTAGGGACTTTTGATCTCGTTTGGACAGATTTCCTGCCTAACTGAGCCATTGGCCAAAGGGGTGAAAATTTGGGGGGCCACGCCCGCCAAATGGGCCAAATTTATTTTTCAGCCATTTTACCTGTTTTGACTTCCTTTTACCAAGAAAGGACCAGAGGGTTGAAAAGTGACCTGATTTCATTTGTAAAAAGCCAAGAAACTGCTTGGGAAACTGCCATTTCCTGAAACCGGAAGTGGCCTCCTCAAAACCGGAAGTGACCCTTAAACACCTTTCTCCTTGACATTTTGGCCTTTAAATTCTTTTTGCATCCATTTTAGGGACTTTTGATCTCGTTTGGACACATTTCCTGCGTATCTGAGCCATTGGCCAAAGGGGTGAAAATTTGGGGGGCCACGCCCGCCAAATGGGCCAAATTTATTTTTCAGCCATTTTACCTGTTTTGACTTCCTTTTACCAAGAAAGGACCAGAGGGTTGAAAAGTGACCTGATTTCATTTGTAAAAAGCCAAGAAACTGCTTGGGAAACTGCCATTTCCTGAAACCGGAAGTGGCCTCCTTAAAACCGGAAGTGGCCCTTAAACACCATTCTCCTTGACATTTTGGTCTTTAAATTCTTTTTGCATACATTTTAGGGACTTTTGATCTCGTTTGGACAGATTTCCTGCCTAACTGAGCCATTGGCCAAAGGGGTGAAAATTTGGGGGGCCACGCCCGCCAAATGGGCCAAATTTATTTTTCAGCCATTTTACCTGTTTTGACTTCCTTTTACCAAGAAAGGACCAGAGGGTTGAAAAGTGACCTGATTTCATTTGTAAAAAGCCAAGAAACTGCTTGGGAAACTGCCATTTCCTGAAACCGGAAGTGGCCTCCTCAAAACCGGAAGTGACCCTTAAACACCTTTCTCCTTGACATTTTGGCCTTTAAATTCTTTTTGCATCCATTTTAGGGACTTTTGATCTCGTTTGGACACATTTCCTGCGTATCTGAGCCATTGGCCAAAGGGGTGAAAATTTGGGGGGCCACGCCCGCCAAATGGGCCAAATTTATTTTTCAGCCATTTTACCTGTTTTGACTTCCTTTTACCAAGAAAGGACCAGAGGGTTGAAAAGTGACCTGATTTCATTTGTAAAAAGCCAAGAAACTGCTTGGGAAACTGCCATTTCCTGAAACCGGAAGTGGCCTCCTCAAAACCGGAAGTGACCCTTAAACACCTTTCTCCTTGACATTTTGGCCTTTAAATTCTTTTTGCATCCATTTTAGGGACTTTTGATCTCGTTTGGACACATTTCCTGCGTATCTGAGCCATTGGCCAAAGGGGTGAAAATTTGGGGGGCCACGCCCGCCAAATGGGCCAAATTTATTTTTCAGCCATTTTACCTGTTTTGACTTCCTTTTACCAAGAAAGGACCAGAGGGTTGAAAAGTGACCTGATTTCATTTGTAAAAAGCCAAGAAACTGCTTGGGAAACTGCCATTTCCTGAAACCGGAAGTGACCTCCTCAAAACCGGAAGTGGCCCTTAAACACCATTCTCCTTGACATTTTGGTCTTTAAATTCTTTTTGCATCCATTTTAGGGACTTTTGATCTCGTTTGGACACATTTCCTACGTAACTGAGCCATTGGCCAAAGGCATGAAAATTTGGGGGGCCACGCCCGCCAAATGGGCCAAATTTATTTTTCAGCCATTTTACCTGTTTTGACTTCCTTTTACCAAGAAAGGACCAGAGGGTTGAAAAGTGACCTGATTTCATTTGTAAAAAGCCAAGAAACTGCTTGGGAAACTGCCATTTCCTGAAACCGGAAGTGGCCTCCTCAAAACCGGAAGTGGTCCTTAAACACCTTTCTCCTTGACATTTTGGCCTTTAAATTCTTTTTGCATCCATTTTAGGGACTTTTGATCTCGTTTGTATACATTTCCTGCCTAACTGAGCCATTGGCCAAAGGGGTGAAAATTTGGGGGGCCACGCCCTCCAAATGGGCCAAATTTATTTTTCAGCCTTTTTACCTGTTTTGACTTCCTTTTACCAAGAAAGGACCAGAGGGTTGAAAAGTGACCTGATTTCATTTGTAAAAAGCCAAGAAACTGCTTGGGAAACTGCCATTTCCTGAAACCGGAAGTGGCCTCCTCAAAACCGGAAGTGGCCCTTAAACACCTTTCTCCTTGACATTTTGGTCTTTAAATTCTTTTTGCATCCATTTTAGGGACTTTTGATCTCGTTGGACACATTTCCTGCCTAACTGAGCCATTGGCCAAAGGGGTGAAAATTTGGGGGGCCACGCCCGCCAAATGGGCCAAATTTATTTTTCAGCCATTTTACCTGTTTTGACTTCCTTTTACCAAGAAAGGACCAGAGGGTTGAAAAGTGACCTGATTTCATTTGTAAAAAGCCAAGAAACTGCTTGGGAAACTGCCATTTCCTGAAACCGGAAGTGGCCTCCTCAAAACCGGAAGTGGCCCTTAAACACCTTTCTCCTTGACATTTTGGTCTTTAAATTCTTTTTGCATCCATTTTAGGGACTTTTGATCTCGTTTGGACACATTTCCTGCCTAACTGAGCCATTGGCCAAAGGGGTGAAAATTTGGGGGGCCACGCCCGCCAAATGGGCCAAATTTATTTTTCAGCCATTTTACTTGTTTTGACTTCCTTTTACCAAGAAAGGACCAGAGGGTTGAAAAGTGACCTGATTTCATTTGTAAAAAGCCAAGAAACTGCTTGGGAAACTGCCATTTCCTGAAACCGGAACTGAGCTCCTCTAAACCGGAAGTGGCCCTTAAACACCTTTCTCCTTGACATTTTGGCCTTTAAATTCTTTTTGCATCCATTTTAGGGACTTTTGATTTCGTTTGGACACATTTCCTGCGTATCTGAGCCATTGGCCAAAGGGGTGAAAATTTGGGGGGCCACGCCCGCCAAATGGGCCAAATTTATTTTTCAGCCATTTTACCTGTTTTGACTTCCTTTTACCAAGAAAGGACCAGAGGGTTGAAAAGTGACCTGATTTCATTTGTAAAAAGCCAAGAAACTGCTTGGGAAACTGCCATTTCCTGAAACCGGAAGTGGCCTCCTCAAAACCGGAAGTGGTCCTTAAACACCTTTCTCCTTGACATTTTGGCCTTTAAATTCTTTTTGCATCCATTTTAGGGACTTTTGATCTCGTTTGGACACATTTCCTGCCTAACTGAGCCATTGGCCAAAGGGGTGAAAATTTGGGGGGCCACGCCCGCCAAATGGGCCAAATTTATTTTTCAGCCATTTTACTTGTTTTGACTTCCTTTTACCAAGAAAGGACCAGAGGGTTGAAAAGTGACCTGATTTCATTTGTAAAAAGCCAAGAAACTGCTTGGGAAACTGCCATTTCCTGAAACCGGAAGTGGCCTCCTCAAAGCCGGAAGTGGCCCTTAAACACCTTTCTCCTTGACATTTTGGCCTTTAAATTCTTTTTGCATCCATTTTAGGGACTTTTGATCTCGTTTGGACACAATTCCTGCCTAACTGAGCCATTGGCCAAAGGGGTGAAAATTTGGGGGCCACGCCCGCCAAATGGGCCAAATTTATTTTTCAGCCATTTTACCTGTTTTGGCTTCCTTTTACCAAGAAAGGACCAGAGGGTTGAAAAGTGACCTGATTTCATTTGTAAAAAGCCAAGAAACTGCTTGGGAAACTGCCATTTCCTGAAACCGGAAGTGGCCTCCTCAAAACCGGAAGTGGCCCTTAAACACCTTTCTCCTTGACATTTTGGCCTTTAAATTCTTTTTGCATCCATTTTAGGGACTTTTGATCTCGTTTGGACACAATTCCTGCCTAACTGAGCCATTGGCCAAAGGGGTGAAAATTTGGGGGCCACGCCCGCCAAATGGGCCAAATTTATTTTTCAGCCATTTTACCTGTTTTGGCTTCCTTTTACCAAGAAAGGACCAGAGGGTTGAAAAGTGACCTGATTTCATTTGTAAAAAGCCAAGAAACTACTTGGGAAACTGCCATTTCCTGAAACCGGAAGTGGCCTCCTCAAAACCGGAAGTGGCCCTTAAACACCTTTCTCCTTGACATTTTGGCCTTTAAATTCTTTTTGCATCCATTTTAGGGACTTTTGATCTCGTTTGGACACAATTCCTGCCTAACTGAGCCATTGGCCAAAGGGGTGAAAATTTGGGGGCCACGCCCGCCAAATGGGCCAAATTTATTTTTCAGCCATTTTACCTGTTTTGGCTTCCTTTTACCAAGAAAGGACCAGAGGGTTGAAAAGTGA